>NC_085000.1:6660689-6673189 GCF_963854185.1 Sardina pilchardus | reverse complement strand
AGCGCAGACATTGTTAATTACCTGTTTCATTGACTGCCCAGGGCAGAGGAGGAGGAGGAGGAGGAGGAGGTGGAGGAGGAGGAAGAGGAAAGGGACAAAGACAAACAAAATACAATTTGGCCGACGTTAGTTTCTCCCTGTGCGTTAGCCTCATTGGTCCCGCTTGCTTTGAGCTTGATTAGATGAAAGTGAGTAAGAAGAGGAAGGGGAGGAGGAGGGGGGGGGGGGGGTCTTGTCCTCGGTAGCGAACAGCTATCCCACACGCTGGGGTTGGTGTGTGTGGAGAGAGAGAGAGAGGGGGAAACAAGAGGAAGTGTAAACGCGGAGGGCAAGTGAACATGTTGTCTACCCACACACTTAGGGCCAAGACATCATAATAAACAGACCCTCTCACTACCACAGAGTTGCATTGTGTTCGACCCAGTGGGAGAAGAAAAAGATAGAGAGAGAGAACGATGGAGAGAGAGAGAAAGAGAGAGAGAGATGGGGCACACTGCAGATGAATCGAATCAGAGAAAGAACGAGTTTCAGAAAAAGAGGAAGAAAAGAATCAGGCAGAGAAAGAGAGACAGTGTGAGCGGGCCTGCTGGACAAGGCTGTGTGTGTGTGTGTGTGTGTCTGTGTGTGGCTGTGTGTGTGTGTGAGAGTGAAAGGAGCCATTCTTTAGCCCCTGGTGGCTCTTCGGCTTGTACAGCTGTTTCACCATCGGCCCAATTATCACCCGTTTACTGACGGGGCTGTGTGGGGCTCGGCGGCGCTCGGGGCCCCCGGGGGCCTACAGACACGCCCCGCTCCCTCTCTTCAGGGGCCACTCCACTCGCCAGTCCACCCATCAGCATTTATTTATTCACCTGATAGTATCTGTCTGCGTCTGGGCCAGGACAGGGAGAAGGAGAGAGAGGGAGGGAGGGAGAGGGACAGAGAGAGACAGAGAGAGAGAGAGAGAGGGTGGGAGAGAGAGAGAGAAGGAGAAGGAGAGCATTATTTCACTTTCTCTCCATGGTGGGTAAAATCACCTCGTCTTGCTGCTGGGGGTCCTGTTTATTTTAAAGAGTTTCTGGAGTTGAAGGGGACTATACACAAATACACACACAATCATGCACACAATCATGCACACAATCATGCACACACACAGTTATACACACACACAGTTATACACACACCCCTCTGGATGAGCTCAGTGGCGAGCAGCGTTCCTCGTGACTGACGGGGGCCGAGCTCAGCTCCCGGTGACGTTAGTCCGGTCGGCCATCACACAGCGGAACACAGAGGAGCGCACTGATCTGAGTTATCTGTTACTGACCTCTCACCTCACACACCCACTACGATGAGCAGTCAGTGCACACACACACACACACACACATACACATTTTCTCTCATTTGTCTCACACACACACACACACACACACACACACACACACACACACACACACACACATACACATTTTCTCTCATTTGTCTCTCATACACACACACACACACACACACACACACACACTTGGGCCCCACATTCTCATTGATGAGCACATTCCAGCCTGGTCCCAGTCAGAAGACAGAGAGGCTCGTTGTGGTGGACATCAATAGGCCATTCTCCACACGCCGTTCTCATGACAAGAGCAACAATGACGAGGATGAGGATGCCAGAGATGCTGATGATGATGACAATGCTGAGGATGATGATGATGATGATAAAGATGGCTGCATGCTTCTGAGGCCCACAAAGTGCACTATGGCCATGACAGTCCTAGAAGACACACACACACACACACACACACACACACACACACAGTAACGCACTAACCATAAAAAGAGGCGAAATGGCGGCACAGTGTTGTTTTTCATCACATGAGGTTTCATTCTAGATTTCTATTTCTTGTGAGTGTGTGTGAGGTTTGAAGCAGAATGCTGTGTGTGTTTTGTGTGTGTGTGTGTGTGTGTGTGCGTGTGCAATATGGACCTGTCGGTGAGTGAAGCCTCGACTGTTCATCTTACCTCTGTGCATTTACAGGAGCCCTCTGGTATGTGTGTGTCTACCTGTGTGTGTGTGTGTGTGTGTGTGTGTGTGTGTGTGTGTGTGTGGAGGAGTGGTGAAGGTGGGCTGGTGGTGGAGTGAGTTGTTTTCCATCAGGAGGCTGCTGTCCAGTGCAGTGAGTACGAGGGGAGTGGACCCTGAGCCGCAGGGTCGGTCAGTCAGCCGCTCTCTCACCACTCAGGCCTATCACACTGCCATCTCAGGGGTGGGCTGCTCTTGATAAGAGTCAGGGTCCGGGTCACAGCCCAGGGAGTGTGTGTGTGTGTGTGTATGTGTGAGAGAGAGAGAGAGAGAGAGAATGTGTGTGTGTGAGTGGGGTAAATGGTCGTGGCCGAGGGCAAAGGCGACTGAAGGGCACCAGCACCAACCCCCCCCCCCACCTCATGCCCGGCCGCTGCTCTCCCTTGATGCCCCTGGCCTCGTGGCATTGTGCTGAACTCTAACCCAAATTAAACCACAGGCCTCTGTCCCAATCTCCCGCCGCCGACTCTTATTTCCTCCCTCTCTCTCTCTCTCCCTCTCTCCCTCTCTCTCTCTCTATCTCAGTCGCTCTGCCCTTCATTTTTTTCTATTCCTCAAGTGTTTTGTTTTCACATGCCCCGACTTTTCAGGAAAAATGCTCATATTTGCGGCCAGGCTTGGCAGCCCAGCAAGCCTGAGTTGTCGATTTTAACCTTCGACTATTTTACTACTTTAACCCAGTCGAAACTCGACTGTTACTTCCTCTCTCTCTCTCTCCTCCTCTCTCTCTCTCTCTCTCTCTCTCTCTCTACCTCCCTCGCTCACTCCATCTTTTTTTCTCTCTTTCTCTGTTTCTGGAGCAGGACAACAGGGGGAGGTGGAATGTCTTGATGAAGCATTTTCCTCCCATGCCACAATGGATCTTCCTCTCTTACACTTTTTCCCACTCTAGTTCTTTCTCTCTGTCCCTCTCTCTCTCTCTCTCCCTCTCTCTCTTGCTGTCTCTCCATCTCTCTCTCTCTCTCTCCCTCTCTCATGCTTGTTCTCTTTCTTTTGACCCCTCAAGAGTCTCCTTGCATTTTCTATAGTGCCTCTTTCTTTGTCTTACTCTTCCTCCTCTCTCTCTCTCTCTCTCTCCCTCTCCCTCTCTCTCTCCCTCTCTCCCTCCCTTGTCTTGAGTAGTTGTTTGAGTTAGACGTTGTGAGTTGTGGACGTATGTAGGGAGCAACGGTTCATTCTACCACAAATGAGGCCTATAGAGAGAGCTTGACGATTGTGTGTGTGTGTGTGTGTGTGTGTGTGTGTGTGTGTGTGTGTGTGTGTGTGTGTGTGTGTGTGTGTTTGTGTGTGTGTGTGCGTGCGTATGTGTGTGTGTCTGTGTGAGCATGTGTGTGTGAGAGAGAGTAAGAGAGCTCTCTCCCTGTGCCCAGACTGTGCAGTCACAATAGGCCCAGCTTGGCACATGCAAAACTCATTTAGCAAATCAGCCCAAACAAGGCGGGCCCTGGGTGCGCGGGCTGCTCTAAATAGAGATGGCTATCTGATCCCTGCGCAGAAATGAAACATGTCACAGCAAATTACGGCCATGTTTTTTGAATTACCAAGAGGCCGTTCCTCTCTCTCTGTCTCGCTCTGTCTCCCTCCTTACGTCTCCCTGTCACTCTTCTTTTTCCTTCTCTCTCTTTCTTACCCCCCTCTTTCTCTTCCTCTCTTTCTCTCTTTCCCTTTCTCTCTCTCTCTCACTCTTTCACTCTTTCTCTCTGTGACGAACACCAGTCAGACGGGCCTTGCAGATCCCGGGCAGTCGGTGCTGTGCTGGAACTGGGCTGCTGCGTGTGTGTGTGTGTGTGTGTGTGTGTGTGTGTGTGTGTGTTTGCTCTGGAACAAATAATGTGAGCAGGGCTGACTCATGGCAGAAGCAAATGAGGAATGGGGGGGTGGAGCGCGAGTCATTCCTCTGGCTAAGTTTGGGGCATCATTTACTGAAATTGGCCCCGAAAACCTCTGTGCAATAATAACCACATCCTCCGAGCATCCTTGGTGCAGTCTGTTTTTATAGCTGGGCAAGGATGGGCAACGCTCGTTAAGGAAAAGACTATTTCTGACGGACAGAGAGAGAGAGAGAGAGAGAGAGAGAGGGAGAGAGGGAGAGAGAGAGCAGATCAAGTTCAGACTGGGAATGCTGACACGCACAGACACACATCCAGACACACTCCAAATGTAAAATGTGTCAGTGATCTGAAATCCATCTCTTCTCATCTAGAATCAGGTTTATGAGTGCACTCAAATGCATGGAAATACATACTAAAAGAGATGAAAATGAGGGAAATGTTGTAAAGTGGACAGAGCTCTGGCAGACAGGAACAAGCCCCCGTCCAAAGTAAGCCAGGGGAAGAGTAATATTGCCGTCACCTTAATGAGTGTTCATCCAGTTTGTTATTTTAACACGCCATAGGTGAACTCAGCATCGATGTGTGTGTGTGTGTGTGTGTGTGTGTGTGTGTGTGTGTGTGTGTGTGTGAGCTTGTGTGGACTGGTAGAGATGTGTGGCAGCTGGTCTATTAAGTGTGTGACCTTCAGCAGGTAAGGGTGATTTATAATAGAGTCTTGCTTTGGATGGCCAGTTATGCTGTGAATCATGGGGACAGGATATGCCAAGTGTTTTTAGTAAAGGATGATGAGTAGATGGAAGAAAGAGACCGAAGTGTGTGTGTGTGTGTGTGTGTGTGTGTGTGTGTGTGTGTGTGTGTGTGTGTGTGTGTGTGTGTGTGTGTGTGCATATGTGTGTCTGGGGGGTCTGTTCTTGCCCACTGTCTGACACAAGCATGCAGGTATGAGTGTAAGCAGGGCTATCCTGAAGAACCAATTAGACTTTGCTTCCTCCTCTCCCCTTCGCCAATCCTCTCTCTCTCTCTCTCATTCTTTTCTCTCTTTCTTTCCTCCTCTCCTGTCTTCCTCTCGTTTCCTCTCCTCTCCTCCATTGGTCCTGGGTCTTGTCCGTCATGCATCTCTCCATCTCCCATCCTCCAAATATCCTCTGATTGAGACGCCTTCCATCTGCACACCCCCACCCCCACCACACACGCACACACACACACACACATAAGGCCCATTTCGATTAGAGGAACTGGAACTTAGTTTTACAGGGCTGGGGCCGTTTGTTTCCATTTCCTTTTAGATGAACCGTCCCGTAACGCAATGTTCCGGGAACTTGAATCAAGTCCCTGGCTTGAGGTAGGTACTTCAGTGTGGCCCTGAAAAACTCCTGCACAGTGTCACGAACACACACACACACACACACACACATGCACACACACACACACACACACACACACACACACAGACACACACACAAGAGAGAGAAAGAAAGCGAGAGAACACACACTTTGTCTGTGAGTGACCTAAAGCCTAAATGAATGTGTCCCAATAGCACAGTTCCCACAGTGTTAAGTCAGTAGTGCCCACGCCCGGTTGGCGAGCGGTGCCCAGGGGTGGCCAGTCATGCCCAGTCGTGCCAGCTGCCCGAGGGTTATTGCATTTCCTCCCTGCGGCTTCCCAAAGCTGATTCTCCCCTCAAACACCGAGAGACTATCAAGACCCAGCGGGGGGAAAAATTACACCCAACCAATCAGGGGCCCCGACGCTGTGTACTGAACGCCTCCAGGAGAATTATCCTCCGTCCCGAGTGAAGAATCAATCAGCGCTCGGCTGCCAAGTGACCAGGCAAATATTTACTTTAGCCGGTGACAGAACTGTAGTCTTCTCGTCATCTTGAAAAGCGAGACGCCAGAAAAAGACGGAACCAAATGAGCGGCTGCGGTGGAAGTGTGGAGAGGAGAGAGAGAGAGGAGAGAGAGAGAGAGAGAGAGAGAGAGAGAGAGAGAGAGAGAGAGAGAGAGCGGAGGAGAGGAGAGGAGAGAGGGATGAGCGGAGGCCTGGTTTAGGAGGCGGTGGAAGTGTGGAGAGGAGAGGAGAGAGAGAGCGAGCGGAGGAGAGGAGAGAGGGATGAGCGGAGGCCTGGTTTAGGAGGCGGTGGAAGTGTGGAGAGGAGAGGAGAGAGAGAGAGAGAGCGCGGAGAAGAGGAGAGGAGAGAGGGATGAGCGCAGGCCTGGTTTAGGAGGCTTGGCCGGCTGGCTGGCCTGTGTGAGCGACACGCAGATATCCATCTGGGTTTTGTCATGTTAGACATGGGCCCGTGTCATTTTCTTCTGTAATTAGGGAGAGATTTATTTTGCTGGGCGCCCTCTGGGAAGGGTTCTTTATGTGGCTCGGGTTTGGAGCGCACTCACACACTCGCCCGCTCGCTTGCGAAGGAAACGCTTCATCCGCCATCTTGCGTTCGCAAACTAAACATCGGGAGCCCGGCTTTTTTTCCACTTTTCTTTCACCTTTGATTTGAGTGCATGCAGACGCTTACGGATATAGACACATGCCCATACACACACACACACACACACACACACACACACACACACACACACTCACTTGAACACATTCCTAAATATACACATACACACACACACACACACACACTTGCATAAACACATTGCCTACACATACACACATACACACCCACACACAAGTTGTCGACCACAATTCCATGATTTATTATCTGAAGGGTGTGTGACGTATATGGGTATGTGTGAGCGAGTGTTTCATGTTTGTACATTGGTTTTGTGCAGATCCCACACACACACCCATACAGACAGATACACACGCACACACTCCTAAGCTGGAGTACGTGATTTGTTGTCAGGGGGCCTTATGTAATAATATATAATTTAGAACCGAACTAAAAGTTATTGCGCGGCCACAGTCCAATCCCCCGCTACGCTAATGAGAGAACAAACCTCCACTCCCACCGACACACATCAAGACAGCTCTATTCCCCCAAAGCCAATGTGCTCAGGCAAACACACACAGACACACACACGACCCCCCCCCCCCCCACACACACGCACACAAATACACACATACAAACACCCCCCTCCCACACACACACACACATATGCACCCAGGCATATGCACACACACACACACACACACACACACACACACACACACACACACACACACATACTGTATATTCACACATAGCCCCCCCCAACACACACACACACACACACACACACTTCCCTCTCCTCAAATGAACAAAAACTGAATCACATAATCTATACCTTTCAGAGCCCATATACCCCCCCCCCCCCCCCCCTCCCCCATCCACAGCCTGATCAATACAGCTCAATATCCCCGATCAGGGCCTTTTTTTCCATATTAATTAAGGCGGTTCTCCATGCGGGGGCAGAGAGGCACTTACAGCCGCAGCCCTGCGTGATGAGAGGTGATATATGGGCTGCTGCTGCCGCCACGCCAGAGAGCTAAATCAAAACTCTCCATAAAGGAGGAGGAGGAGGAGGAGGAGGAGGAGGAGGAGGAGGAGGCTGCTAAGTGGAATGGCTTTGATTTGTCTGGTAGACGGCTGCTGAGTCCTCTGCTCCATGCACCATGAGGACTGTGGCCCCTGAGGCCCCTGACTGGCCCTGACGCTGGCCCTGTCTGTCCTTGGCTCTCGGCTCTCGGCTCTCGGCTCTCTGGTCTGGTCCTGGTCTGGTGTGTGTGCTGTTTCTCTAGGCAGGCGCCCACGCCAGAGGCTCTATTCCTGGCTGTGGTGCCGAGGGTGGCCCCCACAGGCCTTAGCTGGGGCCCTGGAGACTCCCTCTCTCTCTCTCTCTCTCTCTCTCTCTCTCTCTCTCTTTCTCTCTCTCTCTTTCTCTCTCTCTCTCACTCTCATGAGCAGACTCCATGTCATCATCAGGCTCTGGGGTCATCTCTCTTTTTCCCAGTCCACTGCATTCTCCTCTCCTCTCCTCCTTTACTCCTCCTCTCTTCTCCTCCTTCTCTCCTCTCCTGTCTTCTCTCCTCCCCTCTCCTCTCCTCTCCTATCCTCTCTTCTCCTCTCCTCTCCTCCTTTATTCCCCTCGTCTCGTCTCCTCTCCTGCTTTACTCCCCTCCTCTCCTCTCTCTGGTTTCTGGTCTTTATTCTCGTCTCGTGAGTCTCCCTCTGATTGTTTTATTTCGGGCTGACAGATGGACATGTCAGGGCCTCCGAGTTTATTTTCAGCACACTCTCCTCAGTCCGCAGGGGCCTCTGCGTCTTTATTCTCTCTTTCCCTTGTTCTTCCTCTTTCCTCCTCCTCCTGCTCCCCCTCTCTCTTGCTCTCTCTCTCTCCCTCTCTCTTTCTCTCTGCCGTGTTGTGTGTTGATGGTAGGGTCTCCTAGTTGGCGTTTTCCTATCTCAGACAGGGAATGAACTTGGCACATAAAACCTTCCTCACTCCCATCCTCCCCCCTCCCCCCCAGCAGCACCCCCACACTTCTCTCTCTCTCTCTCTCTCCCTCTCTCACTTTCTCTTTTCTGTCTCTCTTCCTTTCCTTTCCTTTCCTTTCCATCCCTGACACAAATGCAGACGATTCACAGAAAATGAGAGATAATGGCCAGCGTCCAATAGGGCTGTGCTAATCACCGTGCATCGTGGGAAAAGCTCAGGACGAGGGACGGAAAGCAGCCCATTGTCTGGAGGAGATTAAAGGCCCTAAAGGGCCGTATTGTCTGCGGAAGGGATAAATCTTCCTGCTGTCAGTCAAACCTGAATGAAATTCTCCTTGGCTTCTAAAAGGGGCTTATCTCCGCTCAATAGCGTGTTGCGCTACAAGCAGGGAGGAATGTATTTTGTGAACTTTTGTTGCTGACACCTTATAAAAAAATAAATACGAAAGCGAAAAGACGAGGAGGAGAGGGAGGTCGGGATGTGGAGGGGTTGTAGGGCTGGAGGGGGGGGGATTGCTGGGGTGGAGGAGTGTTTTTGGAAGGCTGTCTGAGGGAGGATGTCCATTTGGGCTGATTGTTATCCGGGGTGGGGGGGTGCAGCGGGAGAAATGCCCCGTGCAGGAGATTGACTGTCGCTGGGCTTTTGAGGGAGAAGAATGTCGCCTCCATCCGCTCCTCCATCGTCCGGCCTCCGCTCACCTCGCTTCTCGCGCCAGCGGGCACCCTTTGGACGAGCGGCCCACACCGGAAAACACCGTCAGGCCACTGGCACGGCCCCTGGCCCGCGACGCTACGCAACCCGGCGCGGTGGCACCTCCTGAAAAGACCGTCGGCCTGCACCGGCCTCTATCTCTCATCCAGCACCCCCAAAGCCAGTCACTTGCCAAATACTGTTCCCTCACATCCCGACTTTATCTCCCGTCCAGCTGGGGAGTGTTGCCAAATCCTGCTCCTTCACCCCGGGCTTTTGGAGGGATCCTCCTGTACCCTCTGCATCTCAAACAGGCCTCCTCTTTCACGCCGAAGGAAGGGAGAACAAAACTCGACCTGAACAAAAAAGCCCGGCGAATGGAGGCACGGACAGTGCTGCCCTTTGAAACTTCCCCCACCTCAAAAAAGAGAGGTGTCCCATTTTTCATTCCTTTCTTCGGCCCTCTCTTTCTCTCTATTTGCAGGGTGTAAAAGAGAGATATTGATGATTCATAAAAAAAAAACAAGACAGACAGACACAGAGAGCGAGAGAGCGAGAAAGAGAGAGAGAGAGAGCGAGAGAGAGAGAGAGAGAGAGAGAAATAAAAGGAGACACAAACACAAGCCATCCTTCTGGCCTCTTTGGCCAGGCACTGAAGAGGATTTTCCGCTCGCTGTTCGAGGCTGATTCAGTGTTGTTGTTTGTACCGAGTTTAATGCTGCCCTTTCACAATCGACCCCGGCCGCACTCAGGAACCCCCCCTACACACACACACACACACACACACACACACCACCCCCGTCCTCCCTCCTCCTGCTCCAACCCAATCCCCCTCCACCCCCACCACCCCCGCCTGAGCCTGGCTGCCTAACAAGGGAGCTTACACCTGCTTACCGGATTAATTTAATTAGCACGAAACAGAGACGGGGTGTGTGTGTGTGTGACTGAGTGTGTGTAGTATCAGTGTGTTTGTGTGTGTGTGTGTGTGAGAGAGAGAGAGAGGGGTTTGGATAGAGAGGTCGTGAAGAATTAACACAATGAAGGAACAAGCGCATTATTTTCCCCTATGGGCAAGCAGGGCGGCAGCGATGCCGTTTTCAGAAGGCGGAAGTGTGGGTTTTGTTTTCAGCAGAGGAAGCAGAGGCGATTGTGTGTGTGTGTGTGTGTGTGTGTGTGTGTGTGTGTGTGTGTCTGTGTGTGTGTGTGTGTGTGTGTGTGTGTGTGTGTGTGTGTGTGTGTGTGTGTGTGTGTGTGTGTGTGTGTGTGTGTGTGTGTGTGTGTGTGTGTGTGTGTGTGTAAGGGGAAGGCCTCCGTCTCCTTACCCCCCTTCAGTCCTGTTGTCCCAGATTTGTTTGGGTGCAAAGTTTCGGGAGTCTGTGGCCATTGTGAAGGAGACAACAGAGGTGCATTCTGCGAGTGATTGATGCGGAAATGGAGTCAACTGGTGTGTCACTGTCTCAGCAGCTCCAACTGCCAACCCATTTGACAAGCACAGCATGGAGCTCACCACCAGAGACTGATGACCTCCGGATCTGCACTCACACTTTGGGGAAAGACCCAAGGTGGCTGTAGTCTCAGTCAGCGTTTGGAAAGCAGGAGAACAAGAGAGAACAGACTAGAAAGGGGGAGGAAGGGAGGAAGGGAAGAGAGGGAGGCAGGGAGGGACGGAAGAAGGGAAGAGACTCTCTCCTTTAACGGGATCATTTCTAAGTAAGGACAGGTACAGTGTTCCTTGGACACTGGGGCAACAAATTCCTCCTCTATGAGGTATTGAAGCCCCCTTGGCAAAGTGTCCCGCCATGATGACATCAGTCAGTTCTTTCTTCTTCTTCTTCTTCTTCCCTCTCTCCCCCATTTCCTCCCTCCATCCCTACAGTATGTGTCTCTCTCTTCCTCGGTCTCCTCCCGCCCCCTCCTCCTTTTCGCCTGGTTGTCAGAGGAGTACTGGACTGACGAGGTGGAGGCCTGGAGACCCAGAGCCATCATGCTAAACTCTAAACGCTAACAGATGTCGTGTTGCCCCTGCCATGTTTTGAGTCAGAGCTTCAACACTTTTTTTTTTTTTTGTTGAGGGCCCATCGCTGACCACACCGCCCGGCATGGACGGGAGCAATTTAAATGTGAACTAGGCCTACCTCGCTTTTCAGTGCTCTGTCGACGTGGGTTCAGGCCACTGATGCATTTATAAGTTCTGGACTGCCTCATGGTCTCCCATATACATGTGATCAGTTTTTCAGACTTGCCTTTCCGAAAGCTCTGTTAGCCAGATAGTCGCAGAAGTTGCTGTTAACAAAAGGGGAGCTGCTCTCAAGGTTCTTGCAATGTTCTACATATTGAATTCTAGAACTTTTCATAAACGTTCTAGCTTCCTAGCCAGTCTAGAATCTTTTGGCGAGTCTTTAGAATTCCCCCAAGAGGAATTAGTCTGAGAGTGAATTGGCCACCAGCGCCTCCATCTTGTTCAGAGGCGGGCTGTCACCCTGATGGAGGAGACCCTTCTGATGGATAACCTCTTGAGAGGAAACATGGAGATGCTCCATAAAGATGCAGCATTCTTCAGGAGACAAAGAGCAGGGGAAGAAAAGAGAGAGCAAAGGGATAAATGGAAGTTGAAGTATTTTCCACACGGAATCCTCTTGCACTTTGACACGGCACAGACACCATGGGGTGGTGGGGGGGTGGGAAGAAGGGGGGATAGTGAGATTTTTCTGGAGGGAGGGTTCAAGAGATGCCTTTAGGGACTCCGAAAAAGGAAGAGTGAAGTGAATGAAGGAGACAATGAGAGAGAGCGAAAGTAAGTGTCGCACTCAGTCAGATCAGTCTTAGGGCAGTGACAGCCTGCCACTTGACCTGCCACCCCCTGGATAAGCTCATGCTTTTGGGGACGCGGTTCTCTAAAACCCCACCCCTCCACTGAAGAGGGCTCCGTCTGGGGCGTCGGGGTGGTGGTAGTGTGTGTGTGTGTGTGTGTGTGTGTGTGTGTGTGTGTGGGGATGGGGGGTGACGAAAAGGAGCGGCTCCACTAACAGCCCCTATCGTCGCGGCGACAGAATAGGTGTGGGCTGATTGGTTGCAGGCTAGCCGCCGCCGCCACTCTCTGTAGCGCCGCGTGATGACGATGACACGGACAGTCTTGCGCCTCTGGCAGCGTGACCCTCCGCGGCCGTGCCAACAGTCATATAGCTTTCCCAGAATGCCGAGCTGACGACATATGCACACATCCCAACCGTCGCTCAGAGCCAGGAAACTACCCAGCTCCCACTGGAGGTGACTCGGGTCATTAAGAAATAGTGCACCAGGGGCCGAAATGCCCTACTTAACACCATGAGCACCATGACACTGAGCTTGCACAATAGCCTGGCAACTTTTGGATGCTATTTCTGGAAGAGGGTTTCCACTAAATAGTTGTATGAATGTTGGGACACGATGTATCAAATGTACAGTATTTCACTTCATCCATGCCAACGTTTGGCTCTCATTTTGCTTAA
>NC_085000.1:6635689-6643189 GCF_963854185.1 Sardina pilchardus | reverse complement strand
CAGCCCAGCCCAGCCCTGTCCAGCCAGAGGGCAAGCCAAGGGCCAGGGTGCCTGTGCCAGCCTGGTACGGCCCTCTCCGCTGCCACCGCCTCTGCCACGACTGCCGGTCCAGCTCAGGCCGCCATCAATCACAGCTCAGCCTGCAGATCAGGCCACTCTCTCTCGCTTTCTTTCTTCCTTCTTTTCATTCTTTCTTTCTTTCTTTCATTCTTTCTCTCTCTCTCTCTCTCTCTCTTTCCTTGTTTGTCTTCTTCTGATGGGTTGTGAATGGGACGTTGGATTAATGAAGAACGTTAAACCTGTTTTTGAGATAAAAGCATGACAAAAATGAGTGTTGCTGTTTTATTTTTAACTTGAGGATTTGATAGATTGTTTGTGTTGTATGCTTTGGTGCAATATATTAGCTCAGTAATTGTTTGATAACTATTGGATAAGTACGGGATAATGGACGACACGCCGTGCGGTTATTCAAAGTTAATGCACGTTCTAGACGGTGATACGGCCCGACGCGAAGCGGAGGGACGTTCCGTCTAGAAAAGTGCATTAACTTTGAATAACCGCACGGCGTGAAGTCCATTATCCCGCTTATTCCACTGTTGCCACTGCGTTGTGTTCGTTTCCGGTGCTAATTTAAATGTTTTAATCGCTAGAACTGTTTTGTTTGTAGAACTACTTTCCCCAGACACATTTCAACTAATTTCTCAAACTGCGGTTACTAGTTCTAAATGGATGGTTGCTATGGCCAAAAGCCAGTCGTTAGTTCTAATCTCCCGTTGTCAAGCTGGCATATCCCAAGATTCTGATGAACGTTAACTTTGAAAGATTGCTATTTTTCTTAGCCTACTGCCACCTAACTAGCTAAATGACACCTCTGTCATATGCTAAACGTTACTATGATCTGAACGTCTGTATTTTACAGCTTGTATGTAACGTGACAGTGCATTTAAACTTCACAACAAGTTTGGCGAATTAATATTCAAGTGTGATACGGTCAAAAACAATGGAACTACTTCATAGCCGTGCGTATATCTAAAGTTAATGCACACCCTTATAGAACGCAGGACAATGGGGAACTCAACCGAGCAGTGGAATAACTATAAATAACTATAACAGTTCTTGACATGATCAGAGACGGTTTATAAAGCGAGACGATTCATATGAGGGTAAATTCTGGTTTCATTGTGACGCAACTGCCACTCCCATTTAGGAGGCAAACGGAGGTATTTATATGGGAGAAATAATTCTACCGTAATTTCCCGACTATTAGCCGCGGCTTATACATTGATTTTGCAAAATTTCTTCAGCTATGAGGTTAATACAGGGGGGCATTTAATATGGTGTTAATATGGTTTTCCTTCTTTTAACTTGCATAAAATACTGTCCTGCGGCTTATACACAATGCGGCTTATATGCGGGAAATTACTGTACACCTTTCTAAACCGATTATTTCGTCACTGAACACGCCCTTTTAGGAGGCAGGAAGTGCTGCTATTTCGTTCCATTGAAAAACCCCTTTATGATTCATCTTAGTAACTATACGATCTTTGACATGATGCTAGATTAAGCACATTTGTGCACATTTAGCACATTTTAGCTGCTTCTAAGTTACTATTCTGAGAAAGGTGAAAGAACCTCTCTGAAAGGTTCTAGATTGCAGCTTCTCCCCAAAAGGGCAGTTTCAGTGTTGGAGTAAAAAAGTAAGCTTTAGTCCGAGTCTCTCTGTTCAGTGACTTCAGAGATAAAGTTGGTATTGGGGACCTGTTTTCGGAAAAGCATGACACCATCCAGAACAGTGACAGAACCAAAACAAAATGGCTGCCAGGGCCTTTGGTGGAGAGTCAGGAAGAAGGCGAGACAAACACACTCTGAGATGAGTCAAGAGGGTCTGCACTGTGTTGATGTGTAGAGAGGCTTCCAAGAAGAATGTTTGTGTGTGTGTGTGAGAGAGTGAGACAGTCGGTGAGTGTGTATGTATGTGTGTGTCTGTGTGTGTGTGTGTGTGTGTGTGTGTGTGACAGACAGTGGAAAGTGTGTGTTGTGGGGTGCTTGACTCTCTGGCGGGGAGCTCTTGACCTCTAGCGAGTCCTCTGCTTCAGCTCATCGTCCTCGTGCACCTCCGCTATCTCTGCCGCTCTTGCCGCGGCATTCTTGCACGTTAGCGGCCGCGCCACGCAGATAGGCCCTGCTCGTCACCTCACTGGGACTGGACGAGGGGGGATAGTTCGGTCCACTCCCAGGCAGGCTTCACACGCACACACACACTCACACACACACACACACCCACAGATCTGTGCAGAGACACACACGCACACACACACACACATGTAGTCCGGCTGCAGGACAGAGGATTCAGGAGACAGCATGGCAGCGTTTGGTGAGTTGGATCAGAGCAGGCTGAGGTTGTTCTCTTGTTTTCGTATGTGTGTGTTGTTGGGAGATATTAGCGTTGAGCCTGGGATTTTAATCTCTGTGCTGTAGATGTGTCTGTGTGTGTGTGTGTTTATGTGTGTCTGTGTGTGTGTGTGTGTGTGTGTCCCTGTGTCCCTGTGTCTCTGTGTGTGTGTGTGTGTGTGTGTGTGTGTGTGTGTGTGTGTGTGTGTGTGTGTGTGTGTGTGCTTTCCGTAAAAGAACATTGTGGCTGTGTGTGTGTGTGAGCAACTCATTTTCTCATGGTGTTGAGACAGCATAAACGAGAGGACACAGAAAAGGTGTGTGTGTGTGTGTGTGTGTGTGCGTGGGATAGATAGAGGCTCAGAGAATGTCACCTGAAAGAGATTTATGCTGGCAGAGTTTAGTGCGGTCATAGTGGAGGGTCTTGTTAAAGCGACAGGACAGTCCAGCATAATCCGTCCAGTGGGAACGGGTGGCTCCGTAGCTGGAGTGATTGCTCTGGTCATTCGTTTCTACATTTCATTTTCTTTTAATGTTGATAAATATGATACTGGCCTCAGTGGTCAAACAGTGTTAGTGTTAATCAATAACAATGACTTAAGGTTTTAAGTCACCTGTTATGTCAACTCATTTCTCAATGGGATCAATATTTTGGTCAGAATGGGCTACTATATTATCCCCCACTTCTTTCACCCCCTCTCTCTCTCTCTCTCTCTCTCTATTCCTCTCCCCCTCTTTCTCTATCCCTCTCCTTCTCTCTTCCCCTCTCTCTCCCTCTCTCTCTCTCTATCCATCTCCCTCTCTCTATATTCCTCTCTCCCTCTCTTTTTCTATCCCTCTCTCTCTCTCTCTCTCTCTCCCCCCTCTCTGGTGGATGATGTGTTGTATCTCGGTGTCGAGGGCCTGTCATGGTGGTTAGGGGGCTCATTCGTTTAGCGGGGAGCGACATGTCATGCCTGGCCGGCAGAGCCCATTCTTCATCGTCTCGTTGTGTCTGTCCTCTTCAGACGCGGTCGGACAGCTTGCGTCGTGACCTCTCACCCCCAGCGCATACACACTGCTACGCTCCTCAGCAGACCTGGAATATCACACACACACACACACACACACACACACACACACACACACACACACTCACAGGAGACCACTGATGAATCGGTCAGTGTGGGACATTGTGACAGAGCAATAACACTTCGATTGTCTGTGCTGGATGGAGTGATCAGTCTTTAGATGTCAGGGGGTTAAACGTCCCTCTTAAAAGCCCCAATCTGTGTTGTGCTGCTGGTCAGTACGCAGTGGTCACACACGGTTTGCAGGCTTGTGAAGAAGTGTTTTCACACACATATCTGTCACATGTTTGCTTGTGCATTTCTGAGCTCACCCAAGCTCAGGTAGAGAAGGCTTTCAGCTGTCTGTGTGTAGCAGTCTGCTTAACAAAAGCAACATCCTGGAAAAAGGGCTTAGCACTGCAGAGGAGCCCTAGTCTCTGGCCATAAAGACAGCAACAACATGGTTCCCATGCTCATGCGTTTGGGCTTTCATATGTGTGTGTGTTCAGACATGGCTCTTAAATTCGAGGAATTCAAAGAGTTTCCAGACAAAAATGTAGCTCAGCAGTGCACTGTATGCTCTTCATCTGTCCTCTCCTCTCTCTTTCTTTTTCTCCTTTCTCTCTCTCCCTCTCTCTCCCAGTCTCTCTGCCTCTCCCTCTATCTCTCATCATCTCTCTCTCTCTCTTTCTCTCCCTCTCTCTCCCTCTCTGTCCTGTCCCGTAACTGGGATGCTGTTTAATATGAGGACTGATGAGCTCCATTCTGGGGCCATTCCCCTCCCCTCGTGATTAATGGCCCCGTGCGGTGGCATCAGCGGCCTGCCTCCGTCTCTCGTTGCCACGGTCGTCCCCCGTCGCCACGGCGCTCGGGAATTGATGAGGAGAGGCGGCCATTTGCAAATCAAATGTGAGGAGGGAAAGGCCTCTACCACCACTCCTCCTGTCCTCCATCTCTCTCTATTTCTCTCTCTCCCTCTCTCCCTTCCTCCCCCTCTCTCACTTCCTACATGCTCGTTAAGTGTCTGTCCCATTTGTTATGCAAATAGGGGCCAGGGCTACGACATCATCTCCAAAGCGTGATAAATATTTGATCAGCCATAATGGAAATTGTCAAGCTCATCTAATTGTGCCACATATTATCTGAGGCAGAGTAGCGTTGTTGCACATAGCCTTTGATCTCTCTCTCTCTCTCTCTCTCTCTCTCTCTGCCTCTCTGTCTCTTTTCCTCTCCTCCTAACCTAACATTTCCTTTTACTCTTGTCTGCTCTATCACTCTGCTATAATTGTTCTCATTTCTTCCTATTTTCTCTTGCTCCCTTCCTTTTTGTCACTCACTGTTTCTCCCGTTCTCTCTCCTCTGCTCCTCCTCTGCCTCCTCTCTCCTCCTCTCCATTTCTGTTCCATCTCTTTTTCCCTCCACCTCACTCTCTCACTCCCCCACCTCCCCCGCCTCCCCGTGGTCGGGGTCCAGTCTGGCGTAGTGGAGCGGCGCGGTGCGGCTCGACTCCTTCCCTTGGCTCTGTGTCGTGGCCCGGGCTTTGATATGGCTCGGCGTCTTCCTATTGTGTGAAGCATTGCATCCTCTCTGACCTTGGCTCTTCCTGTGAGGGGAAGCTCAGGGCCAACAGTCACACTCATTACTCCCCGCGACTTACAATACACGCCATCAGCTCTGAGAAACACACATACACACTCACACACTCGGAGAGCCGGGCCTTGATCCAATCTAGAGTGTGGAAATTGAAATGCAGAGCATCATCCCAAAATAGGTCTAATCAGAGCCATAAAGAGAAAATCCTCAATACGGCTCTGGGTTGCGTCTTGATTGGAGCACTCTTAGAACGCAGATTGCTGTTTGTTTGAAGTTATTTGTGCATGAAACATATTGACATAGCATGCACACCATCATATCATGTATTCTATTAGTAAGTTGATTGCTGGATTCCTATATTATCAGTGCTGTGATAGCAGATAGAACTCAGACTGGAGTACACTGTGTTCCACTGTGTTCCAGTGTCCGATATGACTGTCCCTACGGAGAACCGGCCAGTAAAAGGCTGTTTGTTTGCTGAAGACGTGAAAAACCTGCATGGAAAATCACCGAGCTGCTTTGATGTGTTCTGAGCACCGGTGCTTCATCAGGAAATGCTTTCTGAAATAATCGCTTGGCTATTATTCCTCAGACATGCAGCCGGACTAAGGCCTGATGAATGAGCTTTTACTCTGACAGAGAGAGAGAGAGAGAGAGAGAGAGAGAGAGAGAGAGAGTCTGACGATATGTTTGTGCTGTTATTCACAGGAAGTTTAGATAAGATTGCGCTAATTGTGGCAGGTTTCAGCTCCATGCTGTTATCGCTGTGACTGTGACCTGGCCTAGATGCCGATAGTACTTAGAGGTGGAACAATCACAAGACTGTATGAATATGCTGTCTCGGTGTCAGTCATTTCAAAAGAAGTCTTCAATAAGACCCTTACTAGTTGAGAGCTCAGTGCTTACATATACATTGCGTTCAGAATATTATATTTTATATATCTATATATCTATATATATAGATTGAATGTCAGTTGAAACATTTGACCAATATACACAATAAACACATATCATTTTGGATTGTATTATAAGGCATAATCTGTTGTTGTATAGTGTTGTATAATCTTGGTCTGTCTGACACATGATCACTAATATTTATTAGTACATCTGCTATCCACACACACGGTGGCCCTGTTCCTTCCCCTAGTATTCTCTCTTTCTCTTTCTCTTTCTCTTTCTTTCTCTCTCTTTCTTTCTCTTTCTCTCTGTCCGGTTGCGACCGGGTGCTGGTGTTTCCCTGGTGACTCGGTGGCTTGAGTGGTGACAGTGAGTGTGACTGCAGCCCTCTCCTCGTGCGCCGCAGACAAAACAAGCTAATTGGATTGGAAGTTGAGCTATCAATTGAAATCAGTATTCAAATCAAAGTTTTCTAAACACAAAACACCAGGAAGCAAAACAAGCCTCATGAGATGAATAGCACGACAGGCCTTGGCAGAGGCTTGGGGGAATGTGTGTGTGTGTGTGTGTGTGTGTGTGTGTGTGTCTGTCTGTGTGTGTGTGTATGTGTGTGTGTGTGTGTGTGTGTGTGTGTTTTTGTGGTGCGCGTGCGTGTGCGTGTGTGCGTGTGCGTGCGTGCGTTTGTGTATTTCAAGTTGTATACAAACACACACTCTCTGTTCGAAGGTACATCCAAATGGAAATATATTCACTCAGTTGTTTGTTATTGTTTGTCCTAATCGTGCCTTTTCTAAGAGTTTCTTAGAGAGTTGTGTGTTTGCGCTCCTTCCCAGCATGGGCTCGTTTGTGTGTCAGACCCGCGTTCTACTGGCCTCGCACTGCTGAGGGAAGATGCACAGTTCCCCTGCAGTTAGAACAAAGTGTGTGTGTGTGTGTGTGTGTGTGTGTGTGTGTGTGTGTGTGTGTGTGTGTGTGTGTGTGTGTGTGTGTGTGTGTGTGTGTGTGTGTGTGTGTGTGTGTGTGTGTGTGTGTGTGTGTGTGTGTGTGTGTGTGTGTGTGTGTGTGTGTGTGTGTGTGTGTGTGTGTGTGTGTGTGTGTGGTGTCAGATGTGGAGTTTTGAGAGAAATGGAGAGATTCAGCGGGGAGTCAGCACAGATAGAGCAGCCTCTGGCTACATCTAATAGTTCCTCTTCTGGAGTTAAGACCAACACACACACACACACACACACCTCCTGGTTCACCTGTGTGCAGGGTTGTGTGCCAGTTTCTCTGCAAATTTATCTCATTTTTCCTTATTACTGCTCATCGTCACCATGTTCCCATCTCTCCTGCCTGTGTGTGTGTGTGTGTGTGTGTGTGTGTGTGTGTGTGTGTGTGTGTGTGTGTGTGTGTGTGTGTGTGTGTGTGTGTGTGTGTGTGTGTGCGTGGCAAAGTTGGCACTGAATTTATGGGGTTGTCTGCCCGCTGCTGACCCTTTGTGTCCTGGGTGCACTGACGGCCGGTGGGTCTTTAACGTCCTTCTGCAGAGAGAGACCAACACCGCGGGCTACGCGCCAGTCTGCAGGGACCT
>NC_085000.1:6628166-6635489 GCF_963854185.1 Sardina pilchardus | reverse complement strand
TCCTTCTCTCTCTCTCTCACACACACACACACTCCCTCTCTTTCTCTCTCTCTCATTTGCGTTTGCGCTCTCCCTCTCGTTCACTTACTGTCCATGTCTTGTTCTTGCCCAGTGTGCTAATCATAGTCTCCCTCCCACCCCTCTGTCCTTTCTCTTTCTCTCTCCTTCTACACATACACACACACACACACACACACACACACACACACACACACACATTGGTGTTGGGGTCAGAGATACAAGCCCTTTCTGTGAGCGTGTCATTATTTATGTAAAGTACCACCCAGATCCTGGCCTACTAAGCCATCTCTCCGGTGTTGCACGACCTTGTGTCTTTGCTAGTTAATTAAACCAAGCGGTGAGTTAACTAAAGGGACATTCATCTATTTATCTCTGTTCCAGTCGCGCTTTCATTTCCTCCCAAAGTTTCCATTGTCCTCGGATGGCGTTCACTCAGAAAAGGCTTCAAGTGTGGTGCCGAACAAAAGGGGCATTTAAGTGAAGTGTCGGAGTTATCAGTCACTCTTCAGTGATCAAACAAAACTGTGATATTAAACAATACAATCCATCAGAGCTGTGGCAGCCTGGGCACTCCTGTTGGTCTCCCAGGGAGAGGCAGGGAGAGGCCCATGGACACCACCGAGAGAGAGAAGGATAAACCCAGGGAGGAAAAAGAGAGAGAGAGAGAGAAAGGAGGAACTGAAATAATGTGGGGAGGGAGAAGAGGAGAAAAAGACAGAGATAAGGAGTGTGGGAGAAATGGAGAAATAGAATTGCACATCCCTTTATTGGTACACTGTTCAGGACATATACAAATCATTGTATTTCCATATGAGAGAGAGCGAGAGAGATAGAGAGAGGTGGAGAGAGAGAAATAGAGAAAGAGAGAGAGAGAGAGAGAAGAATAGAGTGAAGTATGCGGTGACAAGGAGCGTGGGACAGAGGGCATGGATAGTGAGAGGGAATGGAGATAGGGGGAGAGAAAGAATGAGAGAGAGAGAGAGAGAGGAAGAGAGGAGGAGAGATTAGTGCTGTGTGCCAGGCCAGGGCAGGGGCGTCAGCTGCAGCCACTCTGATGGAGGCTGACAGAACACACACAGGGCCCAAAGGCCACACACACACACACACACACACAGAAATACAGCTGTCTGCACCCTCGGACAGAGGCAGAGAAAGAGAGAGAGGTGGGGACAGAGAGACTGAGAGAGGTGTCAGACGAAAGAGATGTGGAGAGAAGTGGACGGAGAGAGAGATTTTGTGTGTGTGAGTGTGTGTGAGTGTGTGTGTGTGTGTGTGTGTGTGTGTGTGTGTGTGTGTGTGAGAGAGAGAGAGAGAGTGAAAGAGGGAGAGTCTGAGGAACTGAGAGAGATAATTTAACGAAGCTAGTGATCAGTGAAAAACAGAAAGACTGAAATGAACAGAATAAGAGGAGAGAGAGGGAGAGAGAGAGAAAAAGAGAGAGAGCGTTTAGGGAGGAGAGCGTGTTGCTCCGGGCCCGTCTCCGAGAAGCGGCGAGCGCATCGTTCCCAGAATTCTTCTGGCGGTGGCATTGTTGTGGGAGTGTATACAGCATTGTGGCGCGGGGCGCAGAGGAAAGGACCTGCTCCATTGTGTGCGCTGCACTTGCTCGCGCTGCCGCCCCGCGCTCCCACCACCCATCTGTTTCCCCACTTCCTTCCCCGCGCAAAACAAGATGGCCGCCCACTCGCCACTGCACTGGGCTTGCCCCGGGCCCAAGCTGCACTCCACTCCGATGGGGGACTCCTTGGAAACGCTGTGTGTGTGTGTGTGTGTGTGTGTGTGAGTGTGTGAGAGAGAGGGAGAGAGAATGTTAGAAAAAAGAGGGATAATTTGTAGAGGTGATTGTTTGTATGAATGTGTGTATGTGGGTGTGTGTGAGAGACCGAAAGAGAGCATATGAAGGAGAGAGTCAGTCAGGTCATGTGTGTGTCTCTGTATGCATTTGTACGCACGGGGCAGCATGTACGTTTGTGAGACTGTGTGTGTTTGTGTGTGTGTGCGCGTGCACGTGCATTGTGTTGTGTTGTGTCGTGTTGTGTGATTCATAAAATCATGTAGCCGTGGTCAGGATGGGCCTCGTTCCGGAACACTCTTGAGTGTTTGTTTAGCTGATGAATCTCCGGTATCACTGGACGGCCCAGAGCCATTGTGTGCGGCGGCCTTTGAAGGCCTGCGGCCTGCGCTGGTGCCCTTCCCCAGCTGCGGAGCCTGCTACTCACTGGCCTTTGTTTATTTGATTGTTTGTTTGTGTTAATGTGTTTACTTGGGTCTGGAGCTAAATGAGGAAGCAAGAGGAAGCAAACAAATAGAAAACAAAACAAGACAAAGCAAAACATGCAACAGTAGCATTCGTGCTACTACTACTGTATGGTACATGTCTGAAGTGGTTCATCAGTGGTTTTATGTAGATATGTATTATATAGATATCTATGTACTATATATATTGTACTGGACAGGCACATTCAGAAGTTTAGAGGAGGTCACATTAAGTTAATCTGTAAACGTTCTTAATAGTGGATCTTAGGTTCATTGTAAAATTTCTCCCAAAAGCCAAGTATCCCTGGCTTTTTGTGAATGGTATATATATATATATATATATATATATATATATATATATATATAAAGAGAGAGAGAGAGAGAAAGAGAGACAGAAAAAAGCGAAAAGCGATTTTGAAGATAATTGGCCAGTATTGGCTTATTTTATATAAAGTGTCTTGGGCATTCTTAAATAGTCAAACAAAGTCTTGATAATAAGCAGATATTGTGTTTGAAGGAGAGTGAGTATTTACTGCAGTAGGCCCGTCTGAAGCGCAGGGCTGGTGAGCTTACAGTAAGTCGGCTTGATGATAAGGAGATTAACAACCCTCGCAACTGAACTGAGGAAAATAAATGCAGCTCTTTTTTTCTCCGCATAATGGAGTCTGACGTTTGGTCTGTCGGAGTTAAGCATGACATCTTAGTGGAGGCTGAATGGGTGGGCTCGGAAGAAATAAGAGAGAATATTAAAAAAAGGAAAGAAAGAAAGAGTCCGTTGGTAGTATGCAATGCTTTTAAAAATGGTGGCATTTTAGAAGCTGTCGGATTAGATTTAAGATTTTCAATGAAGGGTTGGTAACCTTATTGTAATATTATTTACATGTAATAATTTATGATTCAGGTTCAAGTTAATAGGGGACTCTTCATATGAAGTTGGTCCATGATGAAAATGTTTTGGAATTTTAAAGAAATATAATAAATGCATTGAAAGGTGCGTGTTATGAGCGATTGCGTTTTCAAAGAAAGACATCTGTCCATGCAAGAGGCGGTTTAATCAGCTGACTGTGATTCATCTCTGTGTGTTTGGTCATTTGGCTCGTTTTCCGGTGGCTGGTTCCAGAGTGGGTGTCGGCGGATCGGCGAAAGGCAGAGGGGTGCGGCGAGGAGAGAGATGTTAGGGCCGACTCACGTCAGGGCATTTTATAAAACCGCCTTTCCAGAGCCTGGTCACTTCTGCGTAAATGTCATCTACCGCGGATGAAGTGATTTATGAAAGGAGTGTGTGTGTGGGTGAGAGAGAGAGAGAGAGAGAGGGGGTGAGAAAGTGAGCGCGTAAGAGAGAGAGAGAGAGAGAGAGAGAGAGATAGATAGAGAGAGAGGGCAAGAGAGAGAGAAAGAGCACATGAGAGAGAGAGAGAGAGTGAGCGTGTGCTAGGAAGAGAGATATATGCACATATCCATGAGAATATAGGGTGTGTCTGGTTCCAATGTACTTACGCTACATGATACATATAGTTATGTGTGCGGTGTGTGTATATGTATACCTAGCCCCATGCTTGTGTGTGTGTGTGTGTGTGTGTCCTACTCTGAACAGGGCCTTTAGTCTGGCTCACAGGACACTGAGGGCTGTTCAATGAGCCAGAACACAGCGATTACCAAACCCACAGTGCCTAGTGTGTGTGTGTGTATGTGTGTGTGTGTGTGTGTGTGTGTGTGTGTGTGCATACACACTTACCAAACCCAGAAAGCTGTGCAGCTTATTGAGCAACCTCTGCTAATTCACTTGACCCACCACCTCCCTGCCATACTTCCCACCTCATTGAGCCCCCATTCACACACTCATACACACGCACACACACACACAACCCACACACACACAATCGTACATATACACACACCCACACATAACTATATGTATCATATACACACATCACTAAATACAAACAATATATATATATAAAAAAAATATTAGACCTTCCGTGGAGGACCCGTGCAAAAACATTGATAAACCCTAAGAAGTCTTACTTTAGTGTTATATTATTTTTTTTATTAAATGTTTTTAGATTAATTGAATATAATAGTAAAACCCAAATAGAATATTTATAATGGTGTATCAAATGCACACTGGCATACATTTGTCTTGGAAATAAATGTATTTGTGTTTGTATAAAAGGCTAAACCTGATTTATGTAATGTTAATAGATTAACAAAGACTGCATAATCTCTCCTGCTACACTGATAAAAACTACACTCACTCCAAGAAAAGAATGCCAAAATACGCCACAACTGCACACGTTTTTATTGCTGAACCAAAGTCCTTATCAACCAGACTTGGCATATGCTTTGGCTGGTGTTCTCCTCCTCAGATATCTTTCTTCAATCTTTCTTTTTTCTCTTTTCATGTTCTTCTCTCTTTATCTTTCTTCAATCTTTCTTTTCTTTCTTTATATTCTTATTCTCTTTTTTTCATTTATTTCTAATTACCTGTACCCATTTTTTTGGGAGCATATGCGTTATACGTACTGTAAATGTTTTATTTTTACTTCTATAATGCATGCGCTACCCTCTTACCAAATATAATCTTCTTTAATATAGCTTGTTCTATTTGTATTTTATATGATATCTTTCCTTCTGTAATGCGATGCAGACTCTCGCTGGAGTTGTGCAATTCTGACTTGGCAGTGGGGTTGAAAGAGTGGATCATACGGTGGCTTTCTCTCTCACTGTGTTTTATTTGGTCTGTGCTGACTGTCAAGGCTTCCTCTGTATGCGCGCGCGCACACACACACACACACACACACACACACACACACACACACACACACACACACACACACACACACACACACAGACACACACACACAGACACACACACACACACACACACACACACACACACACACACAGACACACACTCATTCCCATCATATTATACTACTGTGGCTCCTGGCGTAAAGCCTGGTCACTTGGCTCATGTCACCCTGCAAAGACGCAGACACCCCCCCGCCCCCCGTCTTTCTCTCTTTTTTCTTTTGCATTGTTGATGAGTGTGTATCTGTTTGTGTGTGTGTGTGTGTGTGTGTGTGTGTGTGTGTGTATGTGTGTGTGTGTGTGAGAGAGAGATTTAGATTTCTTTTGATTTCCTTCTCTACAGTTGTGTGGTGTGTAGGTGAAGTGCAGTGACCACATAGTGCAGGTGTTGTGCAGGTGTTGTGTACTGTTGTGCTGGTGTTGTGCTGGTGTTGTGCTGGTGTTGTGCTGGTGTTGTGCTGGTGTTGTACAGGTGCTGTGTAGTGCTGTGCACCATCGTAATCATGTGACGCTCAGCAGTAAGGAACAGAACCGGCGGTTTGCACCATTTGGAAAATTTTTCACTTTAGAAGGAGAAAGTAATGCACCACTCCATCTCTGTCGGACTCCATATTCTATCTTTCTCTCCTTTCTTCCATCTCCCCCCCTTTCCTTCTCTCTCTCCACCTCTCCCCTCTCTCCTCCCTCCCTCCCTCCCTCCCTCTCTCTGGTGTAGTGGCGGTGCTGTGGCAGGTCAGCGGCACGCTAACACTTTTGTCAGGGTGATTAATAGCCCGGCGGCCTGCCGTTAATTCACAGGCTAATGAGCGCGAGCGGGCCGAGCGGGGCGAGCAGGAGCAGGCGGGGGTGTGTGTGTGTGTGTGTGTGTGTGTGTGTGTGTGGAGGGGGGGGGTGGCGGGGGAGGTTGAAGGGGGGCGATGTATGGGGGGAGGGAGCGCCCCGTGGCAGAGGCCAAAATCATTTCCACCAGTCAGATATTGTCCCGCACCACCACAGCCTCTCCTGCTTAATAGAAATTAATGCCTGCTTTTCTCTCTTTATCTTTACCCTTCTCTCTCTCCCTCTCTCTCTCTCTCTCTCTCTCTCTCATGCTTGTCCTCTCTCATCGCCCTCTCTCTCTTCTCTTTCTCTTTCTCTATCATGCTTTCCTCATTTCTGAATTCCCAGTGGCTAACTGACTAACGAAATGAAGCTGTTGGGGTGTTCAGGTGTCGTTGGGACAAACTGAGGACTTCTTTAGTGCTTCTCTTCAGCCCTTACCAATGTCACCCTCCTCTCTCTCTCCCTCTCTCTCTCTCTCTCTCGCTCTCCCTCTCTCTCTCTCTCTCTACCCCAACTCTGCCTCGGCACCAACGGAGTCCAACGGAAAACAAAACAAACAATCAGCCGATCGGAGCTTCAGTCCGACTGGATGAGTGAGTGAGAGAAAGGGAGGCCTCACTGAGCAGATGATGAATGGAGTTTTCATGAGGAGAGGAGGAGGAGGAGGAGGAGGAGGAGGGGTTGCAATCAGTGAAGCTCCTTTAGATGTGGAGGAGGAGAGGAGGAGAGGAGGATGGAGGGATGGATGGAAGGAGTTTGGTGAAAAAAAGAGGGAGAGGAGGATGGAAAGAGAGGAGAGGAGTAGAGAATAAGAGAAGAGAGGAAGGGTGGTGGTGTATGGTTGGAGAAGGAGAGAGTGGAGGTGGGAGAGGGGAAGAGAGGAGGTCAGGGTTGGAGAAAGGGAGGAGAGAAGTGGCGGGGAGAGGAGGAGAAGGGGAGGAAAGAAAGAAAGAGGGGAAAGGGTAGATTTGAGGAGTGAGATGTGTTTGGCTGGCTGAGCCAAGCTATGAGTCTGGCCCTCAGGGCAGCCGGTAATGTGCTCTCTGGAATGGAGAAGCGTGTGTGTGTGCGTGTGTGTGTGCGGGTAGGATTTGATGAAAAGACATAGAGGCCCATTCCCCACTCTACGGCTGCTTCACGACTCCTCAGCCAAATGTGTCTTTGTGCCTGCGAGTATGCATGCATGTGTGTGTTTGTGTGTGTGTGTGCGTGTGTGTTTGTGTTTATGTTTGTGTTTGTGTTTATGCATGTGTGTGCTATACCTCGCTATATCTATTTTTATGACGGACACAGATGAGAAGCATTGGTGTTAAATGCGTCTGTAGGACGGCCTGATGGCTGGTACTTCTGTCTGCCTTTTTTGGAGTACAAACTAAGCTGCTGCTATGAAAGAAAGGAAATATCACAACTCAC
>NC_085000.1:6615666-6620666 GCF_963854185.1 Sardina pilchardus | reverse complement strand
GAACATGATGACAGAGGCATACTGTAGAGACATCTAGAAAGATGGACAGAAATGAAAAAGAGAGAGAGATGGAGAAAGAGTGAGACATAACTAATGGACATATAGATGAAGATGAACAGAAAAGTAGTCATGACAGAGGTAAAGAAAAGGGCTAGAAAGAGAAAAGGAGGAGAAGAACACAAAGAGAGAGTGATGGAGTGAAGAGACGAGGAGAAAGAGAGGAGTTGGCTTGGGGCGCTGCTACCTTGTGATTCTACGTAAATAGTGGGGAATTCAAAAGGAATGGTGCTGGAGTCGTAAAGCGTGTTCTTGGCCACGTCGTGATTGGACACACACTGCAGTAATTGCAGCCCCGTTAGGCCTGATTGCTGGTCTGATGTTTGGATAGCAAAACTGCAGCGCTGCTTCGACAAATTACACCGAATCTCCCCACACACTGACACCAGCGTCGCCCGGGAGATGGCTAGAGTGGGGTTTTGTATGGACATGCTCATATGTGTATCACATCAGATCAGAGAGTGTGTGTGTGTGAGAGTGAGAAAGAGGGAGAAAGAGAGAGACAGTTGGTTGACTTGTGAGTGTGTGTGAGACTCCTTATATACTTTACTTGTGTAAAAACAAGTCCTCCTGTTTCAGCACATGGCTGGGTGCGTGCTGTATAGATAGCTGGTGTTTGTGCTGATCTTTGCGTATTTACGAGCGCTGGTCACTCCTCCCTGACCGGCGCTGTTGAGTGAACACTGGAGCTCTGTCTTTTCCACCGCCCGCCCGTCTCTCTCTCACTCTCCCTCTCTCTCTCACCCTCTCTCTCTCTCCTCCTCCTTTTAGCCGCTCCGTCTTCTCGTTCACTGGTGTCCGTTTGCTTCTTCTTGATGCTCCTTTGAAGCTGTCTCCGCGCCGGTCACTGACAGATCAATTGAGTTAATGGCTGACCATTAGGAGGCAGAGGACGCCCGCTCGCTTTGGTGTGGAGATGTCGGAGTGTTTAGATTTTTTCCGTCGTGGGCACCGTCGTGTGTCTCGCGATTAACCGTCCGCCCGACCGGCCCTGGCTGGCGCTACAATTACGCTGTCAAGCGCGGGGTGACGGTAAACACAGGTGACTGCGAAGGCCTCAGCTCTCTCTCACACACACACACACTCTCACACACACACACATGCACACACACAGACACCGTTTATCCTCATTATCTGTAAACTGAGAGGACAGGAAAGGGCCTCTAGTCTCGCTGCGCGGAACATCAGCTCTCTCAAACGGAACATTCTAGAACAGCAGAAGCGGCAGTCTTTAGAATGTCTGACCGGTCTTAGAATGCCTCATGTGTTGCGTGGGCAGTGAAAACGGACTTAGTCTTTTGCCTTGCCAAGACTGAGCATGAGAAATCATTGGTGCTGCTGGGGGAAATTTTAGCCAGGCCATTGTTGCCATACCAACTCGGACAGATCATAACACTCGCGGTCGCCATGACAGAAGGGGTTCCAAATCCCGTACTCACATTTGAGAAAATATGTTGAATATGTTCAGAATATGAGCGAGCATTTGATATGCATTTCTTATGCCATTATCAGTAGCCAACATTGTGTAATTCATAGAGTTAATGTTGCCTCTGACTGATTTATTGGAAACATCTGTACGCAACAAGAAAAGTGATGATGATGATGATGACGATGATACTGATGATGATGGTGGTGATGATGATGATGATAATGATGATGATGATGATATATGTTGAGTATGACAGACCTTATGCCCAGAGTTCTAACCCCTCTTCTTTCCCCTCTCTCTCTCTCTCAGACGACAGTGAGGCGGTAGATAGCGTGTTTGCCACAGAGCCCTGCATGCCCGGTGGTGGCGGAGGGGACAGTGCGGACGAGGAGACAGAAGATGGCATCATGTCGCCCATCCCCCCGGGCCCCCCCTCGCCGCACCCCAACGACGAGGACTTCACGCCCAAAGAGGGCTCGCCCTACGAGGTGCCCGTCTACATTCCAGACGACATTCCCATCCCCGCCAACCTGGAGCTGCGCGAGTCCTCCATGCCCGGCGCCGGACTGGGCATCTGGGCCAGGTGCCACATCGAGATGGGCGAGCGCTTCGGACCCTACAGCACCTCCACCTGCACCAGCCTCAAAGAGACCACTTACGGATGGGAGGTATGACGCGCGCACACACATACACATTTCACACACTCTCACACACACACACACACACACACACACACACACATACACATTGCACACACTCTCACACACACATGCACACACACACACATACACACTCACACACACAAACGCATACACACTCTCTCTCACTCACACACACACAAACACACACTCTCACACACACACACACAAATTTACATGCAGACTGAAACAGGCATGCACACATAAACACATGTTAAACCCATACACATAGAATTACACTCACAGTCATTATGGAATATATTTTCTTTGTTATACACACACACACACACACAAACACACACACACAAATGCATGCACAACAGCAGGAAGTGGGCTCTTCACGATAATCATGGGTAAACGTATAAGCACAAGAGTTGTGTATTAGCGTCACTATTTTGTTCCCTGTAATAATGGGATTTGAGAAGAATGTGGCCTGTAGGCCCCTCTCCCCCGGTGGATGCACGTGTTTATGGTTGGAGAGCCCTGTTTGGGTTGGGGCTAATCTTTAGCTGGCCACAGATTTACAAACATAAATAAAAGTGAAATGCGATGACGACGGAAAGGTCATGACCTCAGGAGAAAGGTAAGTGAGCTATGAGCTCATGGGAAAGAGGTGTGTGTGTGTGTGTGCGTGTGTGCGTGTGTGCATGTGTGCGTGTGTGCGTGCGTGTGTGCGTGTGTGTGTGTGTGTGTGTGTGTGTGTGTCATTTGGGTCACTCATTCCAGTTGCATCTTCACCAATCAGCAGACTCTTTGAAAGCCCCACAATATGCACACAGACTACACACACACACACACACACACACACACACGCGCACACACACACACACAGACTGCCAGTTTCCAGTGCGTCCCCGTCGTTGGTCCTGATTAGTGGACGTATCGGTGTTCCTGCGGAGGCTGCGGGCCCGTGGGTTCTGGGCGCGCTCCTTTGGTCACGCCACCCGAGCTGGAAAGGGAAGATGCGCGGCGCGTTGCGTTGCGGTGCGCTCGTGGGCTCTGCCCGCCCTGCCCGCCCTGCCCGCCCTGCGCCACTGACCCCGCCGCTCTCCCCTCCACATGACATCAGAGCAGAACCACATTAGTGGAGCAGCTCGTTAGGGCCGGCCCGCGCTGATCAGGAGACGAGAGCGGAGAGACAAGAGGGCTTGAAAGCATTGAGTGTGTGTGTGTGTGTGTGTGTGTGTGTGTGTGTGTGTAGGGGATTGGATGAGGTCAGTGAGAGAGGGTTGTGTGTTACATCTACCCTTACCCACATCTGTAATTATATATTAGACTAAAGAGCTGCTCTAATGAACCAGTGTGACTAGTATGGAATTAGAGTGACTATAAGTGACTAGCGTGTGTGTGTGTGTGTGTGTGTGTGTGTGTGTGTGTGTGTGTGTGTGTTTTAAGCATTCAGCCAGTTGCTTATAGCCATGCTAATGAAGTAGAACTCTCTCTCTCTCTCTCTCTCTCTCTCTCTCTCTCTCTCTCTCTCTCTCTCTCTCTCTCTCTGTGTCTGTCCCTCCATGTGTGTTAGGAGTTGCAGTAGTGAGTACCACACAGCTGTCCAGTGGTGGTGGGCGAGTGTGTGTGTGTGTTTGTGTGTGTGTGTGGGAGGGTGGGGGGGGTTAGTGCTCTGGACGACGTTGGTGTTATGACTGGAGTTGCTGAGCACATAAGGGCTGAGGTCCAAGTCACACACACACACACACACACACACACACACACACACACACACACACACACACACACACACACACCCAAGCTCCCCTCTGAGCAGGGTTGTCTAGGAACCCGAGCCTAATGGTGCTCATCAGTGACCCCCCCCCTTAGCCCCCCCAGACCCCTCTCACTTGCCCCCTCCTGCCCATTGCCCCAAACTCTCAGTCTGACCCACCCCTCTCCTCTACACTCCCACCGCAGGGCACGCAAGTCAGTCTGACAGTCTCCTTTTCTCTCTCTTTCTCTCTCTCTCTCTCTCTCTTTCTCTCTTTCTTTATCCCTTTCTCTTGTATGCTTTTTTTTATCCCTTTCTCCCTTTTTCCATTTTCTCCATCTCTCTCTCTCTCTCTCTCTCTCTCTCTCTCTCCATCCCTCCCTCCCAGTGGACAGTACCCAAGGTCAGACAGGCGGAATTTTAGGGGAGTGCCAGCAGAACCTCACTGGGGGGGCGTTGCCACGGTGACAGGGGTGCTGATCCACAGACACAGCTGGAGTCTGGAGCAGGACGGGCCTGTGTGTGTGTGTGTGTGTGTGTGTGTGTGTGTGTGTGTGTGTGTGTGTGTGCGCGTGTGTGTACTGTATGTGTGTGTGTGTGTGTGTGTGTGTGTGTGTGTGTGTGAGTGAGTGTGTGTTCTGGGGACATTTTAGACCAGATCAAAGTGAGTGAGGGTGAAAATGTCTTGTATTTGTCCTTTGTCCTCTGAAAACTGCTTTCTGTGTGAATATGATGGCAATTTGAGCAATAGAATAGAGCGCTTTAGGGATTTGGCCTATCAGGGCCAGATCAGAGCCATATCAGGGCCGTATCAGGGCCAGTATCAGGTCCAGATACACTCCAGTGGTAGCTGCTACTCAGGGGCGGTTTGTGATTCTTGGTGGATGTTGTTGGAATGGCGATCTCCATGGTAGTGAGTTCCTCCTTTGTTGTGGTTTACTGACCTGTATGTGACACACATGCTCAGACACACACACAAATAGTGACTTTTTATCTGTGAGTACAATCTCCAGATTCAATGCTCCTTACAGCAACAACCACACATACGCACACACGTGCACACACACACACACACACACACTCACAAACTCCACTAATTATCTTTTATCAGCAG
>NC_085000.1:6608166-6610666 GCF_963854185.1 Sardina pilchardus | reverse complement strand
GGTGGGCAAAAGTGAAGTGAGGAGTTGAGATGATTTCCAAAAAGAGAAAAGCAAATGTTTATAATGGAGAGTGGAGGAGAAAGGTCCTGTGTTACTCTCCCCTCCAGCTTTATTCATGCACATGAAACCAACACAAGAGTGACCACATGTAGCCTTTTCTGTTTCTCAGCACATCAATATCTCTAAAGGGAACACCCAGGCTGTGTCAGAAAAGATATTACAAAGGCCTGCAGTCAGGCTGCCTTGTTATTCAAATATAGCGTTAAATTATTTATTTAGTTCCATTCGATTTTTGCAGCGGTTTCACGGATTCATAAATAAAACATCTGAAGGCGATGCTATCCGGCGCTACACTGTTTTAATGGAGAACAAGCTGTGAACGCAGATCTCGGGATCAGAGTCTGGTCAGGCTCATGTGGGCTCCACATCCCTCTCCCAGCCACAGGCGCTGGAGGACACGACGCTGGGTCCTCCTCTCCCCCTCTACGCGATAGCATCTCCCTCTGTGTGTGTGTGTGTGTGTGTGTGTGTGTGTGTGTGTGTGTGTGTGAGAGAGAGAGAGAGAATGCATGAATGTGTGTGTGTATATGAGAAAGAGAGAGAGAGGGAGAGGGAGTATGGATGTGTGTGTGTGTGTGTGTGTGTGTGTGTGTCTACGTATGAGAGAGAGAGAGAGAGAGAGAGAGAGAGAGAGAGAGAGAGAGAGAGAGAGAGAGAGAGAGTGTGTGTGTGTGTGTGAGTGTGTGAAATATTTGAAATAATATTGGGCCTCGGCATAAAGTTGAAATTCCTCCACGCTGGCTCTGAGCTCCGTGTTTGCCCCAGCGCTGAAACTGATATCATCCTTGTGGCATCTCCACGCTCCGTTGACCAAACGCGCTACAGGGCGCTGCGGTGCGGTGCGGATCGCTTCGGATCGCTTCGGATCGCTTCGGATCTGCCACTATCACGCCCATTCCAGGCAGCCTCGCTCGTGTGCGAGAGAGAGAAGAGTCAGAGAGAGAGAGAGAGAGAGAGAGAGAGAGAAAGAAAAAAAAAAGCCCAAAGTTTACGCACGAAAAGTAAAAGAACAAGCACAAACAGCGCACGCATTCAATCCGTCCCGTAATATCTTCCATTCACAATCATTTTATGTAGGTTTTAAACATGCCATTAGCCAATTTTGTCCAATTTTCCCAGCTCGAGGAGCACTCCAGTGGAACCCATTAGGACTAATACCAAACATATGGCCCTACAGCGCTCCTGCAGCAACACCAGCGCAGCACGTCAGGAGCTTCCACAGACGCCGATCCCAGGGCCTGGCGTCTGCTGCCGCGCGCTCAATTATCCCCCCGCAACACGGCCATGGATAGGGAGAGGGAGGGGGGGGGGGGGGGGGGGGGGGGGGGGGGGGGCAAATGAAGTGTCAGGATCGATGAAAGCTCTGATCCCTTCTCGTTTGTTAATAAGTTGTTTCTCCGCACGTGTTAATTAGTCGCGTGTCCCTCTGGTGAGCGCGCTATGGAGGGGTGGGGGGTGGGGGGTCTTAATTTTATTTTACACCCTCGTGCACACGCGGACACACACATGCACACACACACACACACACACATCCATAATTCAGCCAATACGGTGTTGTCATTGTTTAGTAATGTTTTTTGAGCACCTAAGGTTTTATCTTGGGTCAGAGAATGTTAGTGTGTCTCCTTGAATATGAATTTGAATGTTAAATAAATATTAAAATTATTGCATGCAACACAGACAGACATGCATTCACAAACACACACACACACACACACACACACACACACACACACACCATCACACCCGTCAACTTGATGAAAGTAACAGTGGGAACAAAGGCTCTGGTGTCTCTTCTGCCGGGTTTTATTGTGACATCCTGATTCTGTTTGTCATTTGTGATCAGCCAGGCCACATTTTGTCAACCGTCTCTCTCTCTCTCTCTCTCTCTCTCTCTCCCTCTCTCCCTCTCTCTGCTGCTCCCAGTATGAGTAAATTATGACATTTGTGAAAGATGTTTGTACTGCTAATCACTCAGAAAAGTGACTCTCTCTCTCACTGCGTGTGTGTGTGTCAGTGTTTGCCCCTTTGTCTTCTGACAAAGGCTACACTGTCCAACTTATCTGTGTGTGTGAGTGTATGTGTGTGTGTGTGTGTGTGTGTGTGTGTGTGTGTGTGTGTGTGTGTGTGTGTGTGTGCAACATATTGTGGCAGCTTGCACCATAATGTCCTTTTTCTATTTGCATATCGGCTTGCATTGTCAGTTGAGATGTATCTTGACGGATAACGTCTCAAAGCCTTTGTAAATAGAATGCTGGATTACATTGACATCACATAATCCCAATGATATTCTAGAAATCCCCTATTGAGTCATTCAGGATTTCAACACTAATCAGTACATTACAGAACAGTACAGCTAAGGACACTAAGTTTGTGTGTGTGCGTGTGTGTACAGTGTGTGTGTGTGTGTGTGTGTGTGTGTGTGTGTGTGTGTGTGTGT
>NC_085000.1:6600666-6603166 GCF_963854185.1 Sardina pilchardus | reverse complement strand
CCTTGTTTTTTTCTTCAACAAATGCTCTCATGTGTAGAATGACCAGATTGTCCTCATCCTTCTCTCCCTCTCTCTCCCTTTCTCGCTCCCTCTCTCCACTCCTCTTCTGTTACTCTCTCCTTCTCATTCCTGATCCCCTTCTTCCCTCTCTCTCTACCTCTCTCTCCTTCCCTCTCTCTATCTATCTATCTCCTTCCTCCCTCCCTCCCTCCCTCTCTTCTTCTCTCCACCTCTCATGCCTTCCTCCCCTTTTTCATCCCTTTCATTCTCTACCTCTCCCCCCCTCTCTCTCTCTCCTTGTCCTTCTCCCTCCCTCCCTCGCTCCACTTGCCCTGGTGTAGTGCCTGTGGCCAGGCTAGATCAGGTGCCCTTCCCCTGCAGATAGTCTGCTCAGCACCTCCATCCAGAGATGGGATTAAAGAAACTGAACACTCACATACACCTCATACAACTTTGGGTGCGCGCGGCCATGTGTGTGTCCGTGTGTTTGTGTTTGTGTGTGTGTGTGTGTGTGTGTGTGTGTGTGCGTGTGTGTGTGTCTGTGTGTGTCTGTGTGTGTGGTCTTTAGTTCACATGCTATTCATAGTTTCCATAGTTCAACATTAATAGTTGTATGGATGTGGGTGAAATGACCATTCCACTTTTTGTAAAGTGAAAACAATATTCAGGTACTTATTTGTATTTGCACACTACTTTCGTGATCAAAATAGGAGACAGGATAGTTAGGTTAAAAGCAACAGGATCATAAGGAATCAGTATATTTATTTCACTATACTGTATGCACTTAGTCTTTTGAGTGTTTGTTATGTGTTATGGTTTGTATAATAGTTTTGTTTTGTTATAATTTGTCCATTGTTAAAATTTTACATTTATTCTGCTATTGTCCTTAAATTTAGCCATACCTTGCTATAGTTATTGTTATTAGATAATTAACTGAGTGACTTATTTGATTGCTTTTGTCATTTCATTGTTTTATTTCTCATTAGATTAGTGCTTAAATGATTGTTGTATTGATAATATTGCTATTCTCCCTTTTTTGTAATTGTTCACTGTTATTTAATTTGTATTGCTATTTATTTGTATGTCGCTTTGGACAAAGGCGTCTGCTAAATAACCATAGCCATAGCCATAGCCATAGCCATAGCCACTGTAGTTCATACAGTATATTTCTCTCTCTGTTCCACTGCACTTCTTTCTTCCTTTCCCTGTGCATCTCTTTCTCTGTTCCTCTCTTCCCTTCTCTCTCTCTATTTCTCTCTCTCCCTCCCTCCAGCTCTGTCCTCTCTCGTCCTCCTTGTGTGTGTGATGAGGTGCATACGTTATCCTGGGCTGCAGTGTCAGTGGGATAAAATCAAAACAAGCTCTCCGCTGGGATTGGGTTGCTTTTCAGTGCGCCCGTAGCCGGATCAGGAAATCAAGCCATGCTCTGGCGCGGGCATCCAATCCGGCCACTGTGTGTGTGTGTGTGTGTGTCCGTGTGTGTGTGTGTACGTGTGTGTGTGTGGCGTGGGCACCCAATCCGGCCACTGGCCTGGCAGCGCGGGTGAGCGGGCAGGTCACGCCGGTGGCACGGTGTTCCCTTTCACCCGGGCACACACTCACGCTGCAGGCGGCCATTGTTCTGCCCCGGGAGCCTGTGCCACACACACACACACACACACACACACACACACACAATCTCTCTCCCACACATTAACACATGCATTCACGATTCTCTGTTTTTTCTCTCTCTTCTCTCTCTCTGTCTCTCTCTCTCTCTCTCTTTCTCTCTCTCAAACACACACACACACACACACACACACACACACACACACAGAGGAGGTAAACAGGAACTTAGCTATTCTTTCCTTTATCGCTTCCTCAGAAATGAATCCTGGGTATTTTCTTCAGGGGAGGAAGCCCATACTGAATTAGAAATTAGATTATGCTGTCATTTATACCCACACTGCCTGCTTGTACTATCTGTGAAATTGTTTCAGAAACAAATATATAGGAAGTTTTAAATTTTGCTTATCAAGCCATATTGCACAGGCTATTATGCCTGCAGAGGAAATGATGTGGACTTATTTCAATGGTACCGTTAGCCAGAAGAATGTAGCATATCAGAGGCGTAGTGGAAGTATTGTGACCAGTAGGCTGCAGCATGCTAGCGTATTGTTGGCCATGTGATAGAGGGAGCTGTTTGATTGAACATGCTTTAGTGGAGTTTTATCAGTGTGGATTTCTTTGGGTGAAACGCAAACATATTTCAAACATGTCAACAAAATATCTGATAGGCTGACTTATCGAGGGATTGTGTACCTCATGCACACACACACACACACACACACACAGGCTACCTTTGGTCTGTTTTCCCACCTCCCTCACTCCCCCTCTTCTCTTCTTTGTGTTGTGGAGAAGTGCTAGTTCTTTTCCTCTCTCCTCCTCTCTCCTCCTCTCCATGTCTCCGTGTTGGTGCTGGAGTGTGTGCCATGCTCCCAAGCCCCAGTCTTTAAGGGCT
>NC_085000.1:6573166-6585666 GCF_963854185.1 Sardina pilchardus | reverse complement strand
TCACTTGATGCCATCGGTGAGTTTATGCACAGTGATGCTCCCTCTACTATCAAACACTCACAGCACAGGCTCTCCACATGCGTTGACGTGGTGCACAAAGTCCAGCACTGTCCAACTCTGTAGTGGCCATTCCGAACAGCCAAATGTAAGGAATCTCCCCTGACCAATCCTGTTGTATATGCATGTGTGTGCATCTGTGTATGTGTATTAATTCACGTGTGTAGCTGTGTAAGGGCAAGTGTGTGTGTGTGTAGTAGAACTCTTTGACTAGATGAGATAGTGGTGTTTAAAAAAAGCAGGAAGAAGAAAGACATAGTTGAAGACGGTTGGGAAACATGAACTCATCTCCTGCAGGGATGGGCCCACCGATCGATACGCACAGATCCCGATTTCACGCTATCTCTACGAAAAGTGGAAAAAAATACGCCTGAAAAGAACAGGGAAGAGAGAGAGAGACACACACACACACATAGAGGACAAGGTCGGCCATAAAGGAACATGCGAGGAGACGAGAGCAGGATGTTCCGGCTGGGAGGGGCAGTTGTCCCAGGGACGGTCTAATCTGCCCCGCCGGCCCAGGGCAAACAAGACAGCGCGGGGTGAACCAGGAGAGAGAGGCACTTAGCCTGCAGAAAATCAATAATATTAGAGGCATCAATCACCCGCCGGTGACGTTTATTAGGCCTGATCACATAGGCTCTCACAGAAAAGATAAATACCACTATCTACGAGAGAGAGAGAGAGAGAGAGAGAGAGAGAGAGAGAAGACAGACAGAAGAGTAGAGGGAGATAAACGGGTCGATGAGCAGGAGGAGAGGATCGATGAGAGGATGTGTCTGTTAAACACAGCTTGCGTTGTTCCCCGGGGCCTGGGCTGGGGTTGGGTGACGGGGCAGGTGTGTGTGTGTGTGTGTGTGTGTGTGTGTGTGTGTGTGTGAGTGCCTCTCAGTCAGATGCTGATTAAGTGCCACAGGTGAGAGGTTGTGAGGACAGGCGTTATTTAAACAGCTCAGTGAGTGACTGTTGGAGGACAGGGGAGCTCAATAGGGGATAAGGACACACACACACACTCACACACACACACACACACACACCTGAGTAAATTCATTCAAGACAATACATTTAGAATACAGTTAGAAATACGCCTGATCCAAACTAATCCACATCCATCTCTTATTCTTGGCCTCTATTCTGACTCTTTATTCCCAGCTTGCTTGTTTACAGACTGTTCAGCGAGATGAAAAAGGCTGTAAATGCCTTCTTTAAGGCATCTGTCCAACACAAATATCCATTATGTCTTCATGCCATTTGCTACAGTATGTGACCATGTGTCATCGTGAAGTTAAAGCTGCCTGTGGATAATGTGTGTATGAGGGACAGACTCGCCTATGCACCACCGACCTGACATAAGGAGGGGGGGGGTTGTCTTGGGGAGGTCTTGTGTGTGTGTGTGTGTGTGTGTGTGTGTGTGGGGGGGGGGGGGGGGGGGGGCGGGTGGTGAGGTTGCTTACAGTAAACACCGTCTGAACTCTATGCTTCATCTGACGGAGCGTACAGTGGAAAAACATTAGTGCTTGGCTGCGTCCAGCCCTATCTGCCCACAGTATCTTTTGGCTCTGGCCACACGTTTCACTCCAGCCTCTTTTTTTTTCCTTCCTTCTTTTTTTTTTGAAGAGGTCTGAGCAGAATGGCGTAATCTGATTGGCCGGCTCCCGGGGCGGTAGTGTGCGCAGAGCGGCGGCCACAGACCATTTGGGTCACACAAACGCGGCTGTGTGTTTATCAGTGCCATCGGGAGTCCGCTCCGCTCAGCGCACCTCTCCCTAATCACGCCATTAAAACTATTACACTCACCAGTGTGTGTGTCTCGGTGTGTCTCGGTGTGTGTGTGTGTGTGTCTGTGTCTCTGCGTGTCTGTGTTTTTGCTTGTGTGCGTGTATGTGTGTGTTTGTGTGTGTATGCATCTGTTTGTGTGTGTATGTGTGTGTATGTTTGTTTTCCTGTCTGTGTTCAGCCAGTTGTTGGTTCAATTATCATCAGGCATAATCATTCTCCATTGAACTTGAACAACTCATTCAGAATACAAAAATGCGGCGGTCCCTGATTGCTACCAAGGTTCCCTCTGTGTCGGAAGATTTTTTCTTTTCTTTTCTCCCAACTACCGTAGCCAACATCTGCTGATGCTGAATGTCTTTTCCTGTGTGGGATGGAATTAGAACGGGCCGTGATTAAGTGTGTTGTGAAGGGACACTGGGTAGAAATGCAACCACGGCACTTACAGGCTCTTAGAAGTCAGGCTGGCCCTACCTGCCTCCTGAAGAGAGAGAGAGAGAGAGAGAGAGAGAGAGAGAGAGGAAGAGAAAAAGGAAAAGAAAAGGAGACTTTTGAATTTTAAAAAGCCATTTTATTAAGAGCTTTGAAAGTTTCAAAAGGCCATGTCAAGGCAATGCAAAAATAACAAAAGCAGTTCAAGAGAGAACGTAAAGGGAAGGTGACTTGTACATGGCCTAGACTTGAAATATTCTGCATTAGAATGAAAAAAAAAACAAACGGGGAAATCTCAGAATGATTCCACTGCAGTTGCAACATTCTATTCTGTATGGGCCTACTGTGTGGGCGCTTTAAGTATCGATGTCTCTCCTCGTCCAGACAGAGGGCACGAGTGGAGGGAGAGAGGAGAAAGGGGGAATGGAGAAGGAGAGAAGAGAGAGAGAGAGAGAGGGAGATTAGAGTGTTGCACATGTGAGGAGGGCGGAGGAAGGAGAGATAGTGAAGAGATTAGGGGGAGCAGTCATTAGGAGAGATAGAGAGCAGTCACCCAGAGCACTGCTGCTGCTGCCACTCTGCTGTCTCAGGCATTAAGAGGCCCAGGGCCCCATCTCTCTCTCTCTCTCTCTCTTTCTTTCTTTCTCTCTCGCTCTTCTCTTCTCAAATTCAGAAGTTGCTTTATTGGCATGACAAATGAAAACTTGTATTGCCAAAGCAATTGGTACCTCCTGTATCTCTCAAATTCAAATTCAAATTATAAATTCAAAGGAGCTTTATTGGCATGACTCAGACATGAAGTGCTGTCACAGCGGACATATGACAACGCAACAGATGCAATATCTGTTTTGGGAAAAGCAAAAATGTCTCTTCTCTCTCTTTCTATCTCTCTCTATCTCTCTGTATGTTAAGGTAGGGGGTTTTCAGGGGGTTTTAGTCACTGGGGATCCTGCTGAGTTGGTTTTGCGGGTGTCGGTCTATCTAGATGATGTCTCAGTCTTTAGTTCTGGTCAGGATCATGTTTCTGTTCTGTGTGGAGCAGAGCAGTAGTGGTGTATGAGGGAGAGCACTTGGGAGAATGTGAAGGTTTCATTGTTGGTCAGTGGGTGGGTGGGTGTATGGGGGGGGGGGGGGGTGTCCCTTATGCTTCCGAGAGGGTTATAGCAGGGTAGAGATGGGTTTAAATTCCTTGGGGTGTACCCTGGCATAGAAGGGTATAGACTTTGGGAGCAACTGCTGGGGAAGATGGCTGCCAAGTTCTCTAAATGGAACGGGCTATTACCTGCACTATCCTAAGGGGTGGCGTTCTGGTTACAAATAACCTGGCTGCCTCAATGCTGAGGCACAAGCGGACTGTTCTGGAACACACTGAGAAGATGATCAATGAGATGCAAGATAGACTGATGAACTTCTTCTGGTTAGGGCCAGAAACACTAGCCTCCTCCTCAGGTGTTTGGGAGGGGGCACAGTTTGATAGATATAAGAAGTCACATCAGTGGGTTTTTAACCGTCAGTTGCATGCTCCCTTCCAAGGAATGCCACTGTGATTGGGATATGATTAGTAGCTTTTCCTGTTGAACCTTGACAGGCTGAAGTTCAGCTGTTTATCTCCTTTTCTATGTGTCCCTTTATGTGGCCCTGTCAGGGCACTAGGAAGAGGGACTTCAGCATGCTACAGTATGTGTGGAGGTTAATCATCAGTCTGTGCTGACTGCAGTGAGGGCAGCGAGGTGGTCAGCAGTGTTTGGGCTCGCTCTCACAGGATGTTGGAGGTCCTTTCCTAAGGCCTCAATAGAGAAGCATATGTCCAATCTACAATGAAGGCTTGTTCATGGTGCCATAGCTACAAACAGACACCAGAAGTTGTTATTTCAGTGGGGTTGATGAAACAGTAGACCACTTGTTCATTTATTGTAAGAGGGTTTTTTTGTGGGCTGAGGAATTTAGGAGTAGTAATTTCTCATCACCTTTCTGTTGGGGACATAATGTCTAGGTGGTTCAAGTCATCCTGTGGAGGTCTTTGTATAGTAGTATGCCTAAGTATAACCTGGTTAAGGGTATTGAGTGTTCTATGACTGGTTGGAGGTGGTAGTGTGAGGGTGATTGTGTGAGGGTGAGGGTGAGGGTGAGGGTGAGGGTGAGGGTGGGGTTGGTGGGCACCTAGTTGAAATAGAAGGTGTTTTGTTGTTTTATTAGTTAGTAAAATAATGTGTTTGTGTATCTAAGGGGAGATGGGTAATGTTGTGTATATCCTGTTTTCCAATGGGAGATTACATCATGGTGTGATTCAATAACAGGTGCTCCCTCTCCCTACACTCTATTTCCCCGTCTTCTTCTGACTTCCTTCGTTTCTCCTCTATTTCTGTCTCTCTATCTCTGCCACCCCCCCCCCTCTCTCTCTCTCTCTCTCTCTCTCTCTCTCTCTCTCTCTCTCTCTCTTCCTCTTTCTCTCTCTCTCTCTCTGAGGTGGCTGACAGCTTCAGACCATCTCAGTCATCTTTAAGCAGAAAATAGTGTGGTTGGGCGGGGGTGTGTGTGTGTGTGTCTGTGTGTGTGTGTGTGTGTGTGTGTGTGTGTGTTGGTGTGTGTGTGTGTGCATGCACATGCGTGGGGGGACTGGAGGACTTACCACCCACCACTCCAGAGAGTAGGGAGAGAGGGAGTAGAGGCGAATGGGAAAGAGAGAAAAAGAGAGAGGTAGACACATTCTCAGACCACTGCGTCCCTCCTGTCTGGACTCTTTTGATATGCCCTCCATGTTCCTAATCAAATCTCTCTCTTCTTTGGAATGTCTGAGGTTTGCATGATAAAGCCCCATATCAGAAAACATATAGACCCAACGAGCAACAGCAAGTCACATGTACATTGTAGCTGTCAGCACTCCCTTGCTTTCTATACTGTTCATTTTTCCTTTTCCTCTCTCTGCTCTTTTAACTCTCTCTCCTGTTGTTCTTATATTCACCTCCTCTTTCCTCTCCTTCCCTCCTATCTTTTCTATCCTCCTCTCCTCTCCTCTCCTCCCCTCCTCATCTCTCTGTTTTCCTTTCCTCTCCTCTTTTTTCCATCTCCCCCTCTCCATTCCTCCCTCTCTCTCTCTCCCTCTCCTCTTCTCTTCTTTCTCCTTTCCTCTCCTCTCCTCTCCTCTCTCTCTCCCTCTCTCCCCCTGGTGGGTCGGCCTATGAGCGGTCAGGAAATGCGCGCTCAGGCTATTTATTTATCTGGTTAAGAAATCTCATCAGCCGCTCCTCTGGCGTCTCCCTGGTCAGCGGAGAGCGGAGTGGGAGCTGACCCCGGCTTAAACTCTCGCCCCGAAGAAAGTGCCACTTGTGCTCCCGCACATGTGTGTGTGTGTGTGTGTGTGTGTGTGTGTGTGTGTGTGTGTGTGTGTGTGTGTGTGTGTGTGTGTGTGTGCGTGTCTGTGTGTGTACTGTATGTGTGCGTGTGCATGTGGTTGTGTGCGTGTGTGTGTGTGTGTGTGTACACTCTGACTAACTCACAGGAGACCGCTCTCTTTAATGTTTGGCAGAGCTGGCCAGACCAGCCGCTACTCACTGAGATTCGTCAAGCCACAGCCCGGATGCCAGAAGCCCTCTTTTCTCTATGTGCACACTTACACACACTTACTCACACACACACTCTGGTGTGTACACACACACGTGCTCATTTGTGAACACACACACACATACACGTGAAAGGGATGCAGAGAAACAGATGCATACAAAGTCTCATTATACAAATAAACAGGAATACACACATACACATCACACATGTTCTCTCTCTCTCACACACAAACAAACACAAACACACACACACACACACACACACACACACACACACACACACGAACACACACACACACACACACACACACACACACACACACACACACACACACACACACAATTCCATATATTGTTTGTGTGTGTGTGTTTAGGTGTGTGTACATATGCACATGCATACATCTACATACCGCAGAGTTGCTGTTTTGAATTAAAGGCCCATATTGATCTGGCATAGACAGCAGAGGGCCACTTATGCATGAGCACAGCACTGTGTGTGTGTGTGTGTGTGTGTGTGTGTTATTGACATTGCAGTATCGTTTTTCAACACTCAATCAAAGCTCTTATTGCGCTGGAGTGGGGCGTCCAATAAAAAGCACTCATAAAATTGGATTTTTGCGCGGGCCCTTTAGCGTCTGGACACATCCTCCTCTCCCTGTGTACCAGCAGCACCTCCTTATCCACCTCACCTTGGCAACGGTGAAAACATCCCAGAGACCGCCCGGAGACCAGTGACCAGTGTCAGATCAATCCTGCCCACACGGCCACACCACACCGCCAACCACAACAGGCCCCAATATGGTCCTCATCCTTCACACTCACAAGGTCTCCAGCATGGCTCCCTCCAAGAGTGGAGGAGTGTAAATATGTGACCTAAGCTAAACTATGGAGAACTGTTGCATTCTGGGAAAGGGCGGCGGAGGCTCTCAACAGGCCTCCACCGGAACCGCACCGTATTCGAGTTTCGGCTTGGTGGCAAACTCCCCTCACCTGCGTTTTGGGGCATTTGGGGATAACTAGTTACTGTGTTTTGGGGCATTTGGGGATAAATAGTTCCTGTGTTATGGGGCATTTGGGGATAAATAGTTCCTGCGTTTTGGGGCATTTGGGGGTGAATAGTTGCTGTTGATGAGTGATGAAGTGTAATCTGGTGAAAGCCTGCTGCAGCGGCGAGGTGCTGATGTCGCCTCTCTCCCGTGGCATTGACGAGCGTTATTTATGTCCGTGCGTGCCAGCACTGGCTGTCAGAGCATCAGTCAGAGGAAGATCTATCGCGCCTACTTTATTCACTTATGATTATTACTGATCATCCTCCCAAATGACTTATCAATAAAGTCTGTCTGCCAGCTAATTTATCTGTATTGCTCTGTCGATATGAAGTTCAGAGTCATGGCTTAAAAGGACAAGGCCACGGCCGGAGTGATGGATGTCACCGGGCTCCAATAAAAATATGACCCTTTTAATACATTTGCAGCCGCGCTTTTATCAACAGGCGGAAAGGAGCCTTGTCAATTTTTCTCTCTTTCAATTTCTCTCTCTCTCTCTCTGTCTGTCTCTGTGATTGATCAAATAAAATGTTTGTGTGTGTGTGTGTGCGTGTGTGTGTGTGTGCGTGTGTGTGTGTGTGCGTGCGCGTGTCTGCTGAGCTTGCGTCTGTCTGCGCTGTGGTGTGTCACTCCTCAGGCTTGTGCTGATTGTGTGTGAGACATGTCCAGCCCTCCTCGGGGCAGTTTCTCCTCCATCTCAGCTCTGCTGTGCCGAGTGGCAGAGTTCAATAGCTGAGCAAACACGGCCTATTTGACAAAATGGCGGCCCTTTAGAATGCCTTAAACAATGACCTCTCAACAGGATCCTCTCTCTATCCCTCCCTCTCCCTCTTCACTCTCTCTCTCTCGCTCTCTTTATCCCTCCCTTTCCCTCTTCACTCTCTTTCTTCTCTCTCTCTATCCCTCTGTCTCTGTCTCTCTCTCTCTCTCTCTCTCTCTCTCCCTCTCGCTCCTTGTCCTGCTCTTTCACCCGGCGCTTATCGTCCCTGACCGGAGAGCCGGTCAACAAGTTATCCAACCCTTCAGGATGGGCCAGGGCAGCAGCGCCTCCCTTTACGGCCCAAACCTGGCCCACGCCCGGCTCGCATCCGTCCCGCATCCGGCCCAGAGGCGCATCTCCGCAGCCGGAGGCGGCGCAAAGGTGTGACCCACTCCCAGGGATCCAGCGTCGAGATTGGGAGAGCAAACATGCCAGCGCCTATTGTTCCAGCCGGGCACAACGGCCTCTCGGTCCGGCTGGGGTACAATGGGGCGTGTTTGCTTTGACGTCGGGTCCGTGTACACACTCGGTTCCTCAATCAAAAGGAACGCCATGGCCTAGGGAGGACACACACACACATCACACCACCTCCGTCATGTGATGTGTGTGTTCGTGTGTGTTTGCTCACCAGTCCTTTTGAGGAAACGTCTTCTAGTTCTATCAGGAAGGTCAGAGAGATCTAATCACCTTGAGAGGAGAGAGAGACAGAAAGAGGGAGAGAGAGAGAGAGAGAGAGGGAGAGTGCCTCTCTCACCTTTGTGCCGTCCGAACAATAGGAGCCGTACATTCCTCCGTCATCCGCACCCTGTTCTGAAGCATACACACACAGACACACACACACACACACACACACACACTCAGGGGGCAGAGCATTAGCCTGAGACCCAGATAAGGCACTCGCATGCAATCAAGGCAGCGCAAGGCTGAGGAGGCAGTGTGTTTAATTAGCCATTATCAATAGCCACGGAGAAACCGCTATCAGCCATCTCGAGATGTTTGTCTTAACCCCCCCTCCCACCCCACACACACACACACCATCACCAACCAAAAACAACAGCCACTCTACGCCTGTCCCTGGCCCTATTAAAGTCATCATAAATACGGCCTATCAGATCAGGACGGGCTTCCTGTGATTTACCGTTGGAGTGTGTGTTTCTTTCCAGCGTTTTCTTTTTTTTTACATAGGTGCACGCTTTTTTCCCTTCTTTTTTTATTTTCTTTTCGCTTTCTTCTTTGTGTTTCAAAAGACAGGGTCGCTTTGTTTTAAAACGAGCTTGAAATTGTGGCGCTGAGAGTTGTTTCTGCTGGCGTCCATTTGATGGTCCCAGAATAATCTCCCCTGCGCGCGCACACACACACACACTTTCTCACACGCATAAGCGCAGTCAGGCGAGTGCAGAGACAAATGATCCTGGAATGGAAGGTGACTTGTGGAACGCAAAATACAGACCATGCTGTGTGTGTATACAGATTGTCTGAGTTGCTCAATATGTGTGTGTGTGTGTGTGTGTGTGTGTGTGTGTTGTTTGCATGTGTCTGTGTGCAGTCTGGGCCTCCCTTCACGCCAGTATGACCTCAATGAGGTCACTGCCACTGTGTGAGGCCGGCGTGCTGATTGGCCGATAGAGGAATAAGTAGGTGGGTGTTCTGTGGTAGGGGCTGTTGATTGGCTACTGCCACGGGTCATATTTGACGCGATGACATTGTCTGGTTTTCGACAGGAGAATGAGAAACAGAATATAAAGTAACCAGTCTGACATTCGATCTGAACTGTTGTTCTCGACCGTGTATTTTTTTTTCTCTCCTTTTTTCGTTTCCCTCTATCTCCCCCACCCCATACCACTTGGCTGCCGAGTTTATTTTTTCGAGTGATGTTTACACTGACAGACAGTTTCCTTGCTAATCTATATGTCAGAGAATCAATAACAGGCCATGCATTTACATATTTAAACGTTGTGCGAGCGCCAAAACAAGAAAACATTCTCAATAACTGCAAAGCAAAACTTTCAATTTGTGGCTTTCTTGCTGTGGTCGCGCGAGCCAATGGGATGTCACTCAGTCGGTTCAAAAGGCCTCGAGGTTTGTTTTCGGCTGTTTTCTTTTTGGAAACTTGCGGCTTTTGACATCCTTAACCATACATTGGCTGCACTGCCATATTGCCTCATATTATCCAGCATTGAGCAGGATTGTTTTTGGCAACGCTCTAGAAAATTTTCCCACTGCAAGCCCTTAAAATGGGTTTCCCCCTCTCCTCCTCTCCTCTCCTCCCCTGCGCTCCGCTCCTCCTCCCCGCGGCCTCCCTCCTCTCCTCCTCCTCCTCCTCTCCTCCTCCTCCTCCTCCTCCTCCTCCTCCTCCTCCACCTCCTCCTCCTCCTCCTTTCCTCTCCTCCTGAGCCACAGAACCCCCGCAGAATATTCAGCAGAGGCACACACACTCAAACGGCGCTCTCGTCTGCAGAGACACACACTCAAACACGCACTCAAACGGCGCTCTCGTCTGCAGACACACACACACTCAAACACACACTCATTCTCAGCTGCAATTATGCAGTCGTCTAACTAATTGCAATTAGAGCAGCACTCAATTACAGAGAGAGAGAGAGCGAGAGAGAGAGAGAGAGAGCGAGAGAGAGAAGGGCTCTCTGCTTTCTGTTGCTGTGAACTGCCTGAATAAGTTGTGCCATGAGTTCAAGAGGTTATTAATAAAATAACTACTGCTAACTTTTTGTTACATGCTGGGTTTGTGTCATGTACTCACTTGTGTGTGTGTGTGTGTGTGTGTGTTCAGAATATTGGCACACACGTGCAGAAGCTCAAGCAGACTTGTTTTCTTTTGTGTGAGTGCCATCAGTGAGCGTCAACATGAGGGGTAGGAAAGCACCCAGAAAACCTCTCCTGATGAGGTCCAGCAGACAAAGCAGCACTTTCACATTAATGACCAGGACTTTACTCACTCTTAGACACTCACACACACACACACACACACACACACACACACACAAACACACACAAACACACACAAACACACACAAACACACACACACACACACACCACACACGTACACACTACCTGTCTCTCACACACATACACACGCACACACACACACACACACACACCCAAGCACTCATACAATAGCATGTCTATATGGCCTGTGCTAATTGGGTCGAGACAGTGTGTGTTGAATCATTTTGCAGGTGGCTGGCCTTTCATCAATCCTAGTTTCACCTTCATTTATTTCTGAAGCAGGGGCCACCTAAACACACGTGGCTGTTTTTGGACAATCTCGCCACTGTCAGCCTGACGCTCTAATTGCCATAGTGTCTGCCTGGTGGACCTGTTTGTGTGTGTGTGTGTGTGTGTGTGTGTGTGTGTGTGTGTGTGTCTGCCTGCCTGGTAGACTAGGGTCCAGCCCTCCACACTTTTTCTCTTTTCCACCAGAGCCACTGACAGCCTTGTGTAAGCAAACGAGAGAGAGGGAGGGAGAGAGAAGGAGAGAGAGAGAGACGGACAGACGGAGAGAGAGAGGGGCCTGGATGTTGAGAGTGAGGCCTTCTGATGAATGTGCAAGTAGAGAGAGAGAAGGAGTTGAAGAGGGAGAGATAGAGAGAGTGAGGCAGAGAGATGGAGAGATAGAGAGAGAGAGTGAGAGAGAGAGGGGGAGTGGGTGAAGAGAAAGAGGGAGAGAGCAGCGGGGTCTACAGGTCCCCTCAGTGTGTTGGGTGCCCTGCTCCAGTCATGGCTGTAGGGGGAAAAACTGAGCTTGAAGGGAATTTGACATGCAATAAATCATATGATTGAACATGCACACACACACACACACACACACACACACACACACACACACACACACACACACACACACACACACACACACACACACATAAACACACATCCTAATTAATATGTTATTTATTTGTTCTGCCCTCCCTATTATGAATTTGCACAGCTGCACTTAGAGAGTCATAGGTGATCACACACAGACAGACACACACACGCGCACACACACACACACACACACACACATGCACACACACACAGACACACACACACACACACACACACACACACACACACACACAGACACACACACACACACACACACACACACACACAGACACATACATGGCTATGATGGACAGGAGCCCTACCAGAAGATTTACTCTAAGCTCCACTGTGTTTTCTCTGTGTTGAGGCAGGCGAGTGTTTTCCATCACTGAGATGGAACAAGAACTAGAAATCAAATCAATTCAATGGCCTGGACAAAGTCAACACGCCACGGCCCTGCGCTGAGCACTGTGCTGTGGTGTGGTGGGGGGCAGTTGGGCTGGGACGGCTGTCAGCTCGCTCATGTTTTTGGAGCTCTATAGGAGATCCATAGAGAGAGAAATGACACACACTCTCACGCACACACACACACACACACACACACACACACACATAAACAGACCCTCGTCTGACACACACACACACACACACACATACAGTACACATACACACACACTTCAGACATGCACATGCCAAACCTTGTGTTTAAACATCAGGGAGCCATCAGGAAGCCATTTTGTGTGTGTGTGTGTGTGTGTGTGGTTGTGTATCTGATGCAGTCTCAGGTTGCTGTTGCACAATTTGATACACATATATTTATGTTTGGCAGGCTGTCTGGCCGTGTGTGCATGTCATGTTGTACCTGCGGAGGCCTTGGAGTGGTTACTTGTCCAAATGAAGCTGTTGCAAAGTGTAAACTGTTGCAGCTGCATCGTTTAGCAGTTAGCCGGTCAGCGTCCACAGACCCCTGCGTTAGTGAGGTCTGGACGGAATGGCCCTGTCATCCACACATCACCCTACCAGCCAACGGCTATTGTCAGTGG
>NC_085000.1:6558166-6570666 GCF_963854185.1 Sardina pilchardus | reverse complement strand
TTCCCCGCTGCACACTCACTCACACACACACACACACACACACTACCCCGTCGTCAGGTTACACCCCAGGCGTTAAATCTACACCGCCACCGAAGACTCGGAGTCTGTTTGTGTGTGTGTGAGTGTATGTGTGTGAGTGAGTGTATGTGTGTGCATCTACCCGAGTTTGTGTGTGTGTGTGTGTGTGCACGCATTTGTGCTGTTACTTGATGTTAGCTCCATGGTTTGGCACGTTTTCATATACCACTGAAAGGCGAAAAATATTTAAATGACAAACAAAAACATTGAAAACTCTTGCAATTTCAATGAAAAAGCCATTTATTTTCCTATTGTCTACGCTCCAACTGGGATTTGAAGTATGTGTATATTAAATCTCTTCCTCTCTCTCTCTCTCTGTGTTCACAGCAGATGCTGAACGATCATGACGTCTCGTCCCAAGATGGCTGCATCAAAAAGGTAGGCCGTTCTCCACATCCTGGTTCACCTCTCTCGGGGATCCTCCATCCCTCCGTCTCTTGTTCTCTCCTCGCCATGTTCTTCAGCACGCCTCCATCAGCTGGCCCTGCGGCTGACGCCAACGTGTCCACCTTCACGAGATGTTTGACCAGCTCAGTGGGTGGACGCACTGCACTCAAACCACACTGACCGCACACATCTTGAAAAACACAAACACAGCCTGTAGTGACCATAAGCTGGATGAATGTACTGTACCTTTATGATCTAGTTTGGTAATTGGACCTGACACAAAACATAGAGACAGACCAAGTTCAGAATGATGTGTAATGAAACAGAGAGAGAGAAAGAGAAAGAATAGAAGAGAAGAAGGGAAGAGAATGTATCAGATTGGACCCTAGTGTGGGCCCAGGCCCTTGTTCTGGAGAAAAGTAGCCAGATCAAGACCAGATCCGTCTCTGCCTCAGTCCAAGGTGATGACCCCTGGTGTAGAGAGATAGCTGGGCTCAGACACAGCCCTGAGATCAGAGAGCCTCCCTGAGCAGATTCCCCTCAGCAGATAGGCTCCCGGGAGGCTCCCGAAGCGCTCGCTCTCTTTTACGAGGTGATACATTTATTGCGGGGCTGGGCAGTGAGCCTTTTACGGCCGACGGGAGGTGGCCAGGGCGGAGAGGTAGCCAGTTCAAGTGTAAAGTTAACGGAGCGTGGAAGAACAATAGTCAGACACCTGTTTAGAGGATCAGAGAGGAGGTCAGGGAGGAGGCCAGGGAGGAGGCGCACATCAGCAGGAGGTGTCAGGTCTCAGAAAGAGCCTCCGTGTCTGCTGTCGTACCGACGAGACAGTGTGTTACCGTCCATGGACTCGCACATAGTCATGTAAGCTAATGGACTAACTGATGGACAGTTGACTGACTATTTTTAAAACATTTTTCAGAATCTTGACTTTGCCTTCTCAGATGTTTTGGCGCGGCAGAGAGCTGTAAGAAATGTAGCCGAGGCTACGCAGTGAATTGCATTTTGGTACACAGTTGTTTTCTGACCGAAAGGACATTTTCCCATTTTCAACAGGCTTAGTGGTCAGCCGTTTCCTTGCTTATCTGAGTCCTGCCAACTTGGCATATGTGACATGTAGAAAGGAATCCAAGTGGACATGTCCTAATGGGCCGGAGTATGATGTCACATTAATGCAGTAATTGGAAGAGGCTTTGGGTCTAAGACTGAAATTGCCTGACATGCCCGTCGAGGAGGAGTGAATGGCAGGGTCTGGCTGGGGCAGCCCTCTGTAGACATACCACACATTTCAGCAGGATCACTCCAAAAGACTCTGTGATGGATGCTTTTAGCCGTGATTTTTCTCTGCCTCTCTCTCCGTCTGTCTCTCTCTCTCTCTCTCTTTGTTTCTCTCTCTCTCTCTCTGTTTCTCTCTCTCTCTCTCTCTCTCTCTCTCTCTCTTTCTATTTCATGAATGTTTTTGTGCAAATAAACCAAATTGAGTGATTGAAACGGGTAATCCAGCACCAATGTTTGTACGCTCCAGCACTCAGACTTTTTCTGTGTGTGTGTGTGTGTGTGTGTGTTCACAGTAAAACATTCGCAGGGAACTCGAATGGCACACGAAAAAAACAGCCGTTTAACATTCAGAAGAGTTCTGCCTTTGTTTGCTGTTTTGAATGCACCTCTGGCATAGTCTGTGGGCAGCTGCGATGCGATCTGTGCACTCTCCTCTCTCCGGTCCCGCTGGCCCAACGCTGGCCCAGATCTGGCCCGGGTGATGTCTGCCTGTGGCGGTTTTGGCTGTTTTGGCTGTTCTTGGCCAACGAGCGCTGGGAATGAATGAATGAATGAGAGGGTGGCAGAAGCCAACAGGCTGCCGTACGCTAGCCAAAGTACCGAAGAGAGCCCAGAGCTGCTGCGGTGTGTGTGTGTGTGTGTGTGTGTGTGCGTGGGTGTGTGTGTGGGTGTGTGTTTGCGTGGGTGTGGGTGTGTGTGTGTGTATGTGTGTCTGTGTGCGTGTGTGCGTGGGTGGGTGTATGTGGGTGTATGCGGGTGTGTGCATATGTGTATGAGCATGTGTGTGTGTATGAGCGTGTGTGTGTGTGTGTGTGTGTGTGTGTGTGTGTGAGAGAGAGAGAGAGCGCTCCAGGGCTTACCGCCTCCACTGGGCCGGGCTGGACCGCCCCGGCACTAGCTCTGCCAGGGGGAGTGGGCGAGGCGGGCTGATTGGTCTTCCTGAGGTCATTGCGGAGGTCGTTGGGAGGTTGCGGAGCGGCGAGCTCATTATGCTCCCAGCAGAGCGGCGAGGCCCGGTCGGCACCGGAGCTCGCTCGTTCCGGGTACCACGGCAACCGCACGCGGCCTGGCCGACCACACACATATTCATGAGCCATTATGAATCCCATTACTCATGTACTGGGACAGCTCAGTGGATGTGTCCCCTGTGAACGCCCCTCCTCACCCATGCTCACCCCAGCCTCACACACACACACACACACACACACACATACACACTCACTCCCTGCCCCAACTTTTTCCATCTGTGCAGCACAGGTAACTGACTGTATGGTCATCAGCCACCTACCTACCCTGACACAAGCACACATACTTGCGTGCTCAACACACAGTACACAGTACATACACAAAATCACGCTCAAACACACATGCAACCACACACACATACAGACAGACACACACACTCACACATACAAACACACTCCCACACACATGCCACCACTCACTGACTAACATGAGTTCATGCAGCGTTTGCGTCCCCCCGCCCCGTATTTGCACCTTACTCACCCCCGGCTCACACACCATCAAAGCGTGTGACTCGCCTCCTTCATGTGTGACTAGTGAGGTGGTCAGGCGTGGAGGATGTGTGGGTAAATATTTAGGATTCCTGACCTGCGTCTGCCTCTTCCTGCTGACCCCTGTCCACTCCACGCCCCGCTGTCCGTCACTAGCCTCAGCACACAGAGCCCAGTGTCCAGCACCCCACCCCACCCTTATGGCTTCACCTTTCAGAAATACCTGGTGGACGATACGGAGGGTCCTGCCTGAATGGGCAGTTTGACACTGACCCAAGAGATGCCTGCACAGACCCCACGCCAAAGGAATGTAATGTGACCAAATCAAAATGATGGCAGGATATTAGACAATTGGGGGGGGGGGGGGGGGGAGAAACGTAAAAAAAACTTGTGTTTGTGTTTTGGCAATTCTCTTGAATTCCTCTGCCTATGACCAAACCACAGTCGTGAGTATGTCCTATACTGTACCAAGCCCACTCTGACTCAGGCCATATTGCTTCACTTTAGAGGAACTTCAGAGCAAGACATGTCCCTGGAATGTTCTAGAATATTCTCTTTGCCCTGCTTCCCCGTGGGTTCTGATGGTTATCCCCTCAGCTCTTTCTCCCTTGGTGTTCCCTCAGTGTGCGTGTGCGTGTGTGTGTGTGTGTGTGTGTGTGTGTGTGTGTGTGTGACTGTGTGTGTGTGTGTGTGTGTTCTGAGGAGCATGACTGTGTGGGGGTTAGCTGGAGAGCTGGATCTCCTTCTGTTCCTCTCAAAAGGGAGAGCCGTCTGCGGAGCGCTACTGGAATGAAAACATCTGCGCGGCGGATAATCTCGAACATTATCTCCGCCTCTCCCGGCGTGACCTTCCCCTGACAGCCCGCCCAGACGCTCCGAGCGGCGCTAAAGCCGGGGCGAGCCGCTGGACGCTCACGCCGGAGCGCGAGTATTATCACAGCTCCGAAAGCCCTCTTAGGCTAAATCCCGCCGGATAGATGGCAGCTCAAGACGAGCCCGGGGCCGAGCTGAGCTAAACGAAGTGTGTGTTTGCGTCCGTGTCTGTGTCTGTGTGGGGGCGAGGAGGGCAGGAGGTGGGGGGGGCAAAGCCCTCTTTCTTTTCGCTTTCTTTCGCTTTCGGCGAGGCCGGTCATTTTTTTATTTATTTATCTCCGACAAACGCCCGACAAACAAACGAGAAACGAGACACTTGTGTGGAGGCATTCATAAGGCGTGATGGTATCAGTGGCGTTAAGCAAGATAGCGGTCGCACGTCTGTCCTCTCAAAGAGCAGCACTATCTTTCTGATTTATCCTGTTTATCCCATGGCCAGTGAGGACGCGAGGACACACACCACACACACACACACACACACACACACACACACACACACACACACACACGCACACACACACGCACACACACACACACACACACACAAACAAACACAATTGCACACATGTGGTAATCCCACATTCACAAGACACCTCATCCGTGGCCTGTCTGTGTGTGTGTGTGTGTGTGTGTGCTGCCGGACAGATCTGAAAAGGCCCGTGGGCGATGCGGGGACTGATAGCGAGGTGGTGACGAGGTGTCATTACAGGAAATCAATGGCTTGTGATTGCAGCGCTGCAGATCTGTGTGAGCAGGGGCCACAGGGGCCACAGGGGCCGAGCGAGTGAGACCCGCTACGCTGCGCTGCGCTGCATTGTCCTGCTCCTGTCCTGCTGGATCAGACCCAAATGAATACGTCTGTCTCTATCTCATTAAACGTCCTGCGTTATCTGCTCTCTTTATCTGCCTCCCCTTCTCTGCCCCCCACTCACTCACTAACAGCATCAGCCATCAGCATCAGCATCAGTCTGCTCTGTCTGCTGCTGTCTTCTCCTGCCCTCAACTCCACTCTAGTGATCTCTGCTCTTTGAGCTCATACTGAGGGGGGGTAAATGGGTGGGTGAATGGATGGACAGACAGATGGATGGACGGATGGATGGATGGAAGCATGAAGGGATGGATGGATGGATGGATGAATGGATGGAAGGATAGAAGCATGAAGGGATGGATGGATGGATGGATGAATGGGTGGAGAGCAGACAGGACTGGAGTGGAGGCAGCATGTGTGTGCTCTAGTGTGATGGAGATTAATGGGCCGACTGACGAGCAGGCGGAGTGGCCAGACGAGGCGTAGGCGCGTCCACTCCACTCGTTATCTGTGCCCCTCGCTAGACGGCCGTGGGTGGACGCGTGGGTGGTCATGGCTGATTACTAACACCAGTTAAAATTGACCAGAGGGAGCGAGGGGGGAAATTTGCACATTCGCTCCAGGAGAGAAAAATAAGGGACCGTCTAGGCGTCTACACATTCCCTCTACTTTTGAACATCAGAATCAGTTATAGCCAAAGTCATTCGGAGTCATTTGGACTGGTTTATGTAATAAGTGTATACGGACTGGGGTGGCTGTGTGTTTTGGAATAGGATGAAGGAAAGTTTGTATAGAATGAGATTTAGAGAACTCTTTAGAGAACTCCCCTCTTTACCCTCTGATTTTAGGGAACCGGAAAACTGGTGGAAAGGCAAGGTGTCGAATGCCAGTTACCAAGGGTGTGTGTGTGTGTGTGTGTGTGTCTTTGTGTGTGTGTGTGTGTGTGTGTGTGTGTGTGTGTGTGTGTGTGTGTGTGTGTGTGTTTGTGTGCGCGCGCAGGGCCCCTAATGTGGGCTTGATGTGGCCAGGGAATTCTCCCTTTAGATTGGCTCTTAAATAGGCTGAAATTGATGAAGGTTATTAAGGTCCAGCGAGCCTCACAGGTCAGTGGCATGGAGCGCCTAGCGATCTGCTGCCGCAGGGCATGCTGTTTAAATGTGATGATTGATTGATAATTATGATCATTTGTTTGAAATGATTATCTGGATATTATAATCACCGCCACTGTGGCCAGGACCCGCCTGGATCCTTTTCCATAATGTGCCCCATCACAGATGCCCCCAGGTTACAAAAGGAGGTGTGTGTGTGTGTGTGTGTGTGTGTGTGTGTGTGTGTGTGTGTGTGTGTGTGTGTGTGTGTGTGTGTGTGTGTGTGTGTGTGTGTGTGTGTGTGTGTGTGTGTGTGTGTGTGTGCGTGCGTGCGTGCGTGTGTGTGTGTGTGTGTGTGTGTGTGTGTGTGTGTGTGTGTGTGTGTGTGTGTTTTGTGTCTGTGCAATTTGTGTGTCTAAATGTATGTGTAAATGTATGCTTTTCATGTGTGCATGTAATGTGTGTGTGCGTGTAGATGTAGTTTCTGTGTGTGTGTGTGTGTGTGTGTGTGTGTGTGTGTGTGAGAGAGAGAGAGAGAGAGAGAGAAAGAGTGTGTGTATCAATGTAGTCTGTGTGTGTGTGTGTGTGTGTGTGTGTGTGTGTGTGTGTGTGTATGTGTGTGTGTAGATGTAGTCTGTGTGAGTGTGTGAGTGTGTGTGTGTGTGAGTGTGTGAGGGGGTGATGGGATACGAGTCGGGGCCTCTCTCTCTTCTCCCCAGGGCCAGTGGGGTCTGATGAATGATGACCCTTCCAAGCTGGAAATCACACTAGAGTAAACAGAGCGGGGCTGTTAACTATCTGTAGCGGGGCAGTTATACGCCAGCCAGCACCGCCCAGGGGCTTTAGGGGGGCCGCCAAGAATGCAAGACCCCCGTTAGTCCAGCCAGCTCCACACACACACACACACACACACACACACACACACTGCCCCCCTACAACACCCCATTCCCCGGACCGCAGAGGGTTCTGGCCACTGCTGGGAAAGGAACTTCTTCATATTCCCTCATCCTCTCTCTTTTCCGTCTACACCACTCCCTCGTTCCTCACTCTCACTTTCTCTTTGGGTTTTTTTTTGTCCCCTTTTTTCCCTCTCTGTCTTTTTTCTGTATCCCTCCGTTTCTTTCTCATTTTCTCTCGCTGTCTCTCTGTCTGTGTTGTGTGTGTTTGTCTCTCTGCGGTATCGTTTAGTGGTTGCGTACAGCTCTTGAAGAGATGTTTGTTTGTTTGTTATTCTTCTTCATCATGTCAACCCCAGTCATAACGCGTCTTGTAAATCTTTTACAATGAGACATTCCTAATTTAATATCTCATTGTATTTCATTTTTATGTCATTTTTTTTCTCTCTGTTTGTTTATTTATTTTTGGCTTGTTATTAAGTTATAAGTTATTTATGTGTAGCATCTTTTGGGCTGACCAGGGGTCATCTGTGAGTGATCTGTGGCGTTTGACAAGGTTTCTGAGGGACCGTTTGCTGCCTTCTGGTTGGTGCAGAGCACCCATGTGGCGGAGTGCAGTTTTGCACAGAAGAACATGCTTGTTCAATTATACCACACAGACTTCCCGTACGGCCTGAGTGTGTGTGTGTGTGTGTGTGTGTCGTGTCGTGTGTGTGTGTGTCTCCCCCCCCACACAGACGCTCAGAAAACACCCCGCGCCCGGCCCTGTTTAGCTTTCCCTGTCCCTGCCAGCCGGCGATGTGTAAGAAAAATATTTGTGGTTTTTCGTGCCCCACGATGGGATGACTTAATGATAATATCATTGCTTTCCTCTGCGGGCCGGGTTTCACTTTAATGGTCCTGACTGACATTTGGGCTGTTATTTTTATGCCGGGGCCTTGTGTTGATGTCTTCAGCCGCGCTGTATGTGTGGAGGGGTTTCCGTGACGACGCGCGCACGAAAAAACAGCCGTGGAATCGGAATCATAACACATGAAGCATCTCCCAACGATGACAGGCGTGGACGTTTTTTTTTTTTTTTTGCGCAAACCGCGGGCGAACTTGTGCTCTCGATGTGACAGCGGAACTAAACTGTCGGCTGGGTCCATGGGAAAGATGGGCACGGAGGGATCGGCAGGGTCCACTTGGCGGAGTGTGTGTGTGTGTGTGTGTGTGTGTGTGTGTGTGTGTGTGTGTGTGAGGAGGGGGGCTGGGCCAGGATGATGGGCAGCAGAGGGGTGGGATTGACGGGTGTGACGGGTGGAGTAGGGCGTGGCCGGCGAGTTTGACGGGCAGCGTCGGCGGTGGCCACTGGGCTGGTCACATGTGGCAGAGGGGCGCGGAGGGCAGGTCCCCGTCATGTGTCCCCGTAGCCACGGAAACAAACGAGCCTTTCTGTGGGGTCTGTGGGAACCGTCCTGTCAGAAGGGGGGGGGGGGGGGGGGGGGGGGGGGGGGTCAGGAGGGAGGATGGGGGGGGCAGAATGCTGTCATTATGCAGTATTACGCATCTTGCACATCACAGGAGAACACACACACAGGAACGCACGCACACACACATACACATACACATACACACACACCAGTCCATGGGCTTGTGAGTTTTATTATAATTCTCTGCAACTCACTTGCAGTGGCAAATCTTTCAGCAGCACTGCAATGTGTTTTTTATATTTACCGTAATGTGTGTGTGTGTGTGTGTGTGTGTGCGCGCACAAGTGTGTGTGTGTGTGTGTGTGTGTGTGTATTACACTGGTCATTGAGTAAAGGCTCATCTGCAGCCGACCAATGCTGGAATTCAAGTGGGAGAGAAGAAAAAAAGCGAGTGAGCAAGAGAAAGTGAGTGAGAGAGAGAGAAAGAGAGAGAGAGAGAGAGAGAGCGATTGAACAAGTGGGCGAAGGGATGGAGCGAGGGGGTGAAAGGGGAAATGGGAGGGCGCTGAAAGAAAGAGTGCTGTATAACTCTCCTTTACTGCGTCAGCCCTCCCCCTCATCCCTCTCTTCCTCCCTCCTCCTTTCCTTCCCTCCCTCTCTCCCTCACTCACTCACTCGTTTGTTTTCCTTCTCCTACTCCTGCTTCTTCTTTTTTCTTGGTCGTCTTCCTCTGAATGGACAATTCCTTCTCCTCTCACGCCCACCTCTCCCTTTCTCTCTCTCTCTCTCTCTCTCTCTCTCTCTCTCTTTCTCTCCTCTCTTTCTCTGACACAGAGGATCAGACAGTAGCCTGCTCTGTCCTGGGAGAGAGAATCTTCTCCTCTTCACACACACACTTACATACACACACACACACACACACACACACACACACAGCCTCACATGCTCTCTCTCACACACACACGGAGTGGGAGTCCATTAATTCAACACTCTGAATGAAGGGGTCGGCTGGCCCAGGCTACCGTGGCAACAGCGTGTGGGCCGATCTGCGTTGCCATGGCAGCCAAAGATTGTGAAAGGAGAGTGAGATGGAGGAACTGTTGCGGAGCATGACTCCACCACGTTCCGTCCATCTGTTCTCTGGGCTGGAGTTGGTTCTCAATGTGGGTTCTTCAAATCGGTTCTCGGTGCAGGTTCCTCTTTGATTGGGCACTCCTGGTTCTCCATGGTCCTGTGTTACACACACACACACACACACACACACACATACATTGTGTTCTTACTGATTAACTCTCATGTACACACACACACACACACACACACACACACACATGCACAGTGTACTTACTTTTCTTGATGCCTTCACACTCACTCAACACCAACAACCTATGCAACTGTTTATCATATAGATGCTGACTCGTTCTGACTTTATCTCATGTTCCTGAATTTTACACACACACACACACACACACACACACACACTCTCTCTCTCTCTCTCACACACTCTCACACTCACACGCACACACAAACTCTCTCTCTGACACCACACACACACACACACACACACACACACACGCTCATCCACCCTCAGAACACATTATGCAAAGCCACGTACAACTTTCAGCAAGTCTCTTTTTCTTTAGGCACAAGCCCTTTATGCTCTTTTCTTCCCTCTCTCCCTCACCATCTCTCCTCCATCGCTCTGTCTATCCCTGTCTCCCCTGCTTTTCCTCTCCTTTTCTCTCTGTCCTCTCTCTCTATCTCTCTCTCTCTCTCTCTCTCTCTCTCTCTCTCTCTGTGTGTGTCTTGTTCTTCCTCTCGGGCACTAAGTGCTGTGCATTAGAAGTGGAGTAGCACAAGAGGGAGCATTTCTCTGAGCAGGAGCAGACAGCGCAGACACAGAGAGAGAGAGAGAGAGAGAGACACACACACACACACACACACACACCTACACACACACACACACACACACACACACCTACACACACACACACACACACACACACACACACACACACACACACACACACACACACACACACACACACACACACACCTACACACACACCTACACACACACCTACACACACACACACACACACACACACACACACACACACACACACACACACACACACACACACACACACACACACACACACGCACACACACACAGACAGAGAGAGAGCCCAGACATCAGAGGAAGCTGCAAGAAATGCTGAGAAATGCAGGACGAAACCTCCGTCTCTCTCTCTCTCTCACACACACACACACACACACACACACACACACAGAGAACGAGAGAGAGCTTTTAGCACAGTCAGCCTTCTCTGTCTCTTTCTCTTTCTCAGCTGGTTTGTTTTTCCATAGTCCTGTCTCAGCCCAGCATAGCCCAAACGCCTCAACTGATAGAGAGAGACAGTGAGGGGATGTGGGAAAGGTAGAGAGAGGAGAGAGAGAGGGAGCGAGAGAGAGAGAAGAAGAAGAAGAGCCAAGGGAAGAGAGACTGAAAACAGGGAAGGTGAGAAACTCGGAGCGAAAAGAGAGAAGAGAGTCAGAGGCCAAGAGAAGGAGAGAGAACGAGAGACGGAAAAAGAGAGAGACAGTGACAGAAAGAGAGAGCGAGAGTGAGGGCCCTCCTGTGATGGTGGAATGCTAGAATGCCCAGGAGACAGAGAGAAAGACAGAGAGAAAGACAGAGAGAGAGAGAGAGAGAGAGAGTGCCCCTCTGCCAGCCGACTCCTGTCTGCCAGAGAGACAGGCCATGTCTAGAGACTCCACCCGCCCCGTACGTCCACACCCCCGCCCCCACCCTTCCCCGCTCAAGGTCATGTGAAAGAAAGAACACGCCTGACTCTCCTCCACCTCCCTGACATGAGTCTCCTTCACTCCCCCCCCCACCCCCCTTCATACTCCTCCCCTCCCAAAAAAAAGCCTTACCACTGCCCCTGTTGAATATTTTAGGCCAGACAAAACATTAGAAAAACGCTGCTAAAATATGTGGGCTTCGGGGACTAGGGGGGAGATAGAGTGGAAGGGTGGGGGCAGGGGTGGGTGTAGAGTGGGTATGAGGAGAGGAGTATGCTCTGCTTGGAATTTTCTTTGGGGCGGCGGGTGGGGGGCGGGTGGGGGTGTGGGGGTGGTGTTAGTGGCAGTGGAATGACGGCAGTTGACTGATCCGAGCTCTCTGAGGACAGCTGAGCGTCTCCGGAAACATTAAGAGCCCTCTCTCTGGAAGGTTCTGGAAGGCCGCGGAAGGCTCCGGTGGCCGGCTGCTGGTTGTCATTCCTCGGGGCGGGGGCCCGGTGGCGACGGAGGGGTCCGGCTCTCAGGCCCTCTGGCTGGCCCCTGGGGTCAGATGCGCCGCCAGCTGAGAGGTAACGCCACGGGGGGGTGGGTGGTGGCAGGGCAACGCTCGAGACGACAGCTCTGTCAGTATCCCAGAATGCCTTTGGGTGGTGAGATGATGGCCCCCTGTCAGTGGACGTGACCCTGAAATGCAGCAGCCACGATGACAGAGATGATGGGAAGCAGTTGAGATCTATTCAGATCAGTTCCAATAGATGATCTGGATCATCACGCCGTCCTTTTATTTAAACAGCATGCCTAAGAGGGCACAACATCAGCTGTCCTACTTGTTGAGCCCAAGTATTCTTAGGTGTATTTCAGTATGCTAGTACTAAGGCTGCTTTCTGAACTGTTAAAGAAGTGCAGTCTGCTTTGCAAAAGACATAAATAATGTTATGGTAGGCCTCATATCAATAGGCAGGTGGAATCAGATTTCATTTTTAGTCTTCTTCTTGCTGCATGTTTGGTGGAAATACCTCTAAAACCACAGCATTTTCCTGTTGTATGCCATAAGCTAATTATGGCAATCAAAATAAATTAAATAATGATAGATTGTGAGTATGTAAATAACCCCGTATATACAGTAACAAGAACAATCAGATATACATATTCTTTAATAAGCCTTCATTAAGACCACTTCCTGGTCACCTCCTGTCCTAGAAGTGGCTGCTCTATGGCCTGTTCTCCAGGGCTGCGTGGGGTCTCCCTGCCTCCTCCGAAGGGGCTCAGGTGATCTGAAGAGGCGACAGGTATAAAGAGTCCATCCCTCATCCCCACTCACCTGCCACCTTCACAGCCCTGGCCTTCTTCACAGCTAA
>NC_085000.1:6548166-6555666 GCF_963854185.1 Sardina pilchardus | reverse complement strand
TTCCACCCATCAATCACGCTCCCAGGCTTAGAGATTTATCAGCAATTATGAAAGACCCAGGCAGCTCCGGACAAGCTCTCGGCATCCGAAGAAAGAAGGGTGAGGAAATGATAGAGAGAGAGAGAGAAAGAGAGAGAGAGGGGGGATGAAAGAGAGAAAGAGAGAAGGAGATAGAATGAAAGAGAAGCAAAGAGAGGACAGTAAAAGCAAATATACTCCCTTTCTGATGGGTGTTTTACTGTGTGGTTAGGAAGAGAAGAATTCACTGATGTAAATATTTACAATATCTTAGTTTGACATTTTGTGTTATTCATTCAATCAGATTCAATCTTTAACTTCAGATTTACACACTTACATCAAAATATATTTTTCTCCACCTGTTCAGAAAACAACAGTTTAGTATCTCAATTCCCAAAAAATATATATACTGTATATATATTTACACACACATATGTTTACACACACACACACACACACACACACACACACACACACACACACACACACACACAGCTATGCTAACATAGTGGAGAGGATGGCACTTGTCTCATCGCTCCTGCTCTCGTGACTCATTAGGCTAATTAAAGAGGAAGCGCTAATTGAGTAAACAAGTGCTAAGCCCATCACCCGTAATTAGCCCATTACAAGGAAGAGCGCGCCGGCTGTCGGGCCTAATTAAGCCTGAGTGTTAGCCGAGGTGTTAGACACGGGAATTATCTGATTCAGAAACAATGATTATCTGAAGCAGCGGATCAGACAGAGAGAGGGAGAGAGAGAGGGAGCGCGCCAAAACGGCTCTATCATCATCTTTTCATCACCTCTTCTCTTCTATCCCCTCCTCTCCTCTCTTCTCTTCCTCTCCTCTTTATCCTCCTCTCTTGTCTTCCTCTCTTCTTCTCTACCCTCCACTCCTATTTTATCCCATGTCCTTTCCTCTCCTATCCTCTCTCTCCGCACATGCTCTCCTTATTGCCACGGCATGGCGTGGCATCACACAGTGCCCACATCGGGGGGTATTGGCATGCCTGGCATTGGTGTGCTCATCTGCTAATCTGTTTACGGGTGAAGCTGGTTAAGCAAAAAGGGCCCTCTAGCATCCAGAAGTTTCTTTTGCTCAAATACCCAAATATCATACTGCTGACTATTACAAGCAAATGACTCTGAATCGGATGTGGTTATAGTTAGCAGCTCTTTTTGGCAAAGAGGAACAAATATTCATTGTTCATATTCTTTGTTCATAGATTTTATATACATATATATATATATATTTATTTTTTGTATTTATTTTTTTCAAGCTCATGGATCATGAAGGGTGACCATGTCTGAGATTTGCCATAGACAGGGGCCACGGGGACAGTTACATCTTCGTTTTGCATGATGTACGAGCGTGACAAGGGAGAATATTTGCCTATGGAGTCATTATCATATAAAATGATGTCTCCGGACGGATGCGATGCAGCACATTAGGCAGCTAATCAGACAGATAAGACAGCGATATTTCACAATGCAGACCCTGGCAGGACACATTCTCACTGCCATACATCCTGATCCAGGAACAGCCTAATGGCCGAGTACCCAAATGAAATCCTCATCAGGTTTTTAATCATGTGCTGTGTGGATGACGAATGCGCACTGTCATGCAGATTGTCCTCAGTCACTTCACTGACTGGAGATGAAAGGGAATATACATTAATTCAGGTCAGATGATTTTTATTCACGGCGAGTTGTAAATCAGCTGGTGAACAGTTCACTTTTTCCTGTCATTAATGATTAATTGTCATCGTTGATTCCTTCACTGTTTTTGTAGATCTGATTTTGACTTATGTTTTAACCAAAAACTGGTCGTTTAGGCCCGTTCATCAGCACACATTTAAAAATGAGTCATTAAAAGGAGAAACAAAAAAAGAAAATGTTTGAAATCTGATTTGTTTTATACAAGTTCAACAAGCCGGTCACAACACAACCAGCACACTTGGCACGTCCACGGTAGCATTTTGCTCACCTCCATTTTGCCTTTGTGCAGTAGAGTTCAGACAGAGCCGTTACAGCAGTCTGCGCTTGACAAACATGGCTTCTTAGCAGGTGATTTGCGTCAAGTATTTCTCAACCAGCGCATAACTGAATTAGCAATAAAATGGACTTAGCTGCTTGTGGCAGGGGAGCCCATTACAGCTGTATTAATCATTCCAGTTGCCATTCACGCGTCTTAAGGAGCCCGCCTCGCCTCGGCAGGCCGGCCAGCGCCGCCTCACAAAGTAGCAGGCCTCTAATGGACGCTCTCAGCTTGAGCTCACTAAACCCCAAAGCTTTTTTTTTTTTTTTCATCTCTTTCTCTCTCCCTCCCTCGCTTTACTCTCTTTTCTCTCTGTCTCTTTCTCTCTTATTCCTCGCCTTCTTTCTATCTTCCTCTCTCTTTTGCTTTCTCTCTCTCTCACTCACTCACTCTCTCACTCACTCTCTCTCTCTTTCTCTCTCTCTCTCTCTCCCTTTCTCTCGTTTTTTTTTTTTTTTTTTTGGTAGATTTTTAGTTTTGATTACCGTTGGCAACAGGCTCTTAGCAGGCCCCCGGAAGCGACGGCCACGCTGAAAGCATCCCAGCATGCCGAGCCGCTGCCGAGGGAAAATTACAGGGGCAAAAAAAAGAAAAAAGGGAAAAAAAGCGCCGATCCTCTCTGCATTTAGGGCATTTAATCAGCCCAGACTTTTGATAGTCCAACAATAGTTAATTACAGTAGCACCTGCCCACGGCCACCAAGGGGCTGGCGTCTAATGAGAGGCCTTGTTACTCCGGAATCTTCCGTCGGAATATATTAGAACTCCAGGGAAGCTCCGCATGGACCCTGCCGCTCTGCACTTATGCGCGCCTTTCAGTCGCACGTGATTGACAGCACATCAAGAAATCTGAAGAGAGAGAGTGCGAGAGAGAGGGAGAGGGAGAGGGAGGGAGAGAGGGAGGTGGGAAGGACTGGACTTTGATTCCATATCTGCTGTTTGTAGAAATTATACATCTCTCCCGTCAACTTCACAGGGAGCGTGTAGTTAGAGACAGAGGTAGGTAGCAAGAGACAGAGGAAGCTGCACTTAAGTTCATGTAATGTGTGTGTGAGTGTGTGTGTGTGTGTGTGTGTGTGTGTGTGTGTGTGTGTGTGTGTGTGTGTCTGTGTATATGCACAAGGCCAAGAGATGTGGCATGCTTTTCTTTGTCCATCGACTGCTTAATTATCAGAGGTTTTGAACATTAGAAAAACATGATGCTTTTCTAAATGGCCAGTGAAGCAGGTGAATGTCAGGATTGAACACAAAAGCTTTTGAACATGAAGAGGTTAATTCCTTTTGCTTTCTTCTCTTCTTTGATCAGACGAGTGTGAGATTGAGGTAAGCGGATGTGGGGGCAGGGGGGGGGGTAGATAGTGAAGAAGCCAACATGGTAGAAGGAAATAACTGTCTAGAGCGCTGCTGAGATTCCAAATCACACCAGCCGCCCAGCATCTGCGAGCAGCCAAATGAAGATGTACTTAGCGATAAAAAATTACTCTCTTTGTGTGTGTGTGTGTGTGTGTGTGTCTCGCTCACACACTGCAGGCAGAGGGGTCAGATAGGTGGGGAGGGGAACGGGGCCATTAAAGAACAATTTGATAGTTCACACACCATGTCCGTCGCCCCAAAACAAGACGTGCTCGACGGAGCATAGCCCAGCTGCACGGCACATCAAAGCCGCTTAGAGACGACCCCGCCCGCCCGAGGGTCAGCGCTGTGCTCAACGTTCTCAGAGCGCTGTGCTCAACGTTACCCATGCCCACCCCTACCCATGCCAACCCCTCAGCAGAACCTGTTTAATATCTTTACATTACATTACATTACATTACATTTCATTTGGCTGACGCTTTTTAACCAAAGCGACTTACAACATGGAAAAAACAATTAGGTTTTTAAGAGCATTTCAAACAACAATAAAGAATACAATAAGTGCATCAGTGGGTCTAATAAGTGCATAAATAAGTGAATAAGTGCATGAGTGAGAGCGATTGTCTGAAGTAGTGCTATGAGAGGAGATGTTCTTTGAAGAGCTGGGTTTTCAGACCTTTTTTGAAGATGGCTAGGGATGTTCCTGCCCTAGTTGGACCAGATAGTGCATTCCACCAACGAGGGACGACAGATGAGAAAAGTTTGGATTGGCCTGCGCGTGCTGGTGGAAGAGCTAGACGTCGTTCAGCAGAGGAGCGCAGCGGTCGTGTGGAGGCATATGCCTGTATGAGGGCATTGAGATACAGTAGGTGGGGGCAGAGCCGGAGAGTATCCTGTAGGCAAGCGTTAGAGTCTTGAATTTGATGCGTGTGGCCAGCGGTAGCCAGTGTAGCTGGATGAGCAGTGGGGTGACATGCGCCCTTTTGGGTTGGTTGTAAATATCTATAGATCTATAGATATTATAGATAGATATACTATATCTATAGATAAGTGTCTGTATGTTTTCAAACATGCACTTTGCTTTTTTTTTTTTTTTTTTTTTTGAAACGTTTGAGTTTAGAATATTTATTTAAAATATTCTAAATCATATGTCCATTTAGCTGGCTGTGTGTTAATGTGTGTATTTGTGCAGGTGATCTTTTGGTCCTTTTAGTCTTTGGTTTGTTGTTCGCTTGTGTGCAATGGTATGTGTTCATTTTCACTCACCGCAAGACCACCGCATCCATTGTGTGTGTGTGTGTGTGTGTGTGTGTGTGTGTGTGTGTGTGTGTGTAGTGCATTAAACAGCTGAGGGCAAGAGAGATCCTGAGAAAGCTAACTGCTGTTGCACCACCCCAGCATGTGTGCACTGTCAGTTATTAAAAGGGTTGTGTGTGTGAGTGTGTGAGTGTGTGTGTGTGTGTGTGTGTGTGTGTGTGTGTGTGTGTGTGTGTGTGTGTGTGTGTGTGTGTGTGTGTGTGTGTGTGTGTGTGTGTGTGTGTGTGTGTGTGTGTGTGTGTGTGTGTGTGTGTGTGTGTGTGTGTGTGTGTGTGTGTGTGTGTGTGCGTGTGTGTGTGTGTGTGTGTGTGTGTGTGTGTCAGTCCACTGCAGTGCTCACTCTCCCTCTGTCTTTCTTTCTTACCCCCCCCCCAGACACACACACACAGGTCCATCTGACCCCTACCTTGGGCAACAATCCATTTTTTCTACTATCAGTAACCATATTTGCCATAGCCAATCAGCTTGATTGATCATGCACTGGGCCACAGATTTTGCAATCAGCTGGTGTGTGAGAGAGAGAGAGGGAGGGAGAGAGAGAGAGAGGGAGTGTGTTTGTGTGTGTGTGTGTGTGTGTGTGTGTGTGTGTGGCCGGGGGTATTTCCCCATAGGCCAGTGTAGGCTGACAGCTCCATAAACTGCCCATTCATCAAAGTCTCCCCCTCCCACGGACACCGCTGGCCCTCTGCTCCCACAAAGACCCACCAGCACCCCCTCTCCAGCCACCATCACCTCTGTTGCTTTGAGTGTGTGTGTGTGTGTGTGTGTGTGTGTGTGTGTGTGTGAGAGAGAGAGAGAGAGAGAGAGAGAGAGAGGAGGTGGGGGAACATAGTCAGTTGTTTTTGTTTTTGTCAAAGTACCAAAATTCTCCACTGATACTGTGCAATCATCGGCAAACATATTCTCTGATTTTTTTTTTTTTTTTTAAGTTATGATTTGAACTTTCTTTTTTTCTGTGCAATTTGTTGTGTTTGTGTGTGTGTGTGTGTGTGTGCGTGTGTTTGTGTGTGTGTGTGTGTGTGTGTGCATGTATGTGTGTGTGCACATCTTGTTCAGCCAGCATTGGCAATGGAGAGGACCAGCCTTAAAGCAATATTGACATGAATAGAACACAAGATGAACGATCTCTCTGATGCGTACACACACAAACACGCACACACACACACTCACACAAATACACAGTCTCTCTCTCGCTGTGTGTAAGGGGGAGTGGGATGGGGGGATGGGGGGGGACGTCCTGAGGGTTGAGAAATGTTGGCATGCTCTAGCTTCTTGTGTGTTTTATGGCGTCGAGGTCAGTGCCAATAATAAAAGAAGAGATATTCATAGACATGTCATGAGGAGAGAGATCTCTCTCTCTCTCTCTCTCTCTCTCTCTCTCTCTCCCTCTCTCTCTCCCTCTCTTCTTTCAAGCTATCCATCACTCGGCAATCCTCATCTCTCTCATGATTTCTTCTCTCTTATTCTCCTGCCCTCTTTCTCTTTCGTCCCCTCTGACCATCTCTCTCTCTCTCTCTCTCTCTCTCTCTCTCTCTCTCTCTCTCTCTCTCTCTCTCTCTGTCTCTCCATCAGCTGTTTATTTAAAGGCCGCATCCTCACATTCGGCCCCGGGGCGCATCAATCTGCCACAGGGGCCAATCGGGGGCCCCCCGCCGTCACCGCAGGGCGCTCCCTCATGACCCCGTCAGTAAACCCCGCCACCCGGGCCCATCGCTCTTCCCTGCCCTGCCCAGTCCAGCCGGGCCACACCCCACCCATTAGCCTCACACCCCCTGGCTCCAGCACGCTGGCTAGTGAATTAGCCTCCCCCTGGCTCCAGCACGCTGGCTAGTGACTTAGCCTCTCCCTCTCTTTTAGCGCTAGCTTTGAGCCGCGAGGCTGTCCCTGTCTTCAGGGCAGCGAGCCAAACGAGATACTAAATACTAGTTTGGGTTTATAATATTGAGGACTAAATGCTAGTTTGGGTTCGTAATATGATTAGTGGGGACTAAATGCTAATTTGAGTTTGTAATGTGAGTTTTTGAACTAGATGCTAATTTGGGTTTGTAATGTAAGTATTGGGAGTGGGACTAGGTGCTAGTGTGGGTATGTATGTGCTGTGTTTGGCCTGGGCCAGTGCAGGCTAGCGTGTGGGTTTGTATGCGCTCTGTTTGGCCTGGGCCAGTGCAGGCTAGCGTGGGTTTGTATGTGCTGTGTTTGGCCTGGGCCAGTGCAGGCTAGCGTGTGCTGGAGGTCTGTGCACTGCTGTTTGTCTTTTATTGTGTCATGAGGAAAAGGGGTCACCGAATGCCGGCAATCAGGATGTGAGGGTCATCCTGCATGAAGTGTGTAGTGAGTTGCATTGGCTACTCAGAGTATTGCAGGTCAAACAGCACACACACACACACACACACACACACACACACACACAGAGAGAGAGACTCATTCACACAACCTCCTAACTCAGGAGGGTTGACTGTGGTCAGTATATTTAGAGGCTTAGAGAAACCAGCTACTCAGACTAATAAATACATCACATACACACACACACACACACACACACACACACAAACACACACACACACTACGCACACTAGCACACTATTTACTCTAGACCAAGTGAATCCGTTCCCTGGAGGCCTTTGACAACTCCTTGTGAGATTACTGTAGGCAAGTATTTGAATTGATTTGTGACCACATGCATGTGCTGATACTCTTTATGTGCTTGTACACACACACAAGCAATCTCACACACATACACACTCCTATTCGCTCTGTTTCTTTCACCTTCCCTCTCTC
>NC_085000.1:6538166-6540666 GCF_963854185.1 Sardina pilchardus | reverse complement strand
TGTGTGTGTGTGTGTGTGTGTGTGTGTGTGTGTGTGTGTGTGTGTGTGTGTGTGTGTTCTGACAGAGAGATAGAGGAAGGGAATAGAGTTTCATGTGTGTTTGTGTGTGTGTGTGTGTGTGTGTGTGTGTATGGAGGACAGCAGTAGTGTGGGTGTGTTTAGGAGGTGGGGGCATTGTCAGTGTAGTGGTGTTGGTTAAGTGGAGCATGTTTAGTACACAGCACCCTCTAACCCCTGAATGGACTGAGGGGTTGTAGGGCAGGACACGGCCATGTGAGGGGCAGGTGAGGGGTGGGGGGGTATGAGTGTGTCCCTGACCCAGGGTCACCTCATTGCTTCACCTTGACCTCCTCCTCTCCTCTCCCTCCCCTCCTCTCCTCTCCTCTTCTGCTCCTCTCTTTTCTGCTCCTGTCATCTCCTCTCCCCTCCTCTCTTCTCTTCTCTTCTCTGCTCCTCTCCTCCTCTTATTTCCCCTGTACTCCTCTGCTATCTTTCCTCTCATTTCCTCTCCTCTTCTCCTCTCCTTTGGTCCTCTCTTTCTCCTCTCTTCTCCTCTCCTCTCCTCTCCTTGCCTCTGCTTAATTCACACTAATTACATTCTTCAGTGACAGAAAGTTGGCCTGTACCAGGTCTGCCTTGTGCACACACACACACACACACACACACAGCCCAGGTAAGAGGGCAGGCACAATATGTGTGTGTGTGTGTGTGTGTGTGTGTGTGTGTGTGTGTGTGTGTGTGTGTGTGTGTGTGTGTGTGCACGCGCTGAGTGGACGGATCATTGGTGATGACAAATTAATATACGCAATTGGAAGAGAAGAGGAAGGATAAAGAAAGGAGGGGGTCATATGGTGAGAGGACAGATAGAGAAGAGAAGGAGAGAGAGAGAGAGCGATAGAGTAGGGATTAGAGGGACAGTTTTCTCCTCCTCCTCCTCCTCCTCCTCCTCATCCTCCTCTCCTCTCCCCTCATCTCCAGAGATGTGCATTGGTCTCATTCTCAACTCATACTCCGGGCCCCACAGTGAGCAGAGGAGAGAAGCTGCACCTCCCCACCAGTCAGTCAGTCAGTCAGTGAGTGAGTGAGTCAATGAGTGAGTGAGTGAGTGAGTCAGGCCAAGTCCCCAGCTGGGCTCCTAGAGTGAGCCAGTGCTAGAGTTCCACATCCGCTCCTCTGCACACCGCACAGCCTCAGTGCAGCTCTCATAGAGGCTCTACTATTAGGATAGCTGATTCAGATAAACAGAAAAATGTCAAATATGTAATAGATGGTGTTTGGAGGGTTTGGGGGGTGTTTGCATGCGTATGGGGTGCAGACGGGGTGCAGACGGGGCACATATATATACACACATACACACACACACACACACACACACACACATATGATATCTCCCTGCGGCAATATCATTGGGGGGGGGGGGGGGGGGTAAAGGTTGTGTTTTTTTCCTTATTTTCTGGGAGGGTGGGGTAGGGGTGGTGGGTGGCGTGTATCTCAGCGCTCCAGCCCAGCTGTTTGGTGTTGGGTTGCAGGACTTGGCCTGCGTTTGTCTTTGCTATATAATTAAGGGATCGCAGAGGCCCGCGGAGCGGCACGACCGGCTCATTACGGCACGCCATCACAATACTTTTATCGCCTTCCTCCATGCGGCTCCATTACCCAGCGCTGCACGTGGAGAGACGGGCGTTACGCGCAAAATCATATCAGAAACGAAGCCATGCAGAAACCAAACGCAGACGTCGTGTTTTGTGGCGTACGTTTCAGCACTTCGGAGGGCATATCTGTTGTGACATAAAAACCTCCGTATTTTCCAACGCTTGTTTTGGCCCTGTAATCTTCAGTTGGCCTTGCGGTCACCCTCTGGACTGTGGCGAGCGCTGAGCAATACCGAGTGTGCACCCTCGCTGGAGTCATGCACCGAACCACAACGCTCCAGTTCAGACCAGGACTGAGCCGCGCCTGGCCCAAACCTGGGCCAGACCAGGGTCAAATCAGGGTCAGTGGTAGACGCCAACTCTATTCTGCTGTCACTCACTAAAAGCGAGAGAAACAGAGGCATCGATGAGAGAAGAGAAAAAGAGAAAGAAAGAGAGACAGAGGGAGAGAGATGTTAAAACGCTCTTTCGCTGATTTAGTATTCCAGTCTTTATACTTCTGCATATTCTGCACTCCATTACTATCCAACATAGACTACCTATCAAATCCTCATATTAAAAAGACATAGCAGCAGTGCATGCATACCAGAGAGAGAGAGAGAGAGAGAGAGAGAAAGAAAGAAAGAGGGAGGGAGGGACGGAGGGAGAGAGAGGTGGGCAGAGGACGCTCCTCTTTTTTTGTTCTGAGTATAATACGTCTCTTGTGTGTCCCGGGGACAAGGGCCCTTGTGGAGGGGCCTAATCCCTGGCCTATCTTTCACACTGCGCTAGTTACGGAAATTAGCACTGCACAAAGCCATGAGCATCCGTCAGCAGGGGCCTTATTAACTGTCTCTGAGAGGTTATGA
>NC_085000.1:6528166-6533166 GCF_963854185.1 Sardina pilchardus | reverse complement strand
GAGAGAGAGTTTGCCAGCACAAATTGGAGCCATGTCTTGGCCTAGCTAATGAAAACCAGATCACTGCTGGAACAATCCTTGTTCTGTTAGAGCCTGTCAGTCAGGCTCTTCCTGATGCCTTCTTCTTTCCACCTCTCCCTCTCCTTCTCTCTAACTCTCTCCCTCTCCTTCTCTCTCTCTACCTCTCCTCTCTCTTTCTATCTCTCTCCCTTGCTTTCTTTCTGTCTCTCTCCCTCCTTCATACATTCTCTTTAACGATCACTTCTTTTTCTCTGTGCCACTATTTCTCTCTCTCCCTCCCCACCTTTCTCCTTCCACTCCTCCTCCTCTCCCTCTCTTTCCTCTCTTCCCCCTTTCCCCCCTTCAATCACTATTTGGTGTGAACAGTCGTGTTACCAACAACATTACGTCCATTGAGATGAGAAGAAAAGAGACCAACAAAAGAGGGAATTCTTCTATTTATTTATTTTCGGTCCAGACACAGGCCAGAAGATCTCTCTCTCTCTCTCTCTCTCTCTCTCTCAAATTCAAATTCAAATTCAAATTCAAAAAAAGCTTTATTGACATGACAAGAGCACTTGTGTTGTCAAAGCAGACATGTGACAATACAACAGATACAATATCTGTTTTGGGAAAAAAAAACAAAAGAAGAAATCTTATCAAATCAAATCAAAATAGAAAGAAAACTTATAAACTCTCTCTCTCTCTCTCCCTTTTGAAGGTGCAGCTTTCCTAAGTGCAGAGCTAAATACTCTATTTCAGTGTGCTGTAAATAAGGATTTTTTTGTAGCAAATGATTGTGTCTTGTATACATTGCACAGTACAAGGTGCACAGTATGGCACTGCCTGTGTGTAACACACTCATCCATGGCGTTTCAGGAAACAGGAACCCAAATCGATTCCGCCCTTAGGAACTGTATGTGTGTGTGTGTGTGTGTGTGTGTGTGTGTCTGTGTTCGATTCCATCCTTAGAAACTCTGTGTGTGTGTTTACATACAAAACTGCTTCATTTTGTTGGAGGCTTTGCGAGGTGTTTGTGAATTGAGTTTGGAAATTTAGATAATGAGTCCGGATTCAGAAATTGTATGGAAGCGCTGACAGATAAATTAATTAATAATGAATTAAACTCGACTTTATTGAAATATTTAAAATATTTCACTAAACAAATGTATTTAAAAAAGATAATAATATGATGAGAGAAGATAAGTCAGCAGTACGTTGAAATCGTGTACAGATATGTGAGGAGTTATGACTGGACGTCTCTCTCTCTCTCTCTCTCTCTCTCTCTCTGTTTCTCTCCTTTTTTCTCCTTCTCGCTTGAAAAGTGCTGATCCCAGCCAAAAGTGTGGGGCTGCAGCCGAGGTAAGGGGATCTGTGAATGGTGCGAAAGGCATTAAGTGCCAGTAATAATTGGAAGCGAGCCTAGAGAATCCAAATATAATCTTACAGCAGGAACACTTGTAATACACTCAGTCTGGACCCAGACCAGCACTGAAAGCAAGGCAGAGGCTGAAAGGCAGGGGCTGGGCTGGAAGGGGAGTGTGTGTGTGTGTGTGTGTGTGTGTGTGTGTGTGTGTGTGTGTGTGTGTGTGTGTGTGTGTGTGTGTGTGTGTGTGTGTGTGTGTGTGTGTGTGTGTGTCTCTGTGTGTCTGTGTGTCTGTGTGTCTGTGTGTCTGTGTGTCTGTGTGTCTGTGTGTCTGTGTGTCTGTGTCTGTGTGTGTGTGTGTGTGTGTGTGTGGGGTGGGGTGTCTGTATCATCAAAATACTGCTGTGTTGTCCTATTCATCTGGCCAAAGACAACAGAAGAGTGTTTTTCTGGCGTGTTCAGTAGATCTTCTTTTTTTCATCCTACACACACACACACACACACGTGCATACACATACACTCACACACTCTCTCTCTCTCTCACACACACACCCACACACACACACGTGCCCACACACACACACTCTGAAACCCCTTCAGCCCCTTTATCAGTACTTGGAGGTTCTTACATCAAAACAATTTATGGAAGTATCCACACAAGCACCACCTCATGGTAATACTGAGCATATCAAAATGGTATAATATAAAACATATCCTAAAGGATAAAACAAATCCGAAACGATAAAACAAATCCTAAACGATAGAACAAAGCCTAGATGATAAAACAAATCCTCAATGATGATGCCCTTATCTCTTCCGTGAGTTGTTATTAGTTCTCTTTGTAGGCCAAGTTTGTGTCATATTTGTGTGTCATATAAGGTTAGCAACTGAGTGAAGATGCAACTAATGGGTAGAGTGTCCACACAAGCACATTTTAGAGAGAGAGAACAGTGATGACCAGTGTGTGTGAGTGTGTGTGTGTGTGTGTGTGTGTGTGTGTGCAGAGGTGGAAAAAGTACTAAAATATTGTACTCAAGTAAAAGTACCAATACTTTGCTGAAATATTACTCAAGTACAAGTTATAATACCCATCTGAAAATATACTCAAGTAAAAGTAAAAAGTAGTTCATTACAAATGTACTAAGTAAAAGTTACTTAGTTACTTTTTTTTGTTTAGGGAGGCAGCTAAGGCAGCTAAATTGCTAGGTAATACCGATTGTCATAGGGTTTTTTTTCCCATACTGACAGGAGGCTACTCCATGACCTTGAGAAATGGAGATCTATATGAAAAATCACACTAAAGTTCTCCTTTTTAAAATTAGAACGGTCAGGCACATGAGGGTTAATACTAATTTGTAGTGAGAAAATAGGTGCTATTTCTGCTTATGTATGCTTTCCACTGTATATTTTATTTTACCTGAATATTTCAACGTCAAAATTTAATGTCAAAATGAATGTCAGACAAAATTTTAAGTTTGCCTTTTTGTTTATAAATAGGCTAATAAAGACAATCTAAGGTCACTCTCCCTTGCTAAAGCGCAAAATGGTAGGCCTATAGTCCACCTGCACAACAATTCATAAAGTAGGCTATCTTTTGTTTATTTAGTTGAGCATCGCTAGTGGACCACTTCATGCCCTATTGAAGGACATGCTGATCATTGTCACCTTAGTAGTTCCGATGATTCACTTTTTTCCTCTTTTCTTGTTTTTACTCAAGTAACTGATTGGATTTGTGATGTAACAAAGTACAATACCTCACTTAAAATGTAATCAAGTAAAATTTTAAATACCGATTTTTAAAACTACTCAAAAAATCCAAAATACACAAAAAAGTTACTCAATACAGTATTTTGAGTAAATGTATTTTGTTACTTTCCACCTCTGTGTGTGTGTGTGTGTGTGTGTGTGTGTGTGTGTGTGTGTGTGTGTGTGTGTGGAGGAGGGGGTTGAACAGGTGGAGGTTGTGCTTCCCTGTAAAAGCTTAGAGGAAGCCAGCGGTACCCCAGAACATTCCAGTGGCAATAAGTACACACACACACACACACACACACACACACACACACACACACACACACACACACACACACAGTGTGCCTTACATGGCTGCTTCATTGTATTTTTAGACATTTTCTGTTTTGAAAATCCCCCAGTCTTGCCATTGGCAGTGAAAGTTGATGTTTATTTTGGGAACACACACTCTCTCTCTCTCTCTCTCTCTCTCTCTCTCTCTCTCTCTCTCTCTCTGTTTTGTTGGCATGACAGTCATGTACATATTCATTTAGCTAGAGCACAGAGGGAAGCATGATGGGTTCTGCATATACTGTATGCCACCCCTACTACGTCTAATACACTCTCTCACTCTCTCTCTCTCTTTCATTCTTTCACTCTTTCATTCTTACTCTGTCGCTTTTGCTCTCTCTCTGCCTGTGAACTATTAGTTACTGACCAGCAAAGTATGGCATGAGAACTATGACGTGATTTTTCTTCTCTGGAATGCAACTTTTCAGACCCCAGCGTTAGCGCGGCAGTGGGGATGGTATGGTGGGAACAGTTGGGAATGATATTTAAAGCTGATATTAAAGCTGATATTTCATATTTGATATGTACACACACACACACACACACACACACACACACACACACACACACACACACACACACACACACACACACACACACACACACTCACTCACACTCACAGACGTTCTCTATCAGTCTGTCTGGAACCACTTGTCTATAAGCAAACAATGCTATCAAAATAATAAATGAGAATGTAGAGCTGAATACATTCAGTAGTTCTCAAAATATTTATATCTGTGTTTGTGTTATGTGACGCTGGATTCCAAAATACTGTAGGTGTGTGTGTGTGTGTGTGTGTGTGTGTGTGTGTGTGTGTGTGTGGCTGGCCGGCTGGCTCTGTTTTTCTGTCCTCTATGGTCCTGGTTTGTGAGCGAGTTGGTGTAGTCTGCTCTGCATATTCTGTTCTGTTTTCCCATAATGTTTGAAATGAAGTGTGTGTGCGTGAGAGAGAGAGAGAGAGAAAGAAAAAGAGAGAGAGTTAGTGATGAGTGAGTGTGTGTGTGTGTGTGTGTGTGTGTGTGTGTGTGTGTGTGTGTGTGTGTGTGTGTGTGTGTGTGTGTGTGTGTGTGTGTGTGTGTGTGTGTGTGTGTGTGTGTGTGTGTGTGTGTGGTTACAGATTGCTTAGGTGGCTTCTTCACTGCTGGGCTCTGAAAAGAGTAAAAACAACATATGAGACCGCGATCGCTCTACAGAAACATACAGGAGATGGTATCAGCTTGTGGTTGGCTGAAGGAATCACAATGTATATGGGAATGTGGGAATGTGTGTGTGTGTGTGTGTGAGAGAGAGAGAGAGAGAGAGAGAGAGAAAGATTGTGCAGATATGATAATATTGGGGTTGCAGTAAATAGTGATATAATGCTGAAAACATGCAATAAAACAGCAACATTTTCCGATGATGGACAAAAGACAACAGTGACAGAAACCAGTTCCATTTCTCTTCCCCTTCAACAGGGGAGGCCAAACTATATTTCTGTTCACTCTCTTTCTTTTTTCTCCATTACACACACACACAGAGACAGACAGACATGCACATGCACTCTTCTCTCTCTCTC
>NC_085000.1:6518166-6520666 GCF_963854185.1 Sardina pilchardus | reverse complement strand
GGGGTGTTTAAGAAGAGGGTAAATCTGTCATTCCCACCTCCCAACACACGCACACACACACACGCACACACACCTACCTACCTACCTCCCTCCCTCTGGCCAACAGCTGGAAGAAATTAGTCTGTCTCTCCTGCAGTGGATGATAGCCCGTCCGTAAGCCTCCCCTGATTTCAGTGCGATTTATTTAAGAATTAAGAACATCTAAATCTGTGGCGTGGTCTTCAGAAAGAATGAACGCTTTATTCCAGCGGAGAGCCCCGCGCTGTCACCGCCGTCTCACGTGGCCCGGATTTACACACTCACTCCCCTGAAGAACAACAGCAGGAGAGGAAGAGAGAGAGAGAGAGAGAGAGAGAGAGAGAGAGAGAGAACGTTGAGACAGAACAGGGTTTTGGTGTTCCTCACACACACACACACGCTGACTCACTTAACTCAGTGATCAGAAGAACCGCTTTAGAACAAAGAACAGAAGCTAATGGTGTCATAATTTGATTCATACTTGACACACAGACAGATGTAGACAGAGACCGTCCATTGCTTTTACATGCTATGCACACACGTACACACACGCACACACACTCGCACACACAGGACACATACAAACCAAAGGGTCACCTCTCCAGGCCCTCTCCTCCAAAACTCCCTTTAAGCCAGTGACCACACACACACACACACACACACACACACACACACACACACACACACACACACACACACACACACACACACACTTACACATACTGTACACACACCAAAGGTTCACTTCTCGTCTAAAACTCCCTTTAAGCCAGTGGCCCCAGACACACACACACACACACACACACAAACACACACACACACACACACACACACACACACACACACACACACACACACACACACACACACACACACACACACACACACACACACACACTCACAGACATACAGACATACACACACTGTACTCTAATCTATATCTCCCAAATCCCTCGTCCCCCATGACGTGTGGAGTGTGTGGTGGCCCCTCTGCCTCCTCTCCGCTCACAATGCAGGGTGTGTGAGTGTGTGTGTGAGTGTGTGTGTGTGAGTGGACGGTACGTGTCGGGCTGATTTGTCGCTGCGCTGGGAGGCGTATTGCTCAGCTCGGGGGTGCCTGACGCTCAGAAATATCGCTTCCTCCACACATGTTTTTCCAATGGGCTGCAGTGTGTGCCGCCTCTCGGAAAGATAATTGCTACGACAACATTAGCCTCTCAACAAAATTAACCGCGTTACCTCATGTTACCCGGCGTCTGCAAACCCAGAGGCAGCCGGCTGCCTTAACACAAGCCCTCTTTCACACGCGCTCGGCCCCATCTCTCTGAGCTCACAGTCTCCCTTCTCCAGCAAAGCCCTCTGAGCAGAACAACACACACACACACACTGTTAGCAGTGAACAGTCACTGTGAGGGACACACGCACACACACACACATATTACACAGAGAGCGAAAGAGTTGAAAAGCATAGGACAGAGGGAGAAAAATGTGTGTGTGTGTGTGTGTGTGTGTGTGTGTGTGTGTGTGTGTGCGCAGGGAGGAGGGAGTGGGGAGCAGCTTCCCTGGGCTGACAGGGCCTGTTGAGTCCTAAAGTTGTAGTTTTGACATGGACCGAGTCATCTGTCGACGGGACGGACAGCATTTTTCATCCTGTGTGACAGCAATCTCCTCCCAGCGACCAACACACACACACACACACACACACACACACACACACAGATCAGTTTTCAGCAGTGTGTAGGAGAGGAGACACGGGGATGAATTGATGAAAGAGAGCAACAGCGGGGCAGTGAGTGTTAGAGGGAGAGAGATGGAGAGAAAGAGAGAGAGAGGATGAGAGGTAGAAAGTGAATGAAGACGAGATGAAGAAGATGGGATGGGTATAGGCAGCGTGAAGGAAGGAGTAAACTAAAGGATGAGCAGTAAGGAGAGAGAGAAAGAGAGAGAGTGCCAGTGGAAGAGGTAGAGTGAGTAAATGAGAGTGAGAGAGAGAGAGGTAGAGAGAGAGAAAGAGGAAGAGGTAAAGAGAAGAAAAAAGCACGAGAGAGAGGTAGAGTGTGTGAGAGAGAGTGAGTGAGTGAGAGAAAGAGGTAGAGAGAGAGAGAGAAAGAGAGGTAGAGTGAGTGAGAGAGAGCGGGAGAGTAGGGGCTTGTGTTTTGTCCCGGTGATAAAGAGGAGCCTTTCTGGCAGCAGCCCGGCCACACTCAGACTCCCAGAGACACAATGTCCCCTCTGTGTCCACAGAATGGAGCTCCTGACCAGAATCAGCTTTCAATTAGCTCGCACCGCACCGCTCTCTTCCTCCTCCACCTCTTCATCTCTCCCTCTCTACCTCCTGCCATCCCTCTTTCCTCTCCCCCTCTCACCACCCCCTCATGGATCAAGTCCACAGTAGCAGGGAATTCAGTGCTGTTTTTAGTATAAGTTCAGCTATACACATCATATTGGTCAATATGAGTCTAGTATTATACATGTATTTCTG
>NC_085000.1:6500666-6505666 GCF_963854185.1 Sardina pilchardus | reverse complement strand
TGTTAAAGGTAGTCTCTTGTGTTTAGCATACTGGGGTTTTCTACTTGCTTGCTCCCTCAGCATATAGGTGTCTGTAGGGTGGCAGGTTCAGTGTGAAAGAGCACCCCTAGTGGCCAAAATCACACCTGGACAGCAGAGTGCATGTGAAGTGCACAGAATGTGGCCTTGCTCCTCTAAATGAGAGGATGACACTCTGCTGAATAGATTGAATTAATTTCCTCAAAGTACCTGGTCAGGTCATATTTTAGCTGAGGGTTTAAACTAGAGGAAATAATGATAAGATGTGCCGCAAAAATCACTTAGGATAGAACAGTTTGGTAAATGAAGAGCTGTGGCTATATGGCGCACACACACACACACGAACACACACACACATACAGATGAAGGTGCTGAGAAGAGACAGTAGATGTCAGATATAGGCCTCCCATGATCTGGTGAATGATTGATGAGTGGTGGTATCTGTGACTGCTGTAATAATCCAGTCAGCAGGGGAGAGACATCATGTAGTGACAGGAGCTGTCTCTCTTTCACAAGCACACATTCTTCATCAGAGACACTCAACCACACACACACACATGCACATCGTCATATGTACACACTATATACATATAGACATATACACACAAGCACATTCTTGTGCACACACACACACACACACACAAACACACACTCAAATGTATTCACACTCTCATCTTTATTTAAGCACATTCATGGATGGATATGACATTTTTCAAAGTATTAGCATATGCAAAGGAATGAGCATATGACATTTTATGTGATTGTATTCTTTATGTATGTACTCTTGTGTTATGTTATGTGTGTGCGTGTGTGTGTGTGTGTGAGTGAGAGGTGGGAGAGTGTGTGTGTGGTCATGCGTGATTCGGTTCGGTGACTCTCCCCAGCTGACCATCTAATCAGTGTGACCTGTTAATCAGGTGCTTAAGTGGATGTGAAATGGAAGTGAATTAATCTCTATAAATTCACATGACTGCCCAGCCAATCAGAACAGAGCTCCATCGCTTTCAGAGCACTTCATAATCTACCCTTTTTAATGAATGATGGTTAGTAATTCACTTTCTCTCTTTCTCTCTCTCTGTGTGTGTGTGTGTGTGTGTGTGTGTGCGCGCGTGTCCGTGTCCGTGTATGCGTTTGTGTGTGTGTGTGTGTGTGTGTGTGTCTGAGAGAGAGAGAGAGAGAGAGAGTAAATGTGAGCAAGCTTGCGCCATGCCTGCCATTAAGTGTCCCAGTATAAGTCTCACCTCTATTTCAGCAGCAGCCGTGGCCAATCATAATCAGGCTCAGTCTAACTCACACACGTGTCCTGTGCGGACCTCCAGAGAGGCGCTCGTTTGCATCCGTTTTTCTCTATGTCCACTTTCTCTCTCTCTCTTTCTCTATGTCCACTTTCTCTCTCTCTCTTTCTCTATGTCCACTTTCTCTCTCTCTCTTTCTCTATGTCCACTTTCTCTATGTCCACTTTCTCTATGTCCACTTTCTCTATGTCCACTTTCTCTCTCTCTCTTTCTCTATGTCCACTTTCTCTATGTCCACTTTCTCTATGTCCACTTTCTCTATGTCCACTTTCTCTCTCCAGTTTTTTCTGCAATTTGTCACATTCTGTCTCTCTTCTCTGAACCATGACACACACACACACACACACACACACACACACACACACACACACACACACACACACACACACACACACACACACACACATATATGCAAATACACACACACACACACACACACACACACACACATACACATATATATATATATATAGAGGCACTGATTACAGTAGTGGATGTCCTGCTGTCCCTAATGTAGTGGTGAGTTGAGAAGCATGAAGTCAGCCCCAGAAACAGCTTTCACTGTTCTAATCAGCCATAACCCACACTGCTCCCCATTACTGTCCACACACACACAGAGAGAGAGACACACACACACACACACACACACACACACACACAGGCACAGGCACACAGACAGCACGGCCCCAGACTGTGCCTCTGTGATTAGGTGTGGTATTTAATTACCATCAGCTTTAAAAGCCGGGACTGGAAGAATGTGGTGAATATCCATTAAGGCCGTGCAGGACTAGAGGGGGTGTTGGGAGGTGTGTGTGTGTGTGTGTGTGTGTGTCGGGGTGGGGGGAGGGGGGGCGGAGGGTCAGGAAGCCACTGTTGGAGAGGAGGTGAAGGGCAGGGTCGACCTCGTAGGCCATAAACATCAGACAGCAAGACAGATCACTGCAGCGGCACCCACACTCAGTAACACCATACCATATACATCACCTAACGAGAGAGGGAGGGAGGGAGGGAGAGGGAGAGAGAGAGATGATGGGGGGACAGAGGAAGGGGAGAAAGGAAGGGTGAGCTGTGGTGACTGGAAAAGTGTGATGGAGGGATACTGGCTGACGGACAAACGGAAATAAATGATAGACAGCAGAAAATAAAGAAAGACATATAATTCATATAGATATAAAAGACTTATATAATACAAATGATAGACATGAAATGAAGAAGGACTTATGTTTAATATAAAAATAAAAGACTTGACATGAAATAAAGAAATACTCCTAGTTATATAAATACTGTATAAAAGACTTCTAATATAAATAACAGATTTATAATAGAAAGACACAGTGAGTAGATAAAGCCAGAGAGAGGAAAAAAGAAAAGAAAGAGAGAGAGTGAAAGAGGTGAGATCCATCCGAAGAGAAAGAGGGAGGGAGGGATTGAGTGAGTGAGTGAGAGAGGTGGTGGAAGATGGCGGGGGCTTGTGGTTTGAGCGGGTGTGGAAAAGGCGCTAAAGCTAGCGTTTAGCGTGGATCAGCACAGAGGTAGGGCAGCTCAATGGCTTTATTGTGTTGAGTTTGAAACCACGCCAGATATGAGAGAGAGAGAGAGAGGAAGAGAGAGAGGAAGAGAGAGAGGGAGAGAGGGAGGGAGAGAGAGAGAGGTGGGCAATATAGGCAGACAAGAATGGACCAGAAACGCTGTTTTACACAGTGTGAGGTGTTCCATCACATTGACTAGCCTTATTTCTCTCACTCGTTCTCTCTCTCAGTGGGACATTTCAGCAGAGCAGAATCGGCCTAAAACACTGTCACACAGAGTTCTACACACACACACACACACACACACACACACACACACACACACACACACACACACACACACACACACACACACACACACACACCGTTGAAGAGATAGAGTGTGTGTACTAATCTTCCTCCAGCCCTTGTTTGAGTCAGCACACATCACATCACATGTAGTTTGAGTTTGATAAGGCAGACAATCCCTCTGGAGAGGTCAAGCGTGTGGCCTTCTGTATGTTCACCATTGTGTTAGGAGCCTTCTTTTCCTCCCTCCATCTCTCTCTTCCTCTCTATCTCTCTCTTCCTCCTTCCCCACTCTATTCCTCCCTCCATCTCTCTCTTCATCACTCCATCTGACTTGCTCTGTTTTCCAAACACACACACTAGCATACTCTCTCTTTCTCTCTCTCTCTCTCTCTCTCTCTCTCTCTCACACACACACACACACACACACACAAACACACACATACAGAATGCCCTTGTTTAGCTGTGGTGGCGTTATCAGATGTGTTAGGGCAGGCGATGTTGCTGGTGTGTGAGTGTGGACACCCTAACAGAGGGTGGGGGGGGGGCTTGTGTGTGTGGATGGGAAGTGAGTTGAGCAGCACTACGTGTTACCAAACATGGGAGCCCACTACACCAACTCTTCATCTGGATCCAATCACTCCCACATCAGCTTTATCAGGCTGCTAGAGCATGCGCACACACACACACACACACACACACACACACACACACACACACACGCACACACACACACACACAGATGCACACACACACACACACACACACACACACATGCTCATACTCATAGCACATGCAGGTATATGACATACCACACATTTACACAATGCTACACACACCAACATACACAGCCACGGATACAGATATAGACATGCGCCATAGATATGTAAACAGGCATGCGAAAAATACTCATAAACACACACACGCGCACACAGACACACACACATGTCTTTGTACCCCAGTGTCAGAGGCTTCCGCTGCAGAAGGGGACTACATAGTAGTGTGTGTGTGAGTGTGTGAGTGTGTGTGAAGGGTTATTGGAACCATGTGCGCAGACTCTTCATTTACAGTTACTGTGCAGCTCTTCTTACTGACCCTTACTCACCTGTTGTCAACCATTATCCCCTTAAGACTTACTGCCTGTTCCTGCACACACACATACACGCACGCACACACACACACACACACACACACGCACGCACGCACGCACGCACGCATGCACGCACACGCACCCACGCACGCACATGTACACATATACATACACTTGCAGACTTGTGTGTGTGTGTACTGTAATGTGTGTGCCCTTGTGTGTTTGGGGAACACATAGCCATCAGCACTTTCACACTCCTCCCCAGCTGGTGCCAACAACCTCTAATGAACAGCCTCATTTCCTTGCGTCTGTGTGTGTGTGTATGTGTGTGTGTGTGTGTGTGTGTGTGTGTGTGTGTGTGTGTGTGTGTGTGCGCGTATGTGTGTCTGTGTGTGTGTGCATATGTGTGTGTTTGTCTGCATTAGTGTTTGTTTATAGGACATTACCCAGTGATTATTCAGTAGGACATACCTGATCGATGTTTAATTTACTCCAAATTTACCCCAAATTACATTACAATTATCTTTGTGTGTGTGCACGCATACCCTTCTGCACGTGTGTGTGTGTGTGTGTGTGTGTGTGTGTGTGTGTGTAATCTAAAGCCAGTGTAGAGCATGGCTGTTTTCTCAGATGAGTTAGTCCGGGGGAAGGATATGGTGGAGAGAGCGTTTCATCTCATTGCGATCTCCAGCAGGCCATAAACGACGAGTGCTTCATCTTGAAGGAATTCGCGGGCGAGGGCCGGCCTCCTGTTTACTCTCGATCACTCCGCATTTACCC
>NC_085000.1:6460666-6478166 GCF_963854185.1 Sardina pilchardus | reverse complement strand
GATCTTCAGTTTGTTAAGAAGAGCTTGTTGACCTTTGAACTTACTGTCTCGCTCTCTTGAGAAGCACTTAAAGCGTTTGTCATAACAACCTAAGAACACAGGGAATCCAGACAGCTCTTCCTGCTCTCTCTCTGTGTCTCTGTCCCTCCTTCTCTCTTTCTCTCCCTCTCTCTCTCTCTCTCTCTGTCTCTATGTCTCTCTCACACACACACACACACACACGGATAGACAAAGACAGAGCAGGGCTGTTTATAGACTGCATTGTCACTGTGCTCATTGTTTGGCGAGGTGTGTGTTCTGTGAAGGGATGTGTGTGTCCGAGCCCACCAGTGGCGCGGATGGGAAGCGGATGGGTCACTTCGGTCTGTGAGAACGAGAGCGGCCTCGCGGGAGCGGTCACCATGATCACACTGGATTCATTCCACCCAGGGATTCATGAAAACAATGACAGTGGAGGAACAGGAGAGGAGTTAGAGGAAGAGAGCTGAGGAGCTGGGAGTGAGGAGCTAGGCAGGAGTAGACGAGTACAGAGCTGTCTCAGACAACACAAGATGCCCCCCCCCCCCCTACACACACACCCCACACACCCACACACACAATTCCCATCCCAGTCTCACTTTGTCTAGAGTTTGACAACTAGACAGCCTGGTGTTTGATCACACACACACACACACACACACACACACACACACACACACACACACACACACACACACACACACACACACACACACACACACACGCACACACATACACACACACTCAAAGAGAAACATTCAGATGCGCACATTCTGATACAAATTATTTACAAATGTCAAATTAGACATTTTCATGGTTGCGTATATAGTGGAGTGTGATTGTGTGTTGAAGCATTATTTTCAGACTGTCTATCTCAGCGTCTCAACTGTGTGTGTGTGTGTGTGTGTATGTGTGTGTGTGTGTGTGTGTGTGCGTGTGTGTGTGTGTGTGTGTGTGTGTGTGTGTGTGTGTGTGTGTGTGTGTGTGTGTGTGTGTGTGTGTGTGTGTGTGTGTGTGTGTGTGTGTGGACAGTGGGGGGATTATGTGAGGCGTGTCATTGATGGATGGATGGGGCATTTGCCCCCTTGCTCCGGTGGCTTGGTTGAGGGGGTCAAGTCAAGACGGTCCTCCTGGCGCTGTCACATCCTCAAAAGATTTACTGTAGAGACAGCTCCGCTCCGCTCCGCTCCCAGCGTCGCCTGGGCTCAGCCCCCACACAATGCCGAGCCTCTTTAACGCACTCGCTAACTCGCAGTAGCGCTCATCTGTGCGCGGCACAAGCGAACGCAGAACGAGAGACAGACAGGCAGCAGACGCTCTCTGGCTTAAATTATTAGAGTTCAGAGTCCAATGTGGACAGAGACTGAGGAATCCTGAATAATGAGAATGCATATCTGACGGGTTTAATTGAATTCACTGTTACATATAAAAATGGTGCATGTGTATGTTCTGTCAGTCATATTTGTTACAGTAGGTCACATATGTTTTGTTTGTTCATTTGCAGTGTGCGGGTATGAATTTGCTTTAGTGCAACCCTAACCGTCCTTTTGTTTGCATTTTTATCAGGTAGGCTACACAGCCTATTCGATAGATAAAACAATTGTGTTCAAATAGTAAATAATAGCAAATCCATCAGGAAGATGGAAAGGACGTTCTCGTTGAGTAATACATACTATCGTATTGGTTGTTTTACGTGAATATATGTATAATAACAAACAATTTTCTGCCAAATCAATTTAAATTCGTCGTTTTATAAATATATGTTAAAGTTCTTACCTAAAAATAACCAGCGTTTCCTAGTTTCATGATTGCATCATGGCAATAATACAAAAAAAAAAAAAAAAATGCCACTTACTCTGTAATGCTTGCATATTCATGGCATTACGAGAATGTCAGCATCGATATTTGAGTCTTAAAAATAGACAACCATTTACAAAATAAAATAAACTATACGCTTTGCAGTTTTTGTAGTCTTATTCTGTATTTTGTTCATGGTTATTGTCGAGTTGACCCAAGTAGTTATTCGAAGTGTTTAGGCCAACAAAATGAGAAATCACATTAAGGTTTACATTTTAAAGCGTGTAGCCTAGTATCTGAGAAAATAAATTATCAATTTTGTAACCAATTATTTTCGAACATGTCCAAAATGTTTTATGTATCCGTGCGTCGCTAATATAAATATGAAATGCGTAGTGCAAACTGTGGAATATATATCTTGAAAGATAACAAGTAAAAACAGGTGTAGCGATTGTGTTTACTGTGGCACAAGCTTAAACGAAAACACGTTGTTCAGCATTTTCTCTACCCAAGAAAAAAAAAACGTCCTTCAGATTCAGTGCGCCTAGTAGCATTTTCATTTCCCCTTGTATTTTTGAAAAGTACTTTTTTTTTATCACGATAGATACATTTTTCATCAATAATAGATTAATCTAGTGGCCAGAGTGGAGAGGGACAGCGGGGAGGGGTCTGCTCCGCGAAACCGTCAGTCCTTGGTTTGAGATAAGAGGCAGGAGGAGGAGTGGCTGCCGGTGAACTGCGGGCGCTCTGAGGGGCGATAGGGAATCACTAATGAGCGAGCTCACCTCATCAAAGACGCGCTCGAGCTGACTAGAGAGTGTGTGCGCGTGAGACACGAGAGACAGAGACTGAGGTGCACATCCGTGCGTTCCGTAGGCTATCTACGCGAGGAGGATTTGAGCAAGAGGAAGCAAGAGAGAGAGGGAGAGAGAGAGAGAGAGAAAGAAAGAGAGAGTCAGACAAACACGAGACGCTGACCGCCGCGAAACCGTGGGGCCCAGCTCTGCCTCGAGCCGCGTCTCGAGCCCGTGTAATGATACTATGGGTTGTGTAGTGAACTCCGCCGGGACAGAACTGCTCTTGCAACTGGAGGCGCTCAGATCTGCCGCTACTCAACTTCCCCAACTCTGCCAACTCGCCGAAAACAAAAAGGTCAGACCTGCCATTACATCCTTTGCGAGCTCGTAAATGTAGTGTTCAATAGCCTAATAATAATAATAATAATAATAATAATAATAGTAATAATAATAATAATAATAATAATGATGATATATATTGTTTTTTGTCTAAACAAAGTCAGGTGAGTGTCATGCATCAGCATCCCACGGCCTGCAGTAGTTTAGTTACACGCTTCTAGGTTGTCACAACATAAGGCCGATAAAAGTATTGGATGAAGTCTCTCTCTCTCTCTCTCTCTCTCTCTCTCTCTCTCTCTCTCTCTCTCTCTCTCTCTCTCTCTCTCTCTCTCTCTCTCTTCTGTCTCTCTCCCTCTGTGTGCCTCTCTCTAACACACACACATACACACATACACACACAAACATAATCAGCGGCTAACTCTAACATACATTCTTTCTGCCCTTCTATCAGTACCTCTATTGTATTGTATCTTTGAACTGACTCTTGTTCGTAAGCGTGGAGCGCCCCCTTAAGGCTATTTAATGAATTAAGGCATTGCATTATAATGCTTCGCGATTGTTCTTCCTAAATTAATTTTTGTTGCTTCTTAGTTTATACACAAAAGCTGTCATTATTGGATGATTGTGTAATCATTATTCAAAATTGTCGAAATAAGGCTTATTTTGATGTGTTTTAAAATATAATTTTGTGCAATTAATTTTCCATCACAAAAACCCTGTAGACAATTTAACATGTTGTGTAATACATTAAATGTTTTATTTGCCATAAATGTCTGCAACATAATTTAATTAATTGTGACCTGTTTGTGACCTGTTTTTCGAACCGGTTTCTTTTTTTGTTGCTTGATAAGGAGCCAACGTAAGACATTTGAATATGAGATAAGATTTGATGTGAACATCAGCATTCGTTGATGTCTACAGTCAAATATGATACTGAATGGCAACAGTGGCTTAACGCATGCAACTCTTAAGCCAGTAGTACTCTGACATTTTAATGTGGTTAATGTTTGGCAAATAACGAAATGCCAGATGCATGTGACATATACAAATGAATGAAAATCGCAACTGCATACTGCATACAAAACGTGTGTTTTTATTCACTCTTTCTACGGATTTATAAATTCACACATAAAAATGGCACCTTTTATTTTAGAATTTTCATGAACACGTTTTACATCTTCACATGTTTGCATCACTATGAAAATAAATATAGACCTAATCAGAATTTAATTGAAAATATTAACAGTGAAAGTGTCTTAGCATTCTTCTGGAATGAATGCGGAAACGAATAACGGGGATAAACTCCATCAGTCCTAGAATCAGGAATGAGATTTGACTCCCTTGATCACTTTTAAACTGAATGTATTTCATCATGAAGCATAGTGTTAGCAATTATTTGTATTGCTTAATAATAATAATAATAATAATAATATTTCAATAGGCTAATAGTTGCAACAATAACGATCATAATAATGTGTCTATACAATAAGAGCTAATAATAATAGTAATAATGATGATAATAATAATAATAATAATAATAATAATAGCAACAACAACAATGCACAACTATATATATTTTTATTTTTATGTTTATGCTGAAACATGTATTTCTTTCCCTCAAGTTTCTTGCATTTCTATTTTTTCCCATTCTAGATCTATTATAAAGCCATCAGAGACATCGAGATCGGGGAGGAGCTGTTGGTGTATATGAAGGACGGGGTTTTCCCGGAGGGATCGATGGCACCGAATCTGGAAGGTGAGATGAATGCATCTCATTAGTGCAATTTTAAACCAACTCTAAATGAGCGCAGTTAGCCGCTCTTTGCAGAAGGGCGAGCACGCAGTCCCCGAAATGTTAATCTTTCAGAAAGGTGATGTTTGCGTAAAACCATTCATTGTGGAACAGACAGTGCTATTTTCCAGGTGTGCAATTACTTTTCATATGTTAGAGACAGACAGTAGAAGTGGTAGTGCTTCTACCAGCGCAGGCCTAAACTCAAGACTCAAACGGTCGAGCTAAAGACAAAAAAACAGATCTACGGCCAGCCTGCCTGTTTTAAGTCCACCGTGCTTTCATATCGATGTGCAATGCTTCACTCTAAATAAAACATGCATTTATTTAATATATTGATGTGCGAGTTAAATCGCAATGGAGGCAAATGAATGAGTGAAAGCTCTCAGTTATTGACAAGGGCAACCTTAAATCATCCTTATAGCGTTTGGCAATTATTTATTGATTTTATAAAGGAATCTTGCCATTTTGAAAAAGCTAAATGCATTTTTTGTTCTGTCAAGACCCACAGTCACCTTAACGATTGTGCTGAAAAGACAAAGTAGACTTTCTGCTACACTGGGAGCGAAATCATGTCGTGGAGAGAGACGTACAGTACCAGACGCTAGCGGACATAATTAAATTAGGCTGCAGATAGTGTTCGTGCTCCGCGGGAGGATGGCGAATGGCATCGGAGACGCAGTGGTCTGGTTTTAGTAAGAGTGGTTGTCAGGTACGCTGTTGTGTTGTGTTTCCCTTGATTTGGGCTGAAATGGGGGGAGACGTCATGATTATGTAGACTTGTCATGGACTATAAAGATGAACCCGGGCAGCTTGAGGTACTCACACAAGCCCCAGACATTTGGAAATATTCATATAATGTTTGCTCTAAAAGATATATATCCCCAGACCCCGTATAGAGACTCAGAGCAAGACAGGGGGAGAGAGAGAGAGAGAGAGAGAGTGAGTGAGTGAGAGTGAGAGAGACTTCTGCTCTGAGTGAGGAGTTAGAAAGGGTGAAGAGGGAACTTCCATGTCTTTTCATGAGCCTGTCTGAGAAAGAGAAAGAGAGGCAGGCAGACAGACGGAGAAAGAGAAAGAGAGAGGGGGAGAGTTGGTCTTTTCTCTCCTCTCCCCGCGGCTTATCGGTGCTGGAATTTGGAGTGGAGCTCGAGGAGCCTCCTGAGACTTCACCCATGCTCACAGATTAACTGCTAAACTGCACATAATTGTGTTCCCCCCACTTCTGCGAGAGGGCTATTAGTCTCTCCTTTCTTTCTTCTCTCTCTCTCTCTCTCTCTCTCTCTCTCTCTCCCTCTCCTCTCCACTCCCCCCTCTCTCCTTCTCTCTCTCTCCAAGTATCCTGCATTCCTGTCCGTCTTGAGTGGGGGCTGATGGAACAAAAAGATAATGTGGCAAAATCATTTTTATTCAGCCCCCTCTTCTCTCTCTCTCTCTCTCTTCTCTCTCTTCTCTCTCTCTCCCTCTCTCTCTCTCCCTCCCCAGCTGCATTCCCCTCACTATCACCCTTAGCAGTCAGCCAGAACTGTAATGACTGCTGACTTCCAAACGATGCCTTCGCTGCGCCGCATTTTTAGGCCTCACATTTAAAAGCCCCCCAAAAAAAGAACAGACCATTACACCGTATGACCTAAAACCTTTTTGTTTTTCCTCCTGTCATCTCTCTTTCTTGCTCTTTCTCCCTCTCTCTCTCTCTCTCTCTCTCTCTCTCCACCCTTCACCCATCCCACAGCCCCTCACACACACACACACTGCCCATGTTTTATGGCAGACTCAGTAAGTGTTATAAGGCATGTAATAAAGGCTCCATAAGTGCTTTGTAACATGTTTTTTGGCGTGGCGTGCTGGTTGCCTATGAAACAGGGCTGGGGAGGGGGGGGGCTGGAGGGGGGGGGGCTGGAGGGGGAGGCGCTGGCGTGTGAAGCTGGCTGAAACAAGAGCAGACGGACCACGGTGGGTCCTCGTGAAGCGGGGCGAAATAAGAGCAGACGGCCTCCGAGGGTCCCCGAGAGGAGCACGGAACATTAGCCAGCGCCGCGCTGGTCAAGCTGCACCACAGTCCATATACGCTACATGGACGGTGACCCTACGGGAGAGAGAGAGAGAGAGAGACGCTTGTGTGTGTGTGTGTGTGTGTGTGTGTGTGTGAGGCAGTTAGTGTGTAGTAATGCTTCATCAAGCCTTTGTCGGGTTTAGGTCCAGACATTTGGGGTCACCCCCCCCCCCCCCACCCCCCCTCCGCCTCCCCATCATGAGTAAGCCGTGCATGTATGGGGTGTTGGGGGATGGTGGTGGTGGTGGTGGTGCCGTTGGGCTGGCGCAGTGAGACTAGCAGGGGGGCAGTCAGCCTCCCACTCAACTGTAAAAGCCATAAGTCAGCATTGGCTGTTGGCTTTGGCACCCGTTAGAGGATACGGCCATAGAAAAGCCTCTTCTGACCCCCCCCCCCCCCCCCCCTGCACCCCCCTGCACCCCCACTCCTCCGCCCCCACCTTCTTTTCTTCTTTTATTCGTTTGACCTTGGTCGTTAAAAAATACTGCGCTGGAAAAACAAAGGGCCGTCCGGGCAGCCCTGGTGGACGGGCGGAGGAGGTCGGCCTCATGCTCGGCGTGCGTGGTCAGCGCAGCGCAGTGCGGAGCCGCTCGGCACATCTGGAACCGCTGGCTGCGTTACCGTCGGTACCTGACCTGACCCGGCTCTCCGTGATGCATGGCTGGCGTCGCAGATTTAATCGTCATCAGATTATTTTCATAATTATTCGTATTATTGTTATTCCCGCTGTCTGTTGAGGATGTTTGGCGTTTCAGGCGTGGTGTGTGTGTGTGGCCCAGTGAAGTGTAGCACAGCAGACATGGAAATGAAAGACATTCTCTCATACTGAGTGCCGTGGAGTCATTTGAAAAGATTAAAAGTAGATTATTTTTTGAAAAGAGAAATGGAAAATATTTATTTTGTTTCCCTTTGCTTCCTGACAGTGCGGTGTGTTTTTACATATTTGTTTTCATTAATTTAATCATAGACGATTGTTTTAAATTTGATTCATAATAGTTTAAAGATGTTTTTATTAATAATGAATTCATGAACTTGAATATATGTACTTACTGTATATTTAAATACATATATTTATATAAGACTTAACTGCTCACAATCTGAAATATGAAAATGTATGACCAGTATGTGCAAAACTGGTACTGTAGCAACCTAAAGATGTGCTAGTGTAACTATGGATGCTATGGAACATGGATACTGTATGGATTATTATGGGATATTAACTGTGATGTGTGTGTGTGTGTGTAGACGAGCACATGTACCGGTGCGAGGAGTGTGACGAGCTGTTCACCTCTAAGCTGGAGCTGCGGCGGCACCAGAAGTACCAGTGTGGCAGTGCCACGTCGCTCTTCGACACGCTCAGCGGAGACGACTTCAAGCAGGAGAAGGACGACAACGACGAGCCCGTCCACGAGTGCAAGGACTGCGAGAAGGTCTTCCCCAGCGAGTACAGGTGTGTGTGGACACACACAGACACGCACGCACACACACAGGACTGTGCTGTGATAAAGTCTCTCCCAGGTGTACTCACTCACACCATAACAGGAGCACATTTGAGGTTACATTTCTTACCTGATGTATATTGGGTGATATATATTATGATTTTTTTTTTTTTTCCAAATTGATAGCAGTATTTTTTTTTTTTCAAAAATATGCATGCATACTTTGACTGTCATAGCAATGTAATTAATGTTTTACCTTTCTGTCTTTGTCTGTGTGTGTGTGTGTGTGTGTGTGTGTGTTCCATCTCTCAGTCTGGGTCAGCATATGATTGTGCACACAGAGGAGAGGGAGTATAAGTGTGATCAGTGCCCAAAGGCCTTCAACTGGAAGTCTAACCTCATTCGGCACCAGATGTCACACGACAGCGGCAAGCGCTTCGAATGTGAAAACTGTGATAAGGTACAGAGCACCGCGGCTCCGCAGTTACCATGACAACACACCTAAGCTGACAGTTGCTGAATGCTTTTAGAACGCTGCGCAAAATCGTTTTTAGTGGTTTAACGACCATTACTGTTATTGCTGATTTTTTTATTATATCTTTCTGTTACAAGCCAAACTTCCATTCAATCAACTGTTTTAAAAACATTTTAGCTAACCAAACGGAAATAAAGATGAATAGAATTTTTGCATGTGTTCTCCCCATCTTGGTGTGTAAAAAAGAAAAATATCATAGCCTATACAAATCATGTTCCTTTTTATTTTACCTGTGTTTACTTGTGCCTTTTCTAATTTCATATTATAGATCCCTAACCGTGCCCTCTCACCTGCGCAGGTGTTCACAGACCCCAGTAACCTGCAGCGCCACATCCGCTCGCAGCACGTTGGCGCGCGTGCCCACACATGCCCCGAGTGTGGCAAGACCTTCGCCACGTCGTCGGGCCTCAAGCAGCACAAGCACATTCACAGCAGTGTCAAGCCGTTCATCTGTAAGTCTCAGCCATCAGCATCTTCTCTAAGATATCATTTCCCGTGTCCAAAGGCCTCCAGTCTTTCCTCAAACTCCCACGACAGTGACCTCTGTCGTGTTATAGGTCAGAGCAATCCTCAATGCAATTCTAGAGCAATTTCTTTACGTTCTTTCTGTTTCTGTATGTTCTTTTTTTCCTTTTTTGTTTTCCTTTGGTTTGCGTTTGTTATGTTTTTGTTTTGTTTGTTGTTTTTCTTTGGCATTGTTTTTATTTGTTGTTTTGTCTCCTTTTGCCCCCCTTTTCTCCTCCCTCTTTGTTTTCATCTTCTGTCTCTTCCTTCTCTTCCTTCTTTTCTCCTCTCTCTCACCCCGTCCTCTTTCTCCTTCCTCCTGGTTTTTGCCTTTGCCTTAGTTCTTAACCTCATCCTCCTCTCTCCTATGTTGCTTTTGTGTGTGTGTGTGAGTGTGAGAGAGAGAGAGAGAGAGAGATTGTGTGTGTGTGTGTGTGTGTGCGTGTGCGTGTGTGTGTGTGTGTGTGTGTGTGTGTGTGTGTGTGTGTGTGTGTGTGTGTGTGTGTGTGTGTGTGTGTGTGTGTGTGTGTGTGTGTGTGTGTTTTCCTTTCCTGAGGGCCCCTAATTCTTTTTCTATGGCTCAGGCAGATTTGACATGTAGAGGTAAATGTCTCTGTCACAGCTGTTCCTCTTTGATGGACGCTGAGTCAATGCCATCCTTCTCTCTTCTCCTCTCCTCTCCTCCTCTCCCTCTCTTCTCCTCCCCTCTCCCTCTCCCTCTCTCCTCTTCTCCTCTCCTCCTCTCCTCTTCTCCTCCTCTCATCCCACGCTTCTCTCGCTTCCTCACTCCTTTTACTTTTCATCCTTCCTTTTATTACCTGCTCTCTGCACTCACATGTTTGCTGTTACATATGCATGCATACGTTGATATTCATGCATATGTATTCTGATGTATAGCCATAATAGACTTATTAGACGTAATGATTTGTTTTACCCTGTGATTAATCTGCTAATATTGTTATAGTGTCATAGTCAGTAACTGTGTCAGTTGATAGTCTGTTCTGCTGGATTGTTGTCCTTAAAATAAATGAGAAGTGAATTGACAGGGCCTGAGCTTTAAATGAGATGAGCTTAGCTGAGACGAGAGAGAGAGAGAGAGAGAGAGAGAGAGAGAGAGAGAGATGTGCATGCTGCTGTGATATGAGATATTCATGTCTACATCTAAAAGTGTAGGATGGTGGGATTTGGCGGACGAAGGCTGAGTTAACCGTGAGCGCTCTTGTCTCTCTTGTCCTCCGATCTCTCCCCCCTGCCGTCCCCTCCTCCTCCTCCTCCTCCTCCTCCTCCTCCTCCTCCTCCTGTCTTCCCCCCCCCCCCCCTTCCTCCCCTCAGGTGAAGTGTGTCACAAGTCCTACACGCAGTTCTCCAACCTGTGCCGGCACAAGCGCATGCACGCCGACTGCCGCACGCAGATCAAGTGCAAGGACTGCGGCCAGATGTTCAGCACCACCTCCTCGCTCAACAAGCACCGGCGCTTCTGCGAGGGCAAGAACCACTACGCCCCCGGGGGCATGTTCTCCCCGGGCATCCCGCTGAGCTCCAGCCCCATCATGGCCAAGGCCAAGGGCCACCCGGGCCTCAACCACGCCGGCCTGGGCTTCGGCGACTACTTCCCGTCGCGCGCGCACCACGCCGGCCTGTCCTTCTCGCCCGCGTCCTTCCCGGGGCTGCCGCACGGCTTCCCGGGCCTGTTCCCGCACTCGCTGTACCCGCGCCCGCCGCTGCTGCCCCCGAGCTCGCTGCTCAAGAGCCCCATGGGGGGGCCGCAGGACGGCAAGATGCCCCGCAGCCCGCTGGACGGCCCTCCGCTCTCGCTGGTCACCTCGCTGGGCAGCTCCGGCAACGGCAACAGCCACGGCGGTCAGATGATGGACGGGGAGCGCGGCGAGGGCAAGGGAGAGCTGGCGTACGGCGGCAGCGGTGGTGAGGCGGGCAAGGCCAAGGGCAAGCTGAGCGACGGCTCGGACGCCAGCGACCTGGAGGACGTCAACACCACCAGCGGCACCGACCTGGACACCACCACGGGCGAGAACACGGCGTCCGGCTCCGAGCTGGACAGCGACGGCGAGGAGGAGAGCGAGCGCGAGCGCGAGAAGCGCGAGCGCCGCAAGCAGCAGCGGCACCAGCAGCAGCAGAGGGAGCAGCGCGAGCAGCAGGAGGCCGAGCAGCGGGCGGTGGCGGCCGGAGTCGCCGTCGCAGGAGGGGTCAGCGGCAAGCAGGACGACCTGGGCGCGCTGGGCATGTCCGGCTCGGCGCCGTGCCCGGACCGGCCCTTCCTGGGCGGCCACCAGCACTCCTTCTTCCCCCCGCCGGACGAGCAGGCTCTGCCCCCGAGCGCCTCGGCCGCCGGCGCCTCCACCGACTCCATCAAGGCCATCGCCTCCATCGCCGAGAAGTACTTCGGCCCGGGCCTCATGGGCCTGCAGGAGAAGAAGATGGCCGCCCTGCCCTACCACTCCATGTTCCCCTTCCAGTTCCTGCCCAACTTCCCGCACTCGCTCTACCCCTTCGCCGACCGCGCCCTCAACCCCAACATGTTCTTCAAGGCCGAGCCCAAGTCGCCCCGCGAACAGCAGCAGCAACAACAACAACAACAACAACAGCAACAACAACAACAACAGCAGCAACAACAGCAACAACAGCAGCAGCAGCTTCTGCAGAAGATGGCCGGTGGATCCGGTGCTGCCGGAGCCGAGTCGCCCTTCGACCTCACGACCAAACCGAAGGAGGCGAAAGCGCCCGTGCCCCAGTCCCCGGCGACCAAGGCGGCCGCGCCGGGCGGTACGCCCCTCCTCCCGGGCGAGGAGCAGCCGCTCGACCTGAGCATCGGCAGCCGCAGCCGCGCCAGCCACAACGGAGGCACGGCGCCCCCTGGCGACCACCGCAAGAACCACATGTTCGGCAGCGGCGGCGGCGGTAGCAGCAGTGGTGGAGGAGGGAAGCCCCACAGCAAGGAGGATCTCCAGGGTCCCGCGCTCCACCAGCACGCTCTCTCGCAGCACCAGCCGCCCATGTCACTGGCCCAGCACCCCCCTCCCCAGCAGCCCTCCCTGCACTACGCCAAGCCCTCGCCCTTCTTCATGGACCCCATCTACAGGTATTTCAGCCCGACTACGTCAGCACCACCCACCCCCCAAGAGACGCCTAACATGGGAGAGAGTGGATGGGAGTGAGTTGAGGTGAAGTTAGCGTCAGCTGAGCTGATCTGAATGGATTTGAAAGGAATTAGCTGAGCTGAGGACCAGTTGTGTTGTTCAACTGACCTGAACATTCAAATTGGGTTGATATTGGATATTGTACTGGATATTGTGTTTGGTTGAGTTGAGTGGCCATTGGGCAGTGTGGATATTGTGTTTGGTTGAGTTGAGTGACCGTTGGTCAGTGTGGATGTTGTGTTTGGTTGTTGAATGACCGTTGGGCAGTGTGAGCCTTGCCTTCCGCTCGTACGTAACCCTTGGTGTTGCTGTCCAGCAGGGTGGAGAAGAGGAAGCTGATTGACCCTGTGGGAGCACTGAAGGAGAAGTACCTGCGGCCCTCACCCCTGCTGTTCCACCCTCAGGTAACACACACACTGAAACACACACGCACACACACTGAAACACACACACACACACACACACATACACTGAAACAGGCACACACAGAAACACTCACATGCTGAAATGCACACACACAGACGCACACTTATTCACACACACATACATATACTGTATACTGTATATATACACATACACACACACACACACACACATGACCGCACAGGCATACAGAAACACATGCTAAAATCCACAGACACACACACACACACACACACACACACACACACACACACACTACACATCCTCACACACCCTAGGCATCTGTCTTCTGCACACACTACTCACATATACTGTACCTGAGGCCTTCTCTAATGTCCCCCCAGCCTCCAGGTAAATCACACACATGCACACACACTCACGCTCACTGTCACACACATTTTCAAGAGCACACACACACACACACACACGGCCAGGCTTTCACACAGGGGATCCCATTACACTGCCATTTATTTATCCTGCCGTGTGCTTATGATATTTACTGGTCCATTAATTTATAGGGCGGCTGTTCTCAGCGCTGGCTGCAAATGAATAGCACATGGGTTTGGGCGCGAGGAGGACACAGGCAGCATGATTTACTCACACTCTCCATCTCTCCGTCGCTCTGGCCTTCTCTCTCTCTATCTCTCCCTATCTCCATCCCTCTCTCTATCACCCTCTCCCCATTTCTCTCTCTACAGTATATGTCTCTTTCACCCTCTCAGCATTTCCCTCTCCCTCTCTCTCTCTCTCTCTCTCTCTCTCTCTCTCTCTCTCTCTCTCTCTCTCTCTCTCTCTCTCTCTGTTCTCTCTCTCTCTCTCTCTCTCTCTGTTCTCTCTCTCTCTTCCCCTGAGCCCTGAGAGAGAAGCTCACCCACTGCAGGTTTGTGTTCAGCTCTAACAAGAGGGGGGATTTTTAAGTTCCCAGAATTCAGAGCCTCTCCGGGACGCCACAGACCACAAAAAAAACCTGTGGCGCTACGGTGGCCTTGACGTGCCAAAAAAGCCAAAGTTCACAGCATTATCTCCGAGCCTTTGAAAAGTGCCCCCCCCCCCCCCACACACACACACACACTCCCCCACACCCCCCCTCTCCCCTCTGAGCTGATTGTTTGTGTGGCCTGTCCAGCCCTATTCCCACCTTTGAGCTCTGATAACAATGATGATAGCATTATTAATAATGACCTTTTGAGCCGCACCACTCGGTCGCTCCCGCTCGCGCTCTCCGCCGGACCAGGCTGTCCCACGCGGGCCTAAACTTAGCCGCCGCATTGTTACCCCCGCCACACACACACACACACACACACACACACACCCTCTCACACACACACACACACCCCCTCGCTACTGCGCTGGAGCGCGCCGCTAATAACTTCCCCTGCCGTTTCTCCCCTGGCCGGCCAGATAATGTCGCGCCGTCCATCAGCTACTTCCTGTGTTTGTGTCCAGCAGAATGGCCCCTCTTGTTGGGAACGGCGCTATCTGACCTGGGAATCTGGGTCCCTATCAATGGTACTCAGCAGCAACTCAACAGCAGCACTGTCCCTCTCTCCCCGAGCACACACACACACACACACACACACACACACACACACACACACACACACACACACACACACATACACACGCCAGCCTGTGTTTGGCATGCTACAGTAGGTGGCATAGGGATAGCTGGAATGGCCGTTGGGGTCATCGTGGGCAATGGCGGCAGGACAGCCATGAGTGTCCAGATGCTGCACTAGCGTCTGTGGTCGTGTTTTTGTTTATGTTTACCGGCTTCCTTCCTGATCACCACATTCTCTGCAGCCCACAGCAACCTTCACTACACTTAGAGAGTGTGTGTGTGTGTGTGTGTGTGTGTGTGTGTGTCTGTGGTCTTATGTCTGTGTCTGTGTCCTTGTGTGTGTGTGTGTGTGTGTGTCCTTGTGTGCGAGCGCAGATCTGGATTCCTCAGACAGATAGGAAACCAGTGTGCTATCTATATCTCCCGGGAGGAAGCATCTTTGTGAATGCCTCTGTTGTTGTTTGTGTGTGAGTCAAGCTAGCGGAGCCCTGGCAGAGTGCAGTGGATCAGGCTTCAGTCAGATTACCTTACGCATTGTTTACTGATCTCACTCTTCTGAATCAACTGGAAATCCTCCTCCTCCTCCTCCTCCACCACCTCCTCCCGCGGACCGCACCGTTCGTTCTCTGATTGTTTACCTGGTGTTTGTATGAGCGGAAGCGTGTAATGTCACAGCGATGGCAAAGAAGGCCAACGCCCCGATTCCCAAGCCACTCCGGGGTTCTCCTCCATCACACACACAACAATGCCCAGGGGGGTCGCTCCGATGACGGAATGCGCGCCGTTACACCGCCGCCACCGAGCTGGACTCCGACTCCCGACGCGGCGACAGAGCGAGTTGAGTCAGTGTGTCTGTCTCCATGTCCCTGCCCCAGGAAGGATATGAGCGGCTGGGGGGGGGGGGGGGGGGGGGGGGTGGGGGTTGGGGTCGGAGGGGGGTAGCGAGAGGGCCGCAGCGGAGGCTTTGTTCCGAGCGCGAACCGGGACACTGTATCAGATAGGCCTATCTCAAACTATATTGTGTTCAGGGGGTGGGGGGGCGATGTGAAAGCTCACTGAGATGCTTCACTCAGGGGCCCCTAGGGGGTGGGGGTGGGGGTGGGAATGCCATGGAGCTACGGATGGTCTCGCCAAACAGGAGGGCGAGGGGGGTTGAGAAGAGGAGAGGGGCGGGGGGGCAGAGTGGTGAGTGCGAACGTGCCACAGGTCAATGGGGTGACTCTAAACAGCACAATCGAGACGTGACCTCCTGATAGACAACTTCCTCTCTCACAAACCCCACACCCCCACCTCACTTACTCACTCTGGCCACCCTCCTTTCTCTCTCTCGCTCTCTCTCCCTCTCCCTCTCCCTCTCTCCCTCTCTCCCTCTCTCTTTCTCTCCCTCTCTCTCTTTCTCTCCCTCTATCCCTATCCCTCTCCTTCTCTCTCTCTCCCTCTCTCTCTCTATAGCTCTCCCTCTCTCATTCATCCTCCCTCTCTCCTTCTCTCTCCCCCTCTCTCCTGTGTCTCCGGTGAGCGTTTTTTTTTCCCGTGCCGTACGACTCTGATGTGATCCGAGGGGAAACTGGAGCCGGTAGGCGGCATTGTGTTGGCCAAGTATCCGGCCTCCCGCTGGCCGAGAGCTCCGCTCCCCAGGGTCAAACTACGCCGTGACCCAGCACTCCAAACGCTCACTCTGTGTGTGTGTGTGTGTGTGTGTGTGTGTGAGAGAGTGAGAGAGTGTTTGTGCACTCTGTCTTTATTTCTGTGTGTGGGTGAGTGTGTCAGTGTGTTTGTCCTCTCTGTCTTTATTTGTGTGTGTGTGAGTGTGTGAGAGTGCGCGTGTTCTCTCCGCTCTTTCTCGGAAATGCCGGCCCATTGTGTGTGTAGTTGGCGCTGGTGCCAAGCTATAGCTGGACTAGTGCCTCTTACCCCCCCCCCCCCCCCCCCAACCCCCCCTTCACTAGCCCCCCAACCAGAGTGCCTCTACGCTGCGTCTCCCGCTGATTACCCACAAGTCACCTCTTTCAGCTCCGCACAGTCACCTTCAGGGGACCCGATGATTCAAACCCAGCCCAGGGCGCAATGCCACCCATGTGCTGTCCACCTCACAGAGCCTCTCTGTGACCTGTGGAATCTGCACAGGGTAGAGAGTGTGTGTGTGTGTGTGTGCATGTCGGTGTGTCTATATATATGTGTGTGTGTGTGTGTGTGTGTGTGTGTGTGTGCACTCTATTCAAGTAGAGCCAACGGGAGCAGAGCGTGAAAAATAGATGAGCTCCATCTTCTCCCACAGACAGACAGGGAGATGGGCAGACAGATAAACACACGCAGACAGACAGATAGACAGACACGGGTCAAAACAACCGGTCAGCAGGTAGACAAAAGCTTACAGGTAGATAGAGAAACATCACCTCAAAGAAACAGACAGGCAGGCAAAAGCACACAAGCAGACAAACAGACTGACAATATAATGTATTTAATGTAGAATACATTATACACATTACACATATAATAGATATATTAATTAGACAGACAGAAGACCTATGAATAGGGGCAGGGTCAGGGAGATGATGCAGACTGGACACAGACTGTGCAAAGAGGAATCTTCAGATGACCAAAGTATGTCTAACTCCCATGTGGCTCTTTTCTGTGTGTGTGTGTGTGTGTGTGTGTGTGTGTGTGTGTTCAGGTGTCGGCGATGGAGAACATGACGGAGAAGCTGGAGAGCTTCGGAGCAGCGCTGAAGCTGGACGCGCCCAACTCCCTGCAGCACTCCTCCCACCACCTGTTCAACTTCCGCTCGCCCCCGCCCTCCCTCTCCGACGCCATCCTGCGCAAGGGCAAGGAGCGATACACCTGCAGGTATGCTCGCTCACACACACACACACATGCTCTCTTACACACACACACACACACACACACACACACACACACTCACACGCTCACACCCGCACACGCAGACCTACCCGCACCACACACACACACACACACACACACACACACACACACACAGTCACATACAGTATATATATACATTCATACTTGTCCTGGTTCATGTAGTCTCATAGGAATTCAAAATTGGTCCCATAACTAGACTTCCTG
>NC_085000.1:6385666-6448166 GCF_963854185.1 Sardina pilchardus | reverse complement strand
TCTGCATCTCCTTGTCTTCACAACATCTTGACCATCTGGCTGAAACACAAGTTCCCAGACATCAGAACACTGTCAAAACATTCCCTAGAAAACCACCGGAGTTGTCCAGAGAGAGAGAGAGAGAGAAAGCTCTAGAAAGGTGTCCAGGTCAACAGTCAATTTCAGAGGATGGACAGTTTGCTGCAAAGTTGTTTTGGGGGACTAGGTGGTGATTTTAAAATTTAAATTATTAACCCTCAGAGGCTATCAAAGTCCCCTCCTCCCGCTATAATGCATCGTCATGGTAACCTCGTTTTGTATGTTATTTGTTCTTCGATAAACAGTATTGTTTCTTTTTAGGCACCTGGGTGCTGATTTGTTAATATAATTATTTAGTGAAGGACCAAAATTGTATGATACTGTTGTATGATGTACAAAATAATTTGAACGTTTGTAGCAAAAGAGTGATGTGTGTGCCAAATAACCAGTAGGAAACGTTTTGTTCTCTGACAATCATTTCTTTTTTTCATGCCAGTTGTAGTCCTTTTGCTTTTTTGTCTTCATATATATTTGATTTCAGTTTGGTTATCCTATTTATTTGGGTTTCTTGTCATCATTGGAACACAAGTGACAAATGAAAAAAAAAAAAGAAAACTAGAAAAAAAGATCATTTTAAATCCCATTTATTGTTATTTCTGAAGTAATTAATCGAGGTTCTGAATCTCTTGATTTGAGGCTGTCCAGCAGAGAAGAGAGTGCCAATTTTGATTCTGAAATCATAAAAATCATACAATTAATTGCTTTTATTTATGTGGAAAAAAGTTAGTCAAACTTAAAATATGTTTTGCTCCTTGTGAGATTTGGTTCGTGTTGGTAACGTTCAACCATTTCAACTTGTATGCTGAGTGTTACTTGTGCGTTTTTCCTAAAGCAGAAAAAAATGGTTGATTATACAGAAGCTGTTCTAAAAACATTTCTTACACGTCAGATGACTGACATTGTAGGGCATTCTATTTGAAATGTACTTAAATATGAAGTGGGGAAAAAAAAAACAATGTCCCACCTTTTGTGAAAATTAATCAGAAACATCTTTACAACATTCTCCATTTTGAAAAGTCTGTCTATAGAATCAGCCCACCCGGAGTGATTCAGGGTGATTCAGTTCCGAGACGCACTCTAATCAAAGACAAACATGGGCGCAGACACGTCTGGCTGTGATTCTCAGAGGTGAACTCCATGTTGGTGTGGACAAAAGAAACAAAACAATATTCTTTTCTAAAGGCTCACACAGCAGGGTTTTTTGGCAGAGACAGCTCCGTCTCCTCAGCCTGGCCCCTCTGCTTTTACACCCCTTATCACAAACAAAACAAAAACACGCCACTGAAGCAGACGTCTTAGTCCTTCAACAGAGATTGATGGGTTGTGGAGTCGGGAGAGAGAGAGAGAGAGAGAGAGGCTGTGTCTAGAGACTAGAACAGACTAGTGCCAGGTGAGGGCCAGATGTGGGCCGCATGTGGGTCCGGTCCTGGCTGGATGTGGGCCAGAGATGGTCCATGCTCAGACAGACTTAGCCCGGCCATGCTGAGACTGTCTGTCTGTGCAGAGATGGTGTGTGGACCCAGGGGCACAGGACTGGGCGACAAACCTTCAGTTTGTGTCCATCCTTCACGTCTGTCCGTCTGTCTGCCCGATTAAAATAGGGAGGGATCCGATGACAGTGAAAGACTCCTTTGAACTGTGAAGCCACAGAATAAAACGTACAGTGGGGGAGGGAGAGAGGAAGAGAGAGGAAGAGAGAGAGAGAGGGATGGATAAGATGGAGGATGGGGGGAGACAACAGTTAACCATACAAAAGACAAACAAAAGTTTGAAATGGACATAATGAATGTGTACATCTTTGATTGTAGCGATATGCTCATTTTTTTTTTTTTTTAAAGCAAGAACCGCCTGTTCTCTGGAGTTGGGAGAAGAAGGCTCATCAGGTTCTTGTTTGTTCCTTTAACCCTCTTTCCTCTCTGTGAAAAAACGACATCGTTCTCGTTCATCTTCTCCTGTTCACTGCAGACTCTTTCAAGCCTGCTCTCTGGTCTGTATGCAGCATTCACTATAGCACTTAAATGGTGGGCATTCATGTCGTGGGTGATTTCAAGGGTTGGACCTAGTCGCCAGAACTGTGCTCTGTTACCTAGTCGCTGGTCACGTCACGACTCTGAAGAAGAGGCTGAATAGGTTCAAACAAGCACTTTAACTCACTCACGGGGGGAATCAGTATACTAGCTTATCCTTACATTGGGGTTTAGGTGAGCCTGCACTTGCCAGAGCACACCTACCCTGCCAGAGTCATCTCTGTCCTCTCTTACGGAATCCCAGTGGCCTGCTTGAGGTGTGGGGTGGGCCTTTTTACGGGAGAAAATATAGGAAGTTGGAATCATAGGTTTTTGATTGAGAGTTTGTATGATCTAATAGTGAACATCAACGGAATGCTTTCAAAATAAACACATTTTTTGTCAGTAATGCTAGATGTAACACAATATACCCATGATGACATATCTGATCAACCCACTCTCTCTGACTGATTGTTTGTTTTTATTATATGAACTGAAACTGAAGCACTGTAGTATGTATGTGTGCCAGCAGATGGCGACATAATACTTGTCTGCTACATCTTTCCCTCACTACTTGGCAACATAGCCTACATTTCTCTCTGCTCACTAATAGTGGAAGTTCACAATTGTTCTGCAGTATAGCCTACCTTATTGATATCAGATGCATTGCAGGTTTTATGGGGGTTATGAGATATCAACGTGTTTTACGTATGAAGTCATTCTTGTCACATACTACTGTCAAAGGCGAGCGCTGTAGGCTTGGGGTAATGCATCCACGTTGGAAAGATAACTTTGATTATAAAATAGGCTATCACATCGCCAGGTCTGATTAGAAACTGACGAATGAAATGAACTCGAATGCTGTTCTTTCCCCACTGTTACAGTAGCCTACAAAAAGTAAAGTCATAGGCTTCGTTTTTATAAAAGTGTATAATATTTTGAAACAAGGATGTTGCATATGTCTGAAAAATTCATTAAAATATGGGTTTAAATGGATGGTGCTCGTTTCATTTGGGTCTGAGTTGTATATCGCCTCTGTTCTGTTTATTAAAAAAAAATATTGTGCATGACTTGTGTTTTAGCGGTCATAATGGTGTCCATTTGTGAAATGTGTATCTTAAAGTAAAGAAAAAAAATGAAATAAAAAATAATAAATTGTAGATGCACTTATTGAACATGTGGTTAGGTTAGTAGGTTTGACTTCAAGTCCTTTACTGCCTTAAATGCAATGGGCAGATTGCTATTAAAGAAAACGATATGCTTGTTGTGGGAGAGGAATTATTGAAAAAAAAATGAAAGGATTGTAGAATAATACTGAAAATTCTGAAATTGCAGTTCTTTTTGATGCTTGTGATTATTGAAGATGTACTTTAGAGAAATTTCATGGAAACACACATGATCTGATGTTAATTCTGTAGAATAGAAATGTATACCAAATGTAATCTTTCCAATGCTATGAAGAATTTATACATGAAATTGATATGCAATAAAAACCTGTGTGCTTTTTATATGAAATGAATTGTGGTCTTTGTTAAATCCTGACTACTGTGTTTTCACTTTGTCAATTCAGCAGAATATATCTTAGGTTTCTGTTGACTAACAGCAGTATGTAGCCTATGTACAGTAGGCCTATATTTCTGTACTTCTCAATCTACTTGTTTTGTGAGTTCCAGGACAGCCAAAGAATAAGTTATTATGATAAGGCTTCCTGAAACAAATAAAATCAAAAGAAATCAAGCCTACATGATATGTCTGACTGCAATTTTGAACCATAGAGTATTATATAGGCTCCTCAAAATCTTAACCTCAGTAAAAGAATAATTTGTCAATGCAATTACAGTACACATGACCTTTGACCTGTACAAACTAATTTGCTTGTAGGCTACTGGCCAGAGGCACAACTTGTATTAATTTAAACCATTTTAAAGCCCATAGCTTAGGGCCTGCAAACTGTAGCTCTGTGTGAGTTTGGGGTTGTTGAAGTATAGCCTAAGCAAAATTAAGCTGGGCATAGCAGGTGTGTTGTTTGTTTGTCTTATCAGTAATGTCTCACCTTCCGAATCTACGAGTAGGATAGGCCAACTTAAAATATAGCCGCAAGCGGCGATGGCGGGCCCGAGCACCTGCGGTGCGGAGACCTGTGAGATTTCGGAATCTAACAAAGCAACATGTGCGTGTTGGTGGGCATGTGCATGAGCAACACACATGCCCACCAAATTCGGTCAAGTTTCCTGAATGTATGTGTCAGCCACAACAGACAACATGCTAGGTAGCGCTATAGAGTCCCTAAGCCACACCTTAGGCCAGAGCTCTATCTCTGACTATCGATAGCAATAACGCACAAGCCCACCAAATTTGGTTCATTTTCGTGAATGCGTGTGTCAACCACAACAGACAATGCACTAGGTGGCGCTATACAGTCCCTAAGACAACCTTGGCCAGAGCGCTGCCTCTGAATAGCTATAGCAATAACACACATGCCCACCAAATTTGGTTCTTTTATCGTGAATGTATGTGTCAACCACAACAGACAATGCGCTAGGTGGCGCTCTAGAGTCCCTAAGCCACACTCTAGGCCAGAGCTCTGTCTCTGACTAGTGGTAGCAATAACACACAAGCCCACCACATTTGATTAATTTTCGTGAATGTATGTGACAACTACAACAGCCTATATGCTAGGTGGCGCTATAGAGTCCCTAAGCCACACCCTTGACTAGAGCTCTGTCTCTGACTAGCAATAGCAATAACACACATGCCCACCAAATTTGGTTCATTTTCGTGAATGTATGTGTCAACCACAACAGACAATGCGCTAGGTGGCGCTCTAGAGTCCCTAAGCCACACTCTAGGCCAGAGCTCTGTCTCTGACTAGTGGTAGCAATAACACACAAGCCCACCACATTTTATTAATTTTCGTGAATGTATGTGACAACTACAACAGCCTATATGCTAGGTGGCGCTATAGAGTCCCTAAGCCACACCCTTGGCTAGAGCTCTGTCTCTGACTAGCAATAGCAATAACACACAAGCCCAACAAATTTGGTTAATTTTCGTGAATGTTTGTGTCAACCACAACAGATAACGTGTTACTAGGTGGCGCTATAGAGTCCCTTAGCCACATCCTAGGTCAGAGCTCTGTTTCTGACTTGCGGCAGTAATTACACACAAGCTCACCGAATTTGATTCATTTTCGTGAATGTATATGTCAACCACAACAGGTAACACATAGGTGGCGCTATAGAGTCCCTAAGCCACACCCTAGGCCAGAGCTCTGTCTCTGACAAGCCATAGCAATAACACACAAGCCCAACAAATTTGGTTCATTTTCGTGAATGTTTGTGTCAACCACAACAGATAACGTGCTACTAGGTGGCGCTATAGAGTCCCTAAGCCACACCTTAGGCAAGAGCTCTGTCTCTGACTAGCGATAGCAAAAACACATAAGTCCACCAAATTTGGTTCATTTTCATGAATGTTTGTGTCAACCACAACAGATAACGTGCTACTAGGTGGCGCTATAGAGTCCCAAAGCCACACCTTAGGCCAAAGCTCTGTCTCTGACTAGTGATAGCAGTAACACATAAGTCCACCAAATTTGGTTCATTTTCGTGAATATTTGTGTCAACCACAACAGATAACATGCTACTAGGTGGCGCTATAGAGTCCCGAAGCCACACTTTAGGCCAGAGCTCTGTCCCTGACTAGCAGAAGCAATTCCACATGTAGCTGCCAAATTACATCCAATTTACAACCTTTTTTCTGCCTATAACACCAACTTCCTGTTTCGCAATAAGACGCCATAATTCAAACCTTCGCCATTTCGATATGCTTCGAAAATTCAAAAATCTGTTCGCAATTCCTCTCGGGCAACCCCTCAAGATCCTTTTACTGCTCATATGACATGATTTCGATAAACCGTCTAGGAGAAGTGTTTCAAAATACATGATGTGCAAAAATCATAATCATAATCATAACTCAAATTTGTTTAAGATTCACTATGTAGTGTAAATGTAAAAGTTGTTCAGAATAATACAACACACATGTCCACCAAATTTGGTTCATTTTCGTGAATGTATGTGTCAACCACAACAGACAGCGCGGTAGGTGGCGCTATAGAGTCCCTGAGCCACACCCTAGGCCAGGGCTCTGTCTCTGAGTATCAAATGCAATTCTACATATTCCTGCCAAATTACAAGAGTTTTGGAGCATGCCAAGTTGGTGAAACGGCCAAACGGGCTAAGAGGAAGAGAGAATAATAATAAATATAGCCGCAAGCGGCGATGGCGGGCCCGAGCACCAGCGGTGCGGAGACCTGTGAGATTTCGGAATCTAACAAAGCAACATGTGCGTGTTGGTGGGCATGTGCATGAGCAACACACATGCCCAAAAAATTTGGTCAATTTTCCTGAATGTATGTGTCAGCCACAACAGACAATATGCTAGGTAGCGCTATAGAGTCCCTAAGCCACACCCTAGGCCAGAGCTCTATCTCTGACTATCGATAGCAATAACGCTAGACCGACACAGACAGAGGGGGTAGAGACAAATGGATCAATAGAATAGAATATACACTTTTTTGATCCCGTGAGGGAAATTTATTTCTCTGCATGTAACCCAATTTAACCAAATTAGTGAACACACACAGCACACAGTGAACACACAGTGAGGTGAATCACACACTGACCCAGAGCAGTGAGCTGCCTGCCCAACCAGCGGTGCTGGGGGAGCAGTGAGGGGTTAGGTGCCTTGCTCAAGGGCACTTTAGTGGTGGACTGGTTGGGGATTGAACCGGCAACCTTCCAGTTACAAGCCCCAAGCCCTAACCAGTAGGCCACGGCTGCCCAGAGGGAAGGAGGGAGGGAGGAAAGAGGGAGGGAGTGTGTGTGTGTGTGTGTGTGTGTGTGTGTGTGTGTGTGTGTGTGTGTGTGTGTGTGTGTGTGTGTGTGTGTGTGTGTGTGTGTGTGTGTGTGTGTGTGTGTGTGTGTGTATGTGTGTGTGTGTGTGTGTGTGTGTGTGTGTGTGTGTGTGTGTGTGTGTGTGTGTGTGTGTGTGTGTGTGCGCACGCGCGTGCGTGCGTGAGAGAGAGAGAGAATGACGGGGGAGGGGTGAGAGAGTGTCTGTGAGTCTGTGTAGAGAATTAGCAGGGGACGAGAGAGACATGCAGCTGAGAGAGAGAGCACCTACTCCTGCTCAGCTAAATGGATGGAGTATAAGACACATGCAAACACAAATAAATCTAAATACTCACTTACTGTGAACATGGCTAAAGTCAAAATTTCAAAATTGCAGCATAGGTTGATATGATTATAATTATTCGTCAACTCGCTTCAAAATATTTTAGCTAAAACTGTGTCCACCACAATCATTAATGCACTTTTAAAAAACACAAACAACACCAAAATTCAAAACTTTGCATATGACTGTCACTACAAACACACTAACTAATACTCCATCAAATTTCATCCAAATTAGACACTGTTTTCTACCTATAACACCAACTTTCTGTTTCTTTTACAAGACACCTAGATTCAAACCTTCGCCATTTCAATATACTTTTGTATACTTTTTAATATACCATACTCAGAGCAGTGAGCTGCCTGCCCAACCAGCGGCGCTCAGGGAGCAGTCAGGGGTTAGGTGCCTTGCTCAAGGGCACTTCAGCTGTGGACCGGCAATCCTCCAGCTACAAGCCCCAAGCCCTAACCAGTAGGCCACGGTTGCCCAAAGTGTGTGTGTGTGTGTGTGTGTGTGTGTGTGTGTGTGTGTGTGTGTGTGTGTGTGTGTGTGTGTGTGTCTCTGTCTCTGTCTCTGTCTCTGTCTCTGTCTGTCTCTAGAAAGCCGCGCGTGTGTCAATGTGTGTGTGTTAGTTAGGGAGGACCCAAGAAGGGGGGTGACAGAGTGCGTGCGTGTGTCTGTTAGTTGCAACAGAGAGAGAGGCAGAGAAGGACAGAGAGGAGGGGCTGTGTGATTGGGCAAATATGAAATTAAAAATAACTCACTTTCTGTTAACATGGTTAAAATCAAAATTGCAGCATAGCTTGATATGATTATAATCATTCATCAACTCGCTTCAAAATATTTTAGCTAAAACTGTATCCACCACAATCATTAATGCACTTTTAAAAATCACAAACAACACCAAATTCAAAACTTTGCATATGACTGTCACTACAAACACACTAACTAATACTCCATCAAATTTCATCCAAATTAGTCACTGTTTTCTGCCTATAACACCAACTTTTTGTTTCTTTTATAAGACACCTAGATTCAAACCTTCGCCATTTCAATATACTTTTGAAATTCAAAAATCTGGTCGCAATTTCTCTTGGGCAACCCCTTAAGATCATTTTACTGCTGAAAGGACATGATTTCGATAAACCGTCTAGGAGAAGTGTTTCAAAATACATGATGTGCAAAATTCATAATCATAACCATAACTCAAATTCTTCGAATATTTACTATAGAGTGTAAATGTAAAAATTGTTCAGATTACTGCAACACACATACCCACCAAATCTGGGCCATTTTCGTGTATGCATGTGTCAACCACAACAGACAGCGTGATAGGTGGCGCTATAGAGTCCCTGAGCCACGCCCTAGACCAAAACTCTGTGTCTGAGTTTCGATTGCAATTCTACAAATGGCTGCCAAATTACAAGAGTTTTAGAGCATGCCAAGTTGGTGAAAAAAAAAAAACAGGTAAGGAGGAAAAAACTATAATAATAATAATAATAATAATAATCTGAGCGAAAACAATAGGGCCTTGCACCTACGGTGCAGCCACTTTCAGTGGCCGCACCTCGGTGCTCGGGCCCTAATAATAATAATAACTAGAATGCATTTCCCGGTGGGAAAGTGCGAAGTGTGCTTGCTCCGACGCGCCGCGAAAGCGCTCCGGCAGGAGACGCGACCGCTCGCCCTCAGGTCAAAACGCTAAAGTTTGGCCAAGACGCAAAGCTGCTTCGAGTTTGGCGGCGTTACCCTCGATTGCCAAATTCTTACACTGACGTGACGGGTTGCCTAGGTTCATCAGTGGTATGTCCCAGAGCACCTCCAATGTAAAAATGTGGATGTCATCCCAAAGATGTAAAGAGATATGAGACAAAATGCATTTTTGCTAATTGCGACGCCCCCTAGAGGCCAAATTACACCAAATTTACTAAGGCTCATTTGGATTGTGTCCAAAATCGTCCCACCAAATATGGTCTTGACACCTCAAAGCGTTTCCGAGATTTGACCTCACTTCCTGTTTGGAGGCTTCGCCATCGAATTTGATTGGCTGCCATGGGCGAATGCTTTGATGTATGGAAATGAAATGTACACCTCTAAGGTCTGTAGACCTTGTGTTGAATTATGTATGAGTTGTTCACGTGTAGCCAGCATGAAACACGTAACCAGTGAAAGAAGGAAGGAGCCTAAGGAACTAGGCATGTTTCTAGAACAAATACGAGTAATGTTAGGAGTATTGCGGGAACATCTGCTGTTTACTCACTGTTGAGTAAGTTGCAATGTGTTATAGCCTCAAATTGATGGTAGAATAAATAGGACGACTCACCTGTTCAAATGGTGTAATAGGATCAAATTTGGTGTTGATATGTCAAAGCAACCAGGCTGTTACTGGTTAACGTGTCTGAATATGAAATAGGGATGGCGAAAACTACAAATTTTCTTGACCGACCACCGAGGCTCATTAGCCGGTTGAAACCGGTTAACCGGTTCGTTTAAAATAAATTATGCTATTTGAAATAACAGCCACGCAATTTCCCAACTCTCATCTCTCTGTCCCCCGCTCATAGGCTACACACAGCCCCCGCGCCGCCCTTTCACTCACGTCACTTTTTTAAATCCCCTACAGCGCCAGTTTAGTTTGAGGAAGTGCTAACAATAATAACGAAAGATGATCATTACCTTATCTGTTACAATTGATGACCCTTCCTGAAATGTAGATGTAATGTCTTTCCCAATCTAAGCCCATCTTATGCGGAAAGTTGCCTAGACTGCAACACGATAAAACCAATGGATAAAACAGCGCACTTCCAGATTGCAAAAGACGCACCAGCCACCGCTGTGACCTCGTGCCAAATGTTTTTATTGGTTTATTACGTAGCCTAGCCTACAAGCAGGCGAGTTATGAAAAATTGAGTGTGAGGGATAATTTGTTAACTTCACGAAAAAAAGATCTTCTTGGAATGAGATGGCTAGCTGTAGTAACGTTTAGTCCACTGTCTTTAGGCTAATTTAAAGATGCCTCTCTTTTTTTTTTGTTAACCGACTAGCGACAACTTTGGTCGGTTAACGTGGATACGGTCAACCATCGGTCAAACAGTCACCGGTTAACATCCCTAATATGAAATCGATTTTGGATTGGTTGCATGTGATAAAAGCTATGCCATTTCCTGTCCATATTCAGATTCAGAAATACTGTACACCGGCAACAAGGCACACACACACACACACACACACAGACACACACACACACACACACACACACACATATACATATATATATATGTATATACTGTATGAGCAATTCCATGCAAAACTGTCAAGTCCATAACCCCACACAGCGTCAAACTATGATGTGGATGATGATTTCTTAAAAGTTTACCATTTCGCTCTTCTTGTTTGTACAACATATTCAATGACATTGTTAATCATTTGCATTATATAAATGTAACCTATTTTTCCACCCTTATGTCTCAACATATAGGCTACTATACACATAGTCACATTCATAAACATAAACAGGATCCTAGGTTCTCAATTTGCTGGACTCACTGTCTACCATAAAGTTAAAGAATAGTAATAACAGAAGAAAAGGTAAGAAGATGTTGATAGCGTGATTAACTGTGTGGTGCCTCCACTGAAGAATGTCTTTACCACTGCCCTGGTGGAAATATGCAAATCCTCAGAAATGTCAAGTGACTACTGTTACTTCTAACTGCTTTGATATAGCTTATCCTAAATGAAATACTATGCAATGCAAGCATCACAAAATATTTATTTTATCCTTTGTTTTTAACTCTTAGAATTCAATTCAGTTCAGTAGGCTATGACATAATAAAATGAAAGTACAAAAACAGTTTTTAAAACCCCTTTTTAAAAGTTCAACCTATCACTTTCAATGAAATCTCAATTAAGGATTGCGTAGTTTTAGATAGTAACTGTGTGGTAATAATTCACCTATACCACCCATAGCCTAAATTAATTAAATGTTTACTATGAACAATAGTTAAATGAAACACACAGTAATACTTTCTGTAACACTTTGTGTTGGATGTAATTCATTGAACCTAGAATTGTTAACTGCTATACAATAAGTGGGCCAAACTTCACAGTTTAAGTCTCCACACATAAGCTTGCCTACTGAGTCTAAAAACATAGCTCCCACTTTCCTTAGCTGGAGGGGAATTCTGAGATTTCTCCCTAAAGCAGAAACTATTATTTTTACCTAATTATTATTACTATTATTATTGGGAAGGTTATAGGTTTGCACTGATTCAGGTAGGGTAGTGGCACTATACTGGATGGTAGGCCTATATCGGTTAGAATATAGGACGGAGAAGAGATGGGGTTTAACTTTGTATTGTTCCAGCAGAGACATTCAGGATTCCATACATACAGAGAAATATAGGTAGATGGCTATTTATATAGATAATATATCTGCAGCATACAGATATGCATTGAATACTAAGCTCATTAAACTGAATTGTAAGCCAGGACACACATACAGCAACGGCAACGCTAACCCCTTCAAGAAAGAAAAGAAACCTTTTTGTTCGTGACTACAGTTATTATGTGGTCAATAACGCCATCTAGCGGCGTAAACGGTACTGTGTAATAGTGTTAACTCGCACAGCACAGGTACAAACTTCCTCCAGTCGGAGATTGTTAATGAGGGCTATCTTTTACTGTCTATGGGGCTAAAGGACTGTATGGATTGATTGATTGTGTTGCTTGGGTGGCGTCAGTTAGAACCAAAGATCATACAGCGCTAGAATCTTTGGTTAGAATACTGGTTGTGAAGCAGTAGTTTCTCCTTAGTTTCTTTATTGAGTTTTCTTCCACCATACAACAGCATGAATAAACTTATAATGTATAGTGGTCTGTAAAGAACCAAATAAACTGTCATTAATATGGTCACTAAATAAACTGTATCGCTATCTCTCATTCTATAAGCTCAACTTCTCACACAAGTAACACAGGCTTCCTTCATTTCAAACGATTTCAAACCCTTAATGCTAATGCTCCGTTTAGCAAGCTAAGTCCTTGCATATCAACGTGAAAGATACATCCCACTCCCAATACACATGACCGAAGGTTACGGTCACTTACTTTTGTTGTCATACACGCACACAACTTCAACTTAAGGTAATTGGCAGTAAACTCACTCAAAACTAACGTCATGAACTTCACCAACACTGTGGTGTACTACTAGATAACGTCTCTAATGAACTAGCATGAGGCTGCACGAGAGGGCGTCACTAGGCAACAACACCTCAACAGAAGAAGAGTACAGAGATGCAAGACTAGTCTACGTCCTTACAGTAGAAACGCTAAACAGTAGATTCTTAAGCTAAACACATGAAGTATTATAATTTCAGAGAACACTTACAGTATATTACTTCATGGAAATCATGTCAAGAGCAAGTTTAAGTGTATTAGCAAACCTCTTGCATACCAGTGTGAATTGATGTATGTATCAAACTTACTTTTTGTCAATGATCGCATCTCTGAATGTAAAGGGCTGGATTACTCAGGATAACTGCAGGAATTGTCTAAGGGTAAATTAATTATCTATGTTTTTTGTGCACAGCCGTCTGCTCATCATCACAACAGAAAACGAAACTTAAAATCCTCAGACAGGGCGACCGCTCTACTTCCGGTATTTCGCCGAATTTGGGAGTGAAGTGTACCCAGAATGCTCAGGTCTATACAAATCATCCAAAACACACCGTCAGTATGAAACATCGTGTGATTGTCGAGTATATATACCAAATGAACACACGCAATGTCTAACAGCGCGTAAGTCCGTACTTGCCCCTCGGGGCCATGGCATTGCTTAGATCTACCAGTCTCAGGATGAGACACCCCGATGCGGATCTTCCTAGAATCACACCCACATTGTACCGTTGCGGACAATCCATGTCATCCAATGACCAATTGAACAGTGGAGGTCTACTATCATTCCATAATGAAGGTATGAAAATACATGGAATGACTACATAGTGCTGTGAGAATTACACCAATATGTTTTACAAGAATGGCCTCGATTTGATTTTTTTTTAAAAAAAAATATCAACATTGTATCTTAAATCACTCTGAAATGTCATTTCTGCATGACCTAAGCAATTTAAGATGAGCTATTCTGCTTAATAGTATACATTCGCCAACACACACGTTTTTGCTAATTATAGAGCCATCGACAGACCGAATAACACCAAATTTATTGAGGGTGCTTTGGATGGGGTCTCAAGTCATCCCACCAAATATGGCTTTCATACGTCACAGTATTTCCAAGATAGGCACACTTCCTGTTTGGCGGCTTCGCTCGCTGAATTTAATTGGTTGTCACAGGCGAACGCTTGGACGTATGAAGGTGAAATCAAGGCGGTTGATCCGCCTTGGTCTGTAGATCATGCGTGCCAAGTTTCATGACGATCGGAGGAACTATGCGGCCAGAGTTGCTTTACTTTGACTTTGGACAAAATTCAAAATGGTGGAAAATCCATCATGGCGGAAAATGACGTCACATAGTGCGTTGGAATCAGCTGGGTCAGAGGATTCCAATGGTATAAGTTTTATAAAAATCGGCCATACGGATCAAAAGTTACGGGCATGAACGTGTTTTCAATCTTTGACCAGTTGGTGGCGCTAGAGCGTGAGAGTGGCGAGCATGAAACCTGGTGGTGTCAATCAGGGTAGTCTCCTCTATCAGCATACCAAATTTCATGATTTTATGTCTTACGGTTTGGGCTACAGGTGGAAAAATGTGTGGGCATCAGCGCTCAAAAATCGCTTTTCCATTCATTCCTATGGGAAAAAATCGACCGGAAAAACTGGAATAACGGGAGAACGACATGCCGTATCAAAAAGCTGTATACAAGCCACCATCCTCGCATCAGGACCCACGCGTGAGAAGTGGAACGGCGTCTCTAGCTCTAAATCCCTAGGACAAGATAGGGAGACAAAAGTTGGACTTGAGATAAATAAGTATATGAAACGCACGGATAACAATAGTGTGCTTTTGCAAGCACACTAATAATCTGAGCAAAAACAATAGGGCCTTGCACCTACGGTGCAGCCACTTTCAGTGGCCGCACCTCGGTGCTCGGGCCCTAATTAACGCGTTTGTATCAGAGCACGCTGTCTCTTTAAGGCAGGAAATAATAAGGGAAGTGATACCAAGACCACCGTGTAGTTCCCTCCCATCACAGCGCGGAGAGAAAATAACATCAACATCCTTTTTAACAGCGTGACGGACAGGCCAAGCCTCTGCGAATGTGACCGTGATGTTATTACTTCTTCGAGTACTGTAACGCAGTACGCTTCATCTGTTTCCTATTGGTAAATCACCTAAGGATCACCTGGGGTTACATTGAATGAGATGCTTCAGCTGAATGACTCGGTGGAGCCGGAGAGCCCCGGTGCTGCGGTACTCCACGCCATCGACGGTGAGGTTGAGGATGGGGTGGAGGTAGCCTTCACGCCGCCAGGGGCCGTAGCTAGCCGGGGTTTTGGTTCAGCTGTCGCCTGCTGCTCCCCTTTGCAAACACTTAAGCCTTTCCATGTTCACAACCCAACGATGCAAGCGAAAGTCAAAGATTACTTCGTGTTCAGGGTGAGTATTTTGATGATTGTATTTGCGTAAGATAGGCTACTTAAGCAATGATACTGCTGTAGAGATGTTCTCGATTGCAGAGTTGCAGTCTTGAAACGGAAGCACTGTAGCAAGGGAGTTGACCCCCTGATTTTTCATCAGTTACAAAGTAGCTTATTTGCATAATGTTTACAGTAGCCTACCATATCATGTATGAAAACTGGTCGCGTAAAGATAACCTCGGCGGCCCAGGTTATATAGAAGTAGTCGAGGAGTTGATATCAGTAGCCTTAATAAGATCACGGCATTTTACTGTAGATTATTGATAATCCTTTATTACGGACTGGCCCATTTCTTGCATGTTAATTACCATTGCAATTACATCTGAATAATCCCTCTCCTCGCTCAATTATCTCCCTATCCAGCCGGGGACCATCGAGCAGGCGGTGAACGACATCCGGACGGTGGCCTTACCATCGGAAGACGGGGAAGTGCTCAGCGTTTGGCTGCTAGCAGAGTGAGTGAAGGGTCAGCACAGCTGATAGCGCTTGCTCTGGCCTGACTTGGCCCTTTGTCTGCATTGTATTAGGGCTTCATGATGACAACGCATTTGTGGGAAAGGATATTTTATAATAGATTACATCAATAGAGTCATAGACGTGATAATGTTATAGCAACAGTGATTCAAATATTTCCTTCACCTCTATGTTTTCCAATCATTCACCGCTTACAACAGGGCTACAGGCCATTTATGCCTAATTCATTTCAAGTAGGCCTAGTCAGTCTGCTGTAGGTGCCATTAAAAGAAGACTTAAATAATTGATTGATTCCATCATTAGATCATTAGAAAAGTTGGCAGAACAAAAAATACTGCACCACCACTGAGGTTATGATTTATTTGAGTGGACTAATTTGACACGCCCATTTTTCTCTCTGTAGAATTGACCATTGGAACAATGAAAAGGAGAGGCTTGTGCTTATCACTGAAAGGTAAGATAAGCTGATAATTACACTGTCCTTAATTCCTCATAAAGCTAAGTTTGATCTGTTGACAAATGGCACTTTCTCTTTTGCAAGATGGCACGTTAAGTGAATTCGATGGATTTAATTGTTGTGTGACTGCTGCAGGTCTTTGCTGGTGTGCAAGTACGACTTCATCAACCTGCTCTGCCAGCAGGTGGTCCGAATCTCTCTCAATGCGGTGGACACCATCTCTGTGGGCGAGTTTGAGTTTCCCCCCAAATCACTCAACAAGTAAGACCCCCGCCCTCCTTATACATTACCGATATACAGTGCCTATAGAAAGTCATCATACCCTTTTGAAATAGTTACTTTTTTTGTCTTACAGCCTGAAATCAAAACCCATTTTAAAAAAAATCTTTTCCAGTTTTATTAACAAATTTAGCTGTACAACATCAAAATAATGAAAAAAAAGTAAACAGTTCTGAAAATTAATAAAAAAATGAAAAACTAGAATAACAGGGTTGGAAAAGTCATCATACCCCTGACTTAATACTTTGTAAAGCTTCCTTTTGCTTTCATTACAGCCATTAATCTGTTTGGATATGTCTCTATTATAGCTTTGCACACCTAGATAGGGGAATATTTGCCCAATTTTCCGTAAAGAAATGTAAAAATTTAGTCAAATTCTATAGGGAATGGCGATGGACTGCTCTCTTCAAGTCAATCCACATATTTTCTATAGGATTTAAGTCAGGGCTCTGACTTTGCCACTCAAGGATATTCACCATCCTATCCTTAAGCCACTGCTTTGTTCTTTTGGCAGTATGTTTAGGATTATTGTCGTGTTGGAAGGCGAATGACCTCCCCATCCTCAGCTGTCTAGGAGAGGGACGCAGGTTTTCCTTAAGAATGTGGGTGTACTTGGCAGCATCCATTTTCCCTTCTATCCTGACCAATTGCCCAGTTCCCGCTGAAAAGAAACATCCCCACAACATAATGTTGCCCCCACCATGCTTCACACTAGGTATGGTGTGTTTTGGGTGGTGTACTGTGTTGGTTTTCGCCAAACATTGCGCTTGGAGTTCAGTGCAAAAACACATCTGGAATATTCTGCTACCATGTGGAAAAAGCTTATATGGTCAGATGAGACTAAGATCGAACTTTTTGGAGACTAAGATTGAAGTTTTTGGACTGAGCTCCAGGCGCTAACCAAACACAGTATACACACCCAAACACACCCAAAACACACCATACCTACTTTGAAGCATGGTGGGGGCAACATTATGTTTTGGGGATGTTTCTCTTCAGCGGGGACTGGGCAATTGGTCAGGATAGAAGGGAAAACGGATGCTGCCAAGTACACCAAAATTCTTGAGGAAAACCTGCGTCCCTCTCCTAAACAGCTGAGGATGGGGAGGTCATTCGCCTTCCAACACGACAAAAATCCTAAACATACTGCCAAAAGAACAAAGCAGTGGCTTAAGGATAGGATGGTGAATATCCTTGAGTGGCAAAGTCAGAGCCCTGACTTAAATCCTATAGAAAATATGTGGATTGACTTGAAGAGAGCAGTCCATCGCCATTCCCTACAGAATTTGACTAAATTTTAACAATTCTGCACGGAACCCTGTTATTCTAGTTTTTAATTTTTTATTAATTTTCAGAACTGTTGACTTTTGTTTCATTATTTTGATGTTGTACAGCTACATTTGTAAATAAAACTGGAAAAGATTTTTTTAAAAATGGGTTTTGATTTTAGGCTGTAAGACAAAAAAAGGAACTATTTCAAAAGGGTATGATAACTTTCTATAGGCACTGTAAACTAAGTCAGCACTGGGATCACAGGAGTACTCTCTGGCTCAGTTATTGACTGACATGCGTGAGTATTGAGTTAATTTGCATCTTTCATATTTGGTTTGTTTGTTTATGTGTTTGTGTGTCTCTCTCTTTTGTGTGTGTGTGTGTGTGTGTGTAGGAGAGAGGGCATTGGTGTGCGTGTGCAGTGGGACAAGCGTCCACGTCCCTCCTTTGTGAACCGGTGGAACCCCTGGTCTACTGACGTGCCCTACTCCACCTTCTCTGAGCACACCATGGCCCGCGCAGACGAGAAAGTCGCCTCACTCTGCCAGGTAGGCACTCTCTCTGTCTTGCGCACACACGCACACACCATTTCTTTCTGCCAGGTAGACTCACTCTCTCTCTCTCACACACACACACACCATCTCATTCTGCCAGCATGGCTGATAGACAGGAACTTATCTGTGCCTGAAATGATCAAATACATTCAAAGACAATATAGAGAATAGCCTTTTTTTGACATCATACATGGCCGAGCTCAAGCCTGAATTCAGGCACCACGCCTGAACTCTATCAGGCCTGTGCCAGGTAGGCTCTCTCTCTCTTACGTACACACACACACACACACACACACAAACACACACGGAGAGAGAGAGAGAGCCTCCGTCATGTCTCACGTGTGCCGTATCTCTGTGCCGTTCTCAGCTGGAGAACTTCAAGACTCAGCTGATCCAGGCAGTGAAGAAGGCCCATAAGGAGCATCCCATCCCGGGCCGCTCCAACGGGGTGCTGCTGCTGGAGCGCCCCCTAGTGATCGAGACCTACCTGGGCATCATGTCCTTCATCAATAACGAGGCCAAGCTGGGCTACTCCATGACCCGCGGCAAGATCGGCTTCTGAGTGACGCCCCTCTTCCAGCCCCGAAACCCCCTCCTCCAGCCCCAGCTCCCGAAGCCTGGCCTTCTCTTAAGGCTTCTGGGCTTTTGTTTGTTTTGTTGGTTTGTTTCTGTTGTCACTGTTGTTTACTTTTGTTAAATCTGCTTAGCGCAACTTTTTTTGTTGTTGTTTTCCTGCTGCACTGCCTTTGCTGATTGGCTGTTTGACGTGCGTGGTAGAGGGTGTTTTTTTGATTGGGTGTCTCAGGCTTTGGTTGCTGCTCCAGGATCAGCTGTCTGCCTCTCAACGTGGCTGGTGAGGCCACGAAAGGAAAGGCCAAAGGTGAGACAGGCAGACTGTTCCCAGAGCAGTGATTGCGGTGTGATGCTTCATGAATGCGCGCCCCCTCATTCAAACACGCTGAAAAACCACCAGGCCATTGTTTGTGTTTCTTTTCGGCCGATCTCCAAAGGGCCTAGGAATGTCCCTGCAAACACACACAAATCTCCAGACACACACACACACACACACACACACACACACACACCACCTGTGACTTAGTTACGCTGAAAAGTGTAGCTCAGGGAGTCCGCCAATCAATACTCACCAATGCCACAGAGCCAGTCCCCTCTGTCATCATTACTGGGGTCCATGCCATTCTAACCTTCCACTGTTGCCATGGGACTGGTGAATGCTTTTGAGCAAGTTAGCTGTGAGCCTTGTTCTTTTGATGTGTGTGTTTATGAACATCGCAGTGTCTTCTGCATGTCTGCCGGACAAAATCTTTGGAATGACAAACCATGACTGATGCTGCTTTAACACATAGGTCGTAGCCTTTTCCATAAATAGCAACTCGAGCTCGAGTCTGAGACTTCCCCAGTGCCAGTTCCGTTGCATGACTGGTGTGTTTGTGTCCGCATTTGGAAGCGCTCCGAATCTGCCGTGGGGGTTATGGGAAGCGTCTTGCCCAAGGCTGTGCCTCTCCGCTGGGAGAGCAGACTCCCGAGCTTCCCCTGCCTCCTCCATCAAGTTAAATGTGGCCCTTGTTCGACGTCTGAGAGCGGCTATGTTTGTTTGTGTTGTTCCCCCTTCTGCCGTGGCTCCAGGATACGATCAGAAAGGACACAAACACATCAACTGAATGCATATGTGTGTGTGTGCTTAATGTGTGCAGGGTTTCCTAAGGACAGTGGGGAAGGGGTCGTGGCCATTACAGGCTGATGGAGATATCAAGTAACAATGATAATGTGTTAGGCTCGGACTGAGATCCCTTTCTCTTGGCTAGGGTGTGGGAAACGCGATGAATGGTGCATAACGAAACTGATAAATGTTCCGATGTGTTTCAGTAGAGGATTTCATACTCTCAGTTGGCCTATGGATACTTCACCAGATATTTTGCCCTTACTGGTTTCCTGTAAATGCAGGCCCAGATATTTAAGCCTAAAGGTTGATATCCTTTGTTGTGAGAGGTTTTTTAAATCTTGTTGACTTTCTTACTAAGGTGAATGCTTTACAGTAGTAATATGTCAAGGTGTGTAAGGTTTTGTTAGCTGCCATTGTAAACAGACAGTGCACGTCACTAAGGCCTTAGGATCCAGGTTCATCTTGCAGCCTGTAGCTGCCTGAAACTAGACATTTGGGAGTTTGGTTTAATTACCCTTTTACCCGTTTTATTCACTGTCATCACTGAGAATAATGTATGCCCTAGTTGAGACAAAGCTCAGCTGTTAATTAGGGGTGTGAAATGGCTTTGTGTGTGTGTGAATGTGTTCCCCTCACTGATTCTCTGATCACTGTTTATCCTTTAACCATGAGTAGACTGGTCTTTGCTGTGACCTGTGATTAGAGGGTTGTGAATAATTTTAATCTCAGCATTAAATCTTCAGATGAATTAAAGGGCACCAAACTGCCATTTTCCTCCCCTTTTAAGTTCTTCCCTTTAGGCCAGTGTATGAGTTTCCAGATTGAGGTAACATATATGAAATGGAATCACCTGACCAGTAGATACGGGTTCTAGCAGAAGACTCCTCCTGCTTCTCACGCACTCTATGCATCGTACTGCCATGGCGACAGCGGTACTCCAAACACCACTGCTAGTCTCTCTCTAGTATTCCCCCTTTCCGTTGGCATGGCTACAGGACACTGACTCATTTCCCCCTCCACACACACGGCACACGCACACACCTGCTTTTTTTGCCCAGTTAAAGGTGAGTTGGCGTAGCCAAATGTCTCGCATGCCGTCCCTGCATGATCTCCACGCTGGTGGGTTCAAATCCCCGCCCTCCTCTAGGAGTAGCTTTAACCGTAATGCAATGTTCTTATCTCTGTTACACTTCAGCACTTTTATTCAAGCTGGTGAACATTTAGGTTTGGCATTTTAATGTGTGGACTGTAATTTGCTTTAACAAATGATTTCAACCATTGTGTTCATGTGAAGTTATTTTAGTGCTATAATTTATTTGCCTTTGTATGATTTCAATTGTAGCCTAACTGTGATGTAAGTGGATTAAAATGGCCAAATTGTTCTTAATATATTGTTGTGCAGTCCAATCCTTTACGTTTATCTTTGACATGGCAAATATTTTATGTATGGTTGTTGGAACTTGCAATATGGGTTATTATGGAAACAACACATTATAAACTACAAATTTTATTCAAAAATAACTTTTCTACAAAATATTTGCACTCAATTTACAAAGGATCATCATATAAAACTATAAAACATGATCCAGAGGTCTCTTAAAACACACAAAAATAAATAGATACAAAATTTGGACAGACACTCATGGAACCATGGTCCTACCATGCCTTCCACTGAAATGTTCTAGAAGGAGCTTATTTGGGGGTCACTGTGGAATGTCCTGGAAGATTCCAATAGTCGGAATTACACAAGTGCTAGGTCTCATTGGAACACAGAACCAATGGTGCCGTGTTCTGAACGGAGGGTTGGGGCTGCAGTCCAAAACAGCAGCATCCCCACCAGTGAAAGAAAAAGTAAACAGAAGAGAGAGAGAGAGAATAATGGCTAAAGGAGAAGTGTTGATTCCACTCAGGACTCCTGCTCTGTCTCCATGTAGCATAGACACAGCTGATCCTTCCCAATCAGGATCAGGGAGTCTCCACTGCAGTGCCACAGCAAGGACAGCACCTGGAAACAACCTGACACACACACACATAAACACACACAAACACACACAATATATACAGAGTGCAAGTTAGGTAGTGATCACACTGATCAGCAAAAAAAAAAAAGCAGGCTTATGGCTGCTGCTTTATTTCCAGTCTGATCACCGCCTAAAATTGCTGTATAGTGTACTGCAACAGAAGGCCCTTCGGCGAAAAGTTATCTAATGTGTGACCCTCACTCTATGTTTTTTATATTACTGTGTGTGTGTGTGTGTGTGTCAGGCTTGTGCAAAATTCAGAATTGAATTGAGAATGACTTCAAATCAATTCATATACATAATTATAAAGGGTACACTGCAAATTATTTGATTCTTATCAAGATAAAAAATTGATTAGAAGTGTTATTGTTTGAAGAGTGAATTTCTTACTTTACGTAAGTGTTCAACTTTACACTATCTTAAATCAAGCACATCTTTTTTTGTCTCAAGTAGGCATGAAATCTTAAAATGAGGTAAATACTGTTAAAATTAGATCTTTTACATCTCTCCCTCAAATTCTCATCAAAATAAAGCTTGTTTTAATATTCAGTAACAAGAAAATTTGACTTAATTTAAGATAACATTTAAGATTTAAGATATCATCTTAAAAACAGCAGTTTATGCTTATAACAATTTCTGTACCAACTTTAAATATACGTAATCTAGATTTGTCACAAGCTGTGGCGCAACAGGTTACAGCATTAGTACCATGTACTCATCCATGTACCCACGGGGACCCGGTTCGAATCTCACCTGCGGTCTTATCCCAATCTCTCCCCAACTCTTTCACTCACCTACTCGCTTCCTGTCTATCTTCATTGTACTATCTGAATAAAGGCAAAAAGTCCAGAAAATATACTTCCAAAAAAAAAAGGAATATAATCTGAGGCTGTTTAAATTTAAGGAACCTCATTTTACAACCAGCATTTTATGCTTATATAAAGTATATTTTACTTATTTGGGGGATGTAAAAATTATATTTATAAGTAATCTTGAAACCAGCAATTTCAGCTTACGTTACGTTTCCAAATACCTCTGTAGACATGCTTATTTCTAGATTTTTTATTTATCTTAATTCACAAAATCTTGCCAAGTGAAATTATCTTGCTGCATGGAGAAAATTTCACTTGTTTTGAGTACCTTTTACCTCAGATTTAGTGTTTTTATCTTGTTTTTAGACACCCTTTTTTGCAGTGTTTAACAATTAAGTTTCACAAAATATGTCAGATAGGATCTCAACAAACACACAATTTATAATTGAAAACAGTAATCAATTACATTTCCAATGTCATTTTCCCTGAACTGAAAGTATGTGAGATTCAACACATTCTTCCTGTTATGTGACTGTGAATTTGTTTTGAATTGCGATGAATTGAATTCCACTTCCTGTCATTCCAATTCCAATTCAAATTCAACTTCCTGTGGGGTGGGGCCAATTCAATTCAAATTCCAACTCATGAATTGAATGGAGGCAAATTCTAAAATTCGGAATTGTGCACAAGCCTGGTGTGTGTGTGTGTGTGTGTTTATTAGCTACCCTACCAACGGGGGGCGGAGCCATGGAGGCAAGGGGATAGACGTGTTTGGCGTGAGCTCCAGAAACTTCCATCTAAAACCTCTTTTTTGGGGCACTTAATGTTTATATATCAAACCCATTGACTTGAACTTGGTTCGAATAGGACACTATGAAAGGAAAAAGCTACCCTACCAACAAGGGCCCCTGGTAGAGTTTGCTCCCAGCCTGCAGGGGAACACAAGAAGTGTGTGTGTGTGTGGTGTGTGTGTGTGTGTGTGTGTGTGTGTGTGTGTGTGTGTGTGTGTGTGTGTACTCGTCTCACCTTCCACAGGTACCCTGACGGACACACACCCGGCGGGGGACCACAGGTAGAGTTTGCTGTTGGCGGTGCAGACGGCCAGGCGGGGGCGCCGGGGGTCCCAGACGAAGCAGCGCACCACCGACGCCTGCTCCAGCACCGCCTGCAGCCCCACACGCTGCATGTCCCACACCCACACACACGTGGGCATGTTATCTGGGGGACAAACACACACACGCACACGCACACACACACACACAGTAAATTCTTTCAATTGCAACCCGTAAAAAGGTGATCAAGATCATCCCAATACGTATACGCTGATACACTGATACACTTAAGCTAAATTTCACTGATGTTAAATGTCTTGGGATGTCTTGATAGATAGATGACAGTTTATTGATTTGCTAAGACATCTGTGGTAGATGATGTTTATGTTTTCATTTATAGTAAGCAATATGTGACATGTGTTAGGTCCTGGAGGTGAGTGCAAGTAAATGTGATCTGTGCTGGGAGAGTGGTGGACTGGGGATGGGGGATGAGGGGTGTAGGGTGTGTGTGTGGGGGGGGGGGGGGTAAGAGTGCGGGGGCATTGTGGCCTGGCACTACGTAGCACCCTGTGGAGCTCAGGGCACCAGAAGTCTTAAGCCCGACTCGGCAGGCCGTCTGTGCCCTCGCCCCCGCTCCCCGCGGTGCCAACTGGACCAGGGGGCACATTCCTGTGGCGCTGAGCTGCACTGCACGCAGGCAGATGGGGAACACAGGCACTGCGCCACCTACTGGTCACGGCTCAGCTCTGTGACCACAATCAAAACCAGCCTCTTGTGTCCACTACTACAGGTACAAGACGTGTGATGAGGTAAATGAGCGAACATGTCGTGAGGTAACGTAACGTAAAAGGTAAATAAGCTTTCGTTTTTCACTACTGCCAGGTAAAAGTGTGTTGGGAGGTAAAAACACCCAGGGGCTGCAATTCTGGTTGACCTGAGCCCCAACTCTTCAAATCTGAATGACTGGTTTAGTTAAGACTTCAGTGTCGAGAAGTGTTTGACTTGTCTTGGATCTTGTTATTCTGAAGGCTGCGGACGTTTTAAGGAAACTAGGGTCAAAAAGCCAAAAGCCTCACCATTCTTGGTGGCAAGGTAGCGGTTGTCGGCAGAGAAGGACAGAGACGAGATGCCCACTTTGGGGTTGGCTCGGTCGGTGTCGGGCTGGACGGTGGGCACCTGGACTGGCAGCTGGCAGATCTCATCTGGAGAAAAAAAGCGACAGAGAGAGAGAGATAGAGAGAGAGAAATGGAGGGAAAGAGAGATAAAGGAGGTTCATTCATAATTCCTGATGAGTCCCTGTCACTGTCTCTGGCAAGCGTGCAGCAGGCCTGCAGCCAACCACATGAGACAGCTGTGCCATAAGCAGACATCCGGGACAGGCTAGGGTTAACGGCCACACCACACACCATGGTGGGCGCAAGGGTGTGTGTGTGTGTGTGTGTGTGTGTGTGTGTCAAGGGGAGGACTGAGTGTCATGGACTGAGTGTCAGGACTGAGTGCATGTGTGTCTATGTATTTATGCAAGTATCTGTGTGTGTGCATGTGAAAGAGAAGAGTCTGTATGTGCATGTGTGTAGATATGAGTAGCTGTGTACTGTATGTGCGCCTGTGTGTATGTGTGTGTGTGTGTAATACAAGTGCATCCGTCTGTATGTACATGTACATGGTGTTCATGTATAGTAGCTGTGTGTGTGTGTGTGTCTGTGTGTGTGTGTGTGTGTGTGTGTGTGTGTGTGTGTGTGTGTGTGTGTGTGTGTGTGTGTGTGTGTGTGTCCATAAAAATAGCTGTGTGGTCAGTGGTGCTGAGTGGGACCCTTAAGAACTCTCACTATGCCCATGCTTCCACCACAGCCATGAGACTGTCTAGACACCCAAGCAGGTAATACTAGCATGCACTGCACACACACATTCACACACAAATACACACTCACGCACACAAACACAAACACACACACACACACACACACACACACACACACACACACACACACACACACACACACACACACACACACACACACACCTTCACTGACACCCACACACACACACACACACACTCAAGACACACGGCCAGATGCCCGTGAAGACTGAGACGCACGAACAGCAGAGCTGTGGCCCACTGCGGGGGGGCATTCCCAGTCCAGCGGTATGCTGGCGGACTTTACGATCGTCTGCGTGCTCCTGTGTCTACACGCTGACGACACACGCAAGCGACCGAGCGATTCGGAGCACGGCGGGGCCTAAAAGCAGACAGTGACTCCTTACAGACAGAGTGCACTTTTATAGGGCACAAGTACTCCGCCCCCCCCTCCTCCCCCAGAGACCAACACACCACACCCCATCCTCAGCTGTCCAGCAGGGACGGGACGTCATGGGGATCCTGCCCAGAGACACCCCGAGCTCGGAGTGGACATTGCCCAGAGTGGGCGGTGGGCAGCTACCACAGCAATGGAAGGAGTGGAGAGGATGTTGGCGACATTCTGCAACTCCATGATTGTTATTACCAAAGATTCTAGATCTTTGAGCTATTACCACAAATTCTGATAAGTGTGCAGACCCACCGGTACAACCTTGCCAGGTGTGTACACTGACCCTTCCCACTTGGGCCTGCCCATCTCAACAGGTGGACTGAAACACAGATGTGGCGAGTGCTTACTTTTTGCTCTTACTTTTTGACAGGCTTTGGTTCAGCCAGTCAGACTTTTTTTTTTAAGTATATATTTTTTGGCCTTTTTGCCTTTATTCAAATAGGACAGTGAAGATAGACAGGAGGTGAGAGGAAGAGAGAGATGGGGTGGGACCGGGATATGACCGAGATATGACCGCAGGTCGGATTCGAACCTGGGTCCCCATGGGCACTTGGACCCAGTGGTATGAGCACTGTAGCCTGTTGCGCCACAGCGCCTCCCCACACCAGTCAGAGTTTTTGATGTGTGTATCCAAAGCCTTGGCCTTAGACATGCTACACTTGCAGTACAGTTTTACCACCATACTGATGTTTTTCTACATCCTTGACATGGAGCCTCCCCTTCATGTTACTCATGTTCAGATCCAAGTGTGGGTTACAACATCTTATGCCTGAAATAGAGTTAATAATTAAGGAAGGATAAGACATTGATCGTGCACCACAAATATGTCCATCAAGTTAATCTGCTTCCTGTACCAGTGCCTGGCTTGGAACATAGGAATTCCGTTTTGTAATTCTGTGGTGGTTACCGAGACGGCAGTCGACTGAGAACCAGGTGTGGCCCGGATTGGCCGCGACTCCGGAGCCAGCCACCTGCTCTGTGTGATGGGACACGACGGACAGAAGAGAGAGGCTCACATTAACTAAAGGGGATCTGAGTCACACTTCCGCTGTGTGTGTGTGTGTGTGTGTGTGTGTGTGTGTGTGAGCAAGAGAGAGCTCTACACTTGCTTTGTCCGCGTAAGAGGGGGACACTTGTTTGGAGTGTTTGGCTGTGTTGTAGGGTCCCGCTTCCTGACCAGGGGAATTCCACACACATGCTGTGTGAATGCCTGTGTGCACATGCTTGGCTCAGGAACTGAGACATGTCTGTCTGTCTGTCTGTCTGTCTGTCTGTCCGTGTGTGGGAGAGACTGAGTGGCACTGTAGGTGGAGGATGGTCCAACAGTTGCTCTGTGTGGATGATATCATCATAATAATAATAAGGGGAACACGTCTTACCTCCAGCATTTCCTGTTTTTGCATTTCAAGTATTTACGAGCGTGTGTGTGTGTGTGTGTGTGTGTGTGTGTGTGTGTGTGTGTGTGTGTGTGTTTGCGGAAAGGGAACAAACGTCCCATTGCTCTGGAGTTCCACCAGATGAGAGAGACACTTACATTACGCTCAACAGTTGGCTTTTGGGGAGAGATTGTGACGTGTCAGTCACTCCGTCTAAAATAAGTGGCCCTGGTCTCATGAGTTTGAGAAACCCGCAATAGCAGGGAGCTCACATCTGTACAGGGAGTTAAGCTGAGACAGAGAGACTGGGATCACTGAATGTTAAGGATACTCTGCTCTAGGAGATTATCCATAGGGAGTTCAGGGCACTTCACACAAAGAACAATAACTATAAACAAATATCACTCTCATTAATATGAATGACAACGCTCACACATAAATCATAATGACATAAAGATTGAATGTTGGGGATCACTTTCAGACCGATTTTGAGAACGATTAAAAAGCTAACACATCACATTTTAGCCATCACATTCATTAACACGAGGAGAGACTTTCCCCATCGTCGGTCAGTGTGGACGCTTTTATCGTTATGGTTATAGTTATCTTTGTCCTTCTTGGTGTGAATGCCTCTTTAAGCTGAGACAGAAAGACTGGACTGAATCTTAAGGAGAGACTCTGCTCCAGGAGTTCCTCCATAGGGATGAAGGTGTGAGTGGACTACTCTGGACGCAGACTCACATTTGCTCTGGGAGTTGAAGACGCTGCTGCCCATACTGAGCTGCTGCAGGGACAGGTCATCGGACGCTATCGTCAGCCGCTTCTCCACCTCACGATACACCACCTACAACACACACACACAAGATGGGTGTATTTGTGCATTTGGGTGCAAAAAAGGGTGTAATTTTCCTGACTGAGTACAATTATCAACAGCCTTTTCACACTACACCTTTAACAATTTCGATTTACATATACTGTACATCTACATCACACTAGTGATCATAACAACATACTGCTTTGGTATTGTTGATGGTGGCTGGGTGCTCAAACTCAACAATCTTCTTCCAAGTAATGTGATTTAGGATCCGGACCTAGACACACACACACAGTAAATAATTCAGTATACAAACACAGTAAAAACAAAGCAATGATCACACAGATGTTACTGCAACAATGGTGCGGTATTTAAATGTGACATTTACACACATATAGACATATACCTACACTTGTCAAATACAAGCCCCATTTACATGGACCATTTTTTTGTCATTCCGACTGAAAATCTGTGCCACCTGTTTACATGGAATAAATTCTATTACGATCAGATCAGGTGTTCACAAGCGCTCTAGAATCTTTGATCGGAATAGCCGTTGCTGGTTTGCTTTTGCTGGAGAAACTATATCAGGCAACCGATTGACGATACACATGGCTGTTCAATTGGAATAACAACAGAAACACCACTGCTTTCATTTTGATTAAAATTCTAGTTGAATCTAGTTTTATTCCGATCAATGTGTTTATGTGTGTCATTTTTATTCAAATTGAGCCATATTAAAACTGTCCATGGAACTGGGGCTACAGAGATGCACACCCATTGTGATATATGGTCACTCATTCACCCAGGTGAATACACACAGACACACACAGAGACAGACACAGACACACACACACCTTCTCATCATAGCTGCCGATGGCCAGGAATTGGCTACTGGGGCTCCAGGCGATGGACTTGATGCCCAGAGACCACTCGTATGCACTGTAGGTGGACAGCAGACGGCCGTCCAGAGAGTACAGCAGCACCTTATACTGGAGATAACACGCACACGCACAAGCACACGCACACAGCGGAGATTAAGGTGCCGTGTCCACCAAACACATTTTTTACAGCCAGAGCGCCCTCAACCTCCTTTTCTCGGCGCTTCGATAAGTGTTTATTGTTGCTAAGTTACCAAAACCAGAGACGGTTTATAACGAGAAGTGACATTGACGAGCCCGGCGCTGTTCTAAAAGTGTAACAGATTTCAACTTCAGCGCTCTGAGCGCTGCGGTAAAAAACGGTCAGCACCGAGAGCTTTTTTCCTCCGAGGGCGCTCAGCGCTGTGAACGCTGAGCTACATAGACTTTATATTGAAAATTGTCGCCGTCGGCGCAAAAAAACGCGTTTGGTGGACACAGCACCTAAATTGGAGTTCTCACATTGGGTAAAAAAAATAACATATGTGACCCCTCACATTACATTACATTTGGCTGAGGCTTTTTAGCCAAAGCAATTTACAACATGGACATGGACATTGGACAACATGGACAACATGCAATTCTAACAACAATTCTAGGAACATTTTAAAAGATAGAGTGCAGTAAGAGGGAAGAAAATAGAAAGTGACATACCCTACAAAATCAGTTGTCCTCGAATAGGAGATAATCATTTTGACTTGATTAAAAACACTAAAAGGAATCATTTAATTGAATGATATTTTTACCACATGAAAGAGTACATTGTATTATGTATTAGAAACTCCAAACAGTACGTTTTGAGCAATATTTACAATTATTTTGTGGCTGCTCAAAATGTGTCCCACATTTTCGTCACCACCGTCAGATATTCATAAAAGGCAATAAAATCAGGCAACTACAAGGTCAACTACATTCTTGAGGACCTCATTTTCAAACCTTCAGCCGTACTGCATGCTTTAAGATCACTCAAGCTCCCATTAGTTTGCTATTTTCTCTTAAAGTTGTTCATATTTTTGGACACTGCTACTGTCACAACCATAACATGTCAACACCGTCTCTTTTGTATACAAAATATTAGATTAGATTATAAAATAAATGTATTTTTAAGAAGAGGTTTGAAGTAGCCAGCAATAGGATGCAAACAGGGTGGATAATGTGAACAATTCATACATATCATGTGAAAGAGTAGATTTTTGTCACCACCGTCAGATGTCACCACCGTCAGGTTTTCTGCTTAACGATGGTGAAAAAAGCCTCCAAATGGTCCTCAACGGAGGCTTTTTGGACCAAATAGTTAAATAAAGTTGTCAAGCAAGACTTGAGTGGTATTCATTTTGGAATTTTACGTTGTAATGAAATCACTGTCAACACCGTCAGATTAGTGTCACACCGTCAGATTCATTTTTATTTGTTTTAAATAAATATGCTCACAATATGTTTCTTCAGTGGTGTAGTTATTAAAGTAATAGTCTGTTTTAATTCCAAAATATGGTTGTTGGATTAAAAAAGCATACTTTTTCTATTTAGGCCTAAAAAAACGTTGTGTAAGTACTGGAAAAATGCCTATTTTATGAAAAAAATACAAAAAGGGGAGGTTGCACCGGTACATTGCTGAACAGCTAAGACCTTGGTCTATAATGACATACCTTCAGATTTTGTAATTTAACTAACTTTTTTTTTCAAAATTAAAACCTGTTTTAGGCAAATTCTCAAGAATCAGTGAAAAAATAATGACATTTAAAAAGGTAGAGTGCAGTAGGACTACGTAAGTGCATCAATGAGTGCAATTGTGCGGAGGAGGAATGCGGCTGGGAATGACTGCCTCCTTCTTGTCCCAGTCAAGGTTGCCATGATCAGAAGTTTTTTTGAAGTTGGAGAGAGATGTCCCTACTGTAGTAGGAAATGGCAGTGCATTCCACCAACGAGGAACAGCAGATGAAAAAAGTTTGGATTGGCCTGAGCGTGCTGGTGGAAGTCGTGTACTGTAGTAGCATATGCCTGTATGATCAAGTAGTACACCTGTATGTTCAAGTAGGTGGGAGCAGAGCTGGAGAGTACTTTGTAGGCAAGCGTTAGAGTGTTGGATTTGATGCGGGCGGCCAACGGTAGCCAGTGTAGCTGGATGAGCAATAAGGCGACATGTGCCCTTGTGGGTTGGTTGCAGACCAAATGTGCCTCACCTCCAAGCAGGTGTCCCATACAGCCAGCACACAACCGTTTGGAGACCACTCCACCCCAGCCAGGTCCTGAGTCTCCGTCTCAAAGTGCTGAAACACACACACACACAAAGTAGGTTTTTTTTCTCTTAGTGACAGTTTTCCACAGAAGTGTGGCATCACATACTAAAGGTTGGCCACAGATGAAACTGAGATTGAGTGAGTCTAGTAACTTAGCGCGCTCTCTTTCTCTCACACACACACACACACACACACACACACACAGCAGAGAGATGAGCCGGGCAGGCTGACAGTCATGGTTACGGACTGATTTACTCCCTGATGATTTAGTGTGCGGGAGATTTTCACATTAGACCACGTGTCACCGTCTCAAACTACACACACACACACACACACACACACACACAGATCACTTACACACAGCTCACACAAGGCCCCGCCCACTCATTAACTCTCCTGAGAAATAACAGCCATTTGCTCAGTAGGTCTTCAGAGGCCAGAAAGTGTGTGTGAAAGTGTGTTTGTGTCTCTCTCTCTCTGTGTGTATGTGTGTGTAAGGGAATTCTACTGTGGTCCAGTGTTTCTAAGGAACTCGCTAACAGTGGTATACTTTTGTGTGTGTGTGTGTGTGTGTGTGTGTGTGTGTGTGTGTGTGTGTGTGTGTGTGTGTGTGTGTGTGTGTGTATCTGTGAGTGTTACAGGGAGGCTACACCAGGCATGTAACTGAAGCGTTCCATTCACGTTGCGTCTACTGCAACAATTAGCTTCCACTATAATCAATGAAGTAGCTACACCAGACATGAGAGCGGTGCACACATTGGAAAAAATAGACCAGTCTTCTAAAATGTGTTTTACGTGTTGTGAACGGAGCGCTTCAGTTACGCTCCTGGTGTAGCTTCCCTGTTAGTGTGATTGTGTGTGTGTGTGTGTGTGTGTGTGTGTGTGTGTACACAGTATGTGTGTATACAGTATGTACAGCTCTGAAAAAAAAATGAAGAGACAACTGCAACATTTTTCAGATGTCATCCTAATATTGCTGAATGACATTCGAATGAGTCGTATTCAAATCTACAGTGGTGTCTTAATTCTGAATATGACCATCAACCTCATTCAAGTGTCACTCAGCAACCATAGGATGACATCAGAAAAATGTGCAGTGGTCTCTTCATATTTTACCAGAGCTGTATGTCAACATGATTGTACATCTGTGAGTGTTAAGAGTGTGTGTGTGTGTGTTGCTCTCACCCTCAGGAGATGCCAGTCATTGCAGACAAACACACTGATGTAGTCTTTGCAGTCTCGCCTCTCGGCTAAGGCCATATAGCGCCCGTCTGTGCTGAAGTCCATCCCTTAAATCACACAAACACATTTAGGTTAGCGCACCGAGAGGGAGCAGGCTCACTCTGCCACCTAGATCCCTGGACACTATTACACTGGAAACAGAAACAAGTGGAGTTCTCACTCTGGACTGTTGCGGTCATTTCCTGTGTATTAGACACATTGTGTATAAGCCGCAGGACAGTGTTTTATGCCAGTTAAAAGAAACAAAAGCACATTAATACCGTATTAACTGCCACCATGTATTAACATCATAGCTGAAGAAATGTAGCAAAATCCATGTGTAAGCTGCAGCTAATAGTTGGGAAATTACGGTAGATTTAATTTCCCTTTGAAAGAATATTACAAGGCATCTTATGAAACATTTTGCTTGGGTTTCTGGAATCACATGTTCCATCTGGAATTCTAGATGTGGTACGGAATGGATCCGTGCCCTTGGAAGAGCCAGTGAGGCTGCCTGAGAAACGATCATACCGTATGTTTGCAATTTCTGCATTCATGTATCCACATATCAACTGACTGAACGCTCAGGTGTTCTTCAATACGTCGTCTCTGCCTGCTAGCTTTCAGAAGCGCGTCCATCAGAGACAGATTTATAGAGGAATCCCATGACCGTTTCACCTTATTTCATATCGCCTGTCTCACTTCAGAGAACACAGCACACACACGTACGCTATCAGGTGGCTCCAGCCGAGAAGGCCAGGAGACGTCTGAGCCGCGCTGACCGCCAGTGACCAGCGTCTGCCGGCCGTAAGTCAGCAGCACGGCGACAGCAGGGCTATGTCCAGAATGTGCCATTTACTGTGGGACAGTGCAGCTGACAGCACAGACACATAGTTGGCTGCGCACTGGTTGCCATGTCACTGAAGTAAGTGTGTGTGTGTGTGTTTGGGCGCGCGTGTGTGTGTCGGGACGTGAGAGATTCACGAGCACCTGGGGTCAACGAGGCGCTGTCCTCAAGTCTCTTTTTATCTGAGCGAAATCAACACCGACGCCACTCACACGCATACACACACACTTTCATCATCAGTCTTCCTCAAAGATCTCTCTCTCCCTTACACGCACATCATGAAATTTGGACTTACAAACACCTCACACACACACATGTGCAAATACAAGTGCATGCAAACACACAAGCACACATACAAGCACACGGGCACACACACGCACATTGTTGTCATCTTCTTCAGCAGGCAAACACACACACACACAGAGAAACAGACACATGTTTACACACAAACATACATACATACACACACACACACGCTATTTGCCTTACCTTTCTGACAGGCTTTGGGATACTTGATGTAGGACACTGATTTGTTGCACAGGGACCAGACAGTGACCCGCAGCTGTAAGAGACAAACAAACACACTGACCATCACTCACTCTATCCACATCTCAAGTATTCCAGCCATCTCCGCTGCCACTCAAAACGGAGCCTTGTCCGTAAGCACGGACAGCAGCAGGCCCTAGGACCCTGGGGGTATGTTGTGTTTCAACAGAGGCCTATTAATAAGATCTCAATCAGCCGGAGCATAATGAGGCCAGTGAGACCATGCAGTCGCCCAGATCACCCCTCACCCAGCAGGCCAGGGGGGTATTCCAAGTACGTGGTTTAGTGATAAACCTGGGTGGCTAAGTTCACTCAGAGTAAGTGGTAGACCTCCTACTACAAGAGCCCAATGGCACTGTTTTGTTAGGTGAATGGCGAATGGCAAATTTGTTAAGGTGTTTACCACTAACTCTAAATTAACTTACCCAGGTTTGTCACCATGTACTAATCCCACTGCCCAGCACTCAGACTGGGGCAGGACGCTCTTACGTACCTGTTTTCATCACCTGGTTTCACAAGCACAGCCCCAAATCCTACTTTATTTTATTATCAGAAATTCTTCATCTTAGTTTAATCCAAAATGTATTCAGGAATAATCTGAGCCATTCCTTTTGCTAAGCGTGTACAACAATCTCCTCACTCCAACATGTACAGGACGAATCACATCAGGGATAAAACTGACTTCATGATATGAGCTTCCAAGCAAAGAATGTATGGTAGGTGTTGAAGGAGGCACAGTTTATCCTCCTGGAGGATGACACTCAACTCTCTTCTCCCCATCCAAAGATCTGTCCTATATCTAAACTACACCCATGCAGCTGGGCGAGGACTTGGGCGCTAAGACCTGCACGCTCAGCGGGGGGCAGCGGCAGCTGGACGGTCTCGAGTGTTCTCCGATGGCCCTCGAACCCCAAGGAGACGTGCTGAAAGCCTGGAGGGCAGCCATGATGGATTGAGGGACTTGCGGTGCGGGTGCTGAGGCTGAGGTTTCACAAGAGCGCCCACCGCGCCCCAGCCCCAACCCCCAACCCCGACCCAGCGGCTCTCTCTAGGCCTAATCCATCCGCCCACTGGCCTCCCCCCTCTCCCTCTCCACGGCCCCCGGCAGGGCCCAGCGGAGGGTTACGCAGCAGCCAGCTATGCCAACCTCCACGCCCTCACACCCCGTGCCCACAAATCCACACCCGAACCCCCGCCATAAGAAGTCTTGGCTCCTGCTCCAGGGGCTGGCGTGTTGCTACATAAACAACGATCAAAATATTAGACGCTGTCGTGCCGTGTCCAGCATCCAGTCTGCAAGAGGGAGAGCAAGAGAGAGAGAGAGAGAGAGAGAGAGAGAGAGAGAGAAAAAAAGAAAGGAAGAGGGAGAGAGAAAGATAGAGAGAAAAAGAGAGAGAGAGAAAGAGAAAGAGAAAGGAAGAGGGAGAGAGAGAAAGAGATAGAGAGAAAAAGAAAGAGAGAGAGAGAGCGAGCACCGAACCAGCTGTGAGGTGAGCCGTTGCTGTGGCCACTGGAACCTGACCCGGCCCGAACTAAACCACATTAAACCAGCCCTCGGGCCGACACGAAATAAACAGATGTACCAATTAAAACCTAGAGGCATGGAGATACACACTTCAGCAGGGGCTTACACACACACACACACACACACACACACACACACGGGCTACGGGCTACTGCACTCACACACGCATGCCTCCTCGGCCATTTACAAGTGGGGAGCAAGTGAATGCGCGATCATCTTACGCAGTTATTACCCCTCTCTGCGATTAAAAATAGAGGAAATTGATATCTCAACAATAGCTTTACTCCCAATTTCACAAACATTCACACCTCCGGGACCAAAAGCCGCGTGGGACGAGGAGGTGGAAGTTTGTTTGTGACGTCCGATCGTTTTCCCCATTAGAGTCGGAATCACGGACTCTCTTAAGTACCATAATGTCAGCAGGGGCTGAATGTGTGACGGTCGACGCCAAACTATTTTCAGGTCACAATTACTCCGTAGGCTAACAGGATAATTAGTTTATAGGACAACCAGCCGCTCTGCCACACCACAACTGTATGCCCACAACATGGAGGCTAAAAGAGTGATGGGATGACACACGAGACAGAGGGAGAGACATAGAGAGGGAGAGAAGGAGAGAGAGAGAGAGGGTCCTGCCAGAGACCTGTCACCTCGCTTTAACAAGACCCACAGCCGTCGCACTCTCAAGGCAGTGGACCAGGGTGTGGTCTGGACACAAACATACACACACGCACACACACACACGCAGTAGAGTAGAGGCATGAGACATACACAAATACGTACACTACTCACAAACACACACACCTCGCCAGTCCAGCATGAGCGGACACGCACACAACAAACATCAACTAGGCCAGAAAACAAGACAATGACCAAGATAGAGGGACGAAGGCAACAAGCTACATCTTGCCCTCTGACTGCCATCCCAAAAGGTTGCAAGACACACTGAACCCACTCACCCAGACAAGCAGACATGCCATTGGCCAACACACCGCTCTCAGAATCGCCCACAGGCCACACAGGCATAACACCACTATGTGTGTGTGTGTGTGTGTGTGTGTGGTGTTTATCAGCTCTCTTCATCGTTATCTTGTGACAGCAATCAGAGGTCATATGTGTGACTACACATCCAAGGTAATGTGCACTTCCACTCCTAATAATGGCTTCAAACTCATTTAGGTGAGAAACTGACTTTCAAACTGAGAAAACCATCTCTGATATTGCTGATGCGGGCCTCAAACGCCTGGTGACACACTTTGTAACTTTGCTGCAGCCTACAGGAGTAAGACCTTATAAGGGTGTGATCAGAAAGGACGTGCTTTGTAAAATGTAACCGTTTCATAAAAACATGGGTGCTATCCGCTATCAGTTGAACTTTTTCCATTCGAGGCATTCAGGGCACCTCTGCAAACATGCAAGGGACTCTGGGCTCATGAGCAATGCGCAAAACGCTCACTGCCACACAAAACAACTTAAAAACAGGCGGATCTCATTACAAAAACCACATCCTGTCTGATCAAGGCCCAAGACCATTTTTGATGCACTGGGTACCACCACCAACATCTTATATTGTGTTGCTTTAAAAGTCCTGCTTCAAATCAGGAGAGTGAATGGACCAAGGGACAGATGGACAGAGAGACAGTGGAAGTGATGGCTTGCCTTGGAGTCAGTCCAAATTCTAAAGCCAAAATAGATGTCAACGTCGGACACTGGTATTTCACACAGGTAAAATCTAAACGGCCATCCATGCGTAGGAAACGATAACAGGGATCAGTATACGCTCCATATAGTAAATGTGGTCAGGTTGTGGACTGTGAAAACAACCCAGCAATATTTTAATGGCAGTCCAAAGATTATTTAAAGTAGAGACTGTAAACAATACCACGAATGGCAGGCAACAAGCTCTCCTTAAGCCTGGCTTGTGGTACATTCAAGGCCATTATTTTTTATTTTACTGCAGCGGTAAACCAATCTATTTGTGTGTGTGTGTGTGTGTGTGTGTGTGTGTGTGTGTGTGTGTGTGTGTGTGTATGTGTGCACATACTACAGTCTTATCGTGCTGGGAAGTGAAGTGCTGTGAAATGCGGAGCTGAAACGTCTTTGTGCTTCAGGCCAACACCACAGCGATGTTTCACTAAAGAAATACGGCCCTCCACAGGTGACAAAGTCCAGCGTCCACAAAAACCAACGTGTCAATGTAACTGATCCCAACGGCCACTGTGAGGCCTTGGCAGTAGGATATTAATGTATCTGTCTGTCTGTCTGTCTGTCTGTGTGTGTGTGTGTGTGTGTGTGTGTGTGTTTGTGTGTGTGTGTGTTACTTTCACCTTACAGGCCATTCATAGCTCATAAAATCACCCTCTTCCATTGGCGTCATGGCATACAGAAAAACAAATCACCTAATCATTTGTATAGGCAGAGTGGACCGTTCTCCCATTGTAGGCCTGTTCATTTATAAGCTTTGTGCGCTTGTACATGGTGGCTTTATTTTCTGGTAATAGAATGTACAAAATCTTGATTCTAACAGACAAACTAACAATTTCCACATCTTCACCCCAAAAATACACTTTTGTAAAGGTACTACTTAAAAGAATGCCTGTCCATTTACAGTACAAGTATCTTTGGACTATATTGTCAGTTAAATGAATTCAGTTCAGAGTCATTTCTGAAACAGTCAGACTGGTGTGACTTGTAAGGCTGGGGATCCCGAACACATTGCCCACCACAACAATGGCATTATAATATAGTGATTGGAATTAAGCAGGAGGCCGTAGTCTACACTGATTTAAGGACAGCTATGTGGCATTGTTAGGCACAACAGGAAAGCGGAAAGCCTAAAACCCCCCTTAGCTTTACAATCAATAATTGTGGAACAGGTGATTTTATGAAGAATAATTATTTCTTAATGTGGGATTTTTTTCCTTCTAAATAAATGCACTTGTATTAAAGGTTGGATTTTACGCTTTTTTTCATTGTGGTCCTATATTATTTGGGAAAAAAAATGAATTTATTAGAAGCTAAAGAATACATCTTAACCAGGGGTGCCAATAATTGTGGAGGGCGCTGTATGCATGTAACCAGCTCTGTAAAGGTCCTTAAAATGAGACCGCTCCCTGCTGTAGCACTGACAGTCACAGTGTATCTATCTCACACACACACACGCTATACACACACACAGTCATACGCACCCCACACACACACCCCTGAGCCCCTCTCCAGGCCGACACCTGATGGGTGTCAGCTGCTCTGGACCCCTGGGGGGTTCTGTCTGCACCCCTGGCTGGATGTGGGGGGGTTCCAGCTGTGCCAGGCCATTACATCCCCAAAAATCCCCATCCGACACACCCCCACACTCACTCAGTCACTCACTCACACATTTCCACTCACACATCTCCATTCCATGGAAACAGAATCAATAGAACCCAAAGCATGTGTTGGCCTGGTGCCTGCTGTGGAGTCTCTGGACACATGGACAGTTTTGAAAGATGAGCAGAGAGGAGAGAAAGAAGAGAGAAAGAGTGAAGAGAAGAGGAGGAGATGAAAGAAGAGAAGAGAAGATTTAAGAGCGGAGAGGAAAGCAGGTAAGAGAAGTTGAGATGATACGATGCCATGCGAGGAGACCAGAGGAGACAAGATGACACGAGGAGGAGGTGGGAGGAGGAGGAGGAGGAGGAGGAGGAGGAGTCCAGATGAAATCAGAGGGAGGGGAGGAAAGAAAGCCAGGATGAGATGAGAGGAGGTGAGGAGTGAGGAGGAGAGAAGTCCGTGAAGGAAAAAAGAGGGGGAGAATCGGCGGAGGGAGAGAGAGGAGAGGATGGAGGCATGAGTGGCATTGCTGTAACTCTAGCCCTGCTGTGGAGCGCGGGCAGGAGAGAGCACAGCAGGTGAGCTATGCCCACTCCCTGTGTGCTGGCATCTGAATGGGCACCACGCCGGGTAAACCTAGACGCTGGAACAGACGCCATGCACGCCCAGAGTGGCAGACACACACTTACACTCACTCACACACACACACACACACACACACACACACACACACACACACACACACACACACACACACACACACACACACACACACACACACACACACACACACACACACACACACACACACACACACACACACACACACACACACACACACACACACACACACACACACACACACACACACACACCACCTGAGCAGGTCAGCTGAAGGGTCGACCACGGTGACAGCTGCAATTCAGTGAGATGGGAAAGTAAACACCCTTCCACAACCACATCATCATAATCACCATCATCATCATCATCATCTTCTTCTTCTTCATCACCCTCATCACGATCTTAGGATTCCTGAAGGATTCCTCTGTTCATTTACAATGCATTTGGTTTATGCAGCGTCCCTGCACTGCCTACTTTAGGGACCTAAACAACACTGAGTGAGTGAGTGTCTAGACTGAGGGCTGAGACCTTCTTTTCCAGTTTAAAACACCTTTCTACACAGAGACAGAGAAAGGGAGAGGGAGATAGTGTGAGTGTGAGAGACTAAGAGTGTGTGTGATACTGATAGTGTGTGTGTGTGTGTGAGAGAGAGAGAGAGAGAGAGAGAGAGAGAGAGAGATGAAACCCCTCTGACCTCATTTGCGCAGTGGTGTGGCCCGACGACACCGAGGGCCTACTGAGAGAGACAGCGGAAGGCAGCGATGCGGCCGCGCAGCCGCCGGGGAATCTTTACATAGACCTGTCTGTCAGCAGGGGATTAGGCCTCCTCGCTCCACGGCCCCGAAACCCTTCCACCAGCCCGGTCCACTCCACTCCGCACGATCCCCCGACTCTCCAGTTACACGCCGCATAATGCCCAGACGCGCTCCGACGCACTCCTCCACCCAGATGCCCCCATCCCTTCCCACCATCCACCCTCCACCCTCCACACGTCTTCTCAGACAGCAGCCAGAGGTGATGGATTGTCCCTGTCCCAACGATAAAAACTCTAGAAGCTGCTGACCAGCACAGATTTGTAACAGCCACGTAGGCCGAATGCTAAGCGTTAGCGAGTGTGCGGGATTTTAGGGGGGGTGCTACACACACACGCACACATACACAAACACACACACACTTCTGGTGCCATCCCAGCTATGCTCCATGCTTCAGCGTCGGCGGTGTAGAGTTCAGTGCCGCCCTTGAGCGCCATTCTGGAACATTCTTAATCATCACTCACTCCTGGTGCGGATTAGACTGATGGCGCGGGGACATAGTGCCGGCCCGGCGGCGGTGGAAGCGGGTCCGCGGGGGAAGGCCGGCCCGGGGCTGGAACGGCTCCAGAATGCTCTCGGGCCTCTGGTGGCAGCCTATAAAAACCCCATCAGCCATCTCAAACATCGGACGCTAATCTGCCTGGTTTGGGGCTCCATTAAATGGCTATGTTAAACACATTGCAAATGGTGTCAGCTTATCCTTAATATTGCCGCGCAGCTCGCTGTCGAGTGCCGGGCTTAGCTGGGGAAGCATGCGCGCGTGTGCCTGAGTGTGTGTGTGAGAAAGAGAGAGACGGAGGCCAAGGCCGGCCTGATACTTACAGCCTTTTGCTGACTGTGCTTCTGTGGTCAGCTCTGTTCGGAGTTAACATATCTGTAGAGATTATTTCAAATCCCAAGCCCCACTCCAATGGCATTGTCAGCTGTGGGAGGGCCAGGGGATATATTGTGATTGTGCTCCCGGTGTCACATCTCACAGGCATGTGCATGTGCATTTACATACAAACACATACACACACACACACACCACACAGCGCGCACACACACACACACACCAAGGGGGGCCTATAGTGAGTCTGGATTCGACCGAGAACAAGCAAACACACTCGAACAGCAATAACACGGGGCAGCTGTTCCCTAAACAAGTTAATTTAGCATCCTGTTTACGAGGGCAGTGAAACCGTAGTCCAGCTCTCTCCCTGTCTGAGGCGGCCATAATGAAATACTGGAGGAGGGTGAAGGTGAGGTCAGTCTCTTGGAGAAGGGGCCCCCTCTACCACCGCCACTCCTCCAGGACCCACACACCCCCCCCCCAACCCACCCCCACCCCCAAGCCCACCCCCAAGCTTGACCTGAGGCCCTCGTACTGGGCACCCTGCGAAGAGAATGTGCCCAGAGCGCATTAGAAACCGCAGGTACCCGCTTATCTGGGCTGCTGTTTAGCAACCAGGGGATGGAATTGCCATGGAGACAGGCCCCTGCCCACCCTGGTCCACGTGGCTGGAGTGTTGAGAATGTGTGTGTGTGTGTGTGTGTGTGTGTGTGTGTGTGTGTGTGTGTGTGTGTGTGTGTGTGTGTGTGTGTGTGTGTGTGTGTGTGTGTGTGTGTGTGTGTGTGTGTGTGTGTGTGTGTGTGTGGAGGGTGTTTTTTTAATAACTGGAAATTAGGCATTAACACGCACAAAGGTAGGCTGAAAACATAAACATTCCACATTCCACTCTCGACCAATCTAACTGTACTTTTTCTGAAGCCCATGGGGGTTCGGTATGGCATTACTACAGTCCTGTTCTTTGGCTGTGATAATTGCACCACTCTCTCTCTCTCTGACAAACAGACACACAGACACATACACACACACACACACCTCATTCCCAGACACAGTTGTGCTGTGTTTCAGCACCTGTCACTAGTCAAGAGGAGTCGGGTTCAGATGCCAGCCAACCCCAGCAATGGAACAAGGTCCAGAGTGTGTGTACGTATGTGTGTGTGTGTGTGTGTGTGTGCTAGGGAGTGAGAGAGTTGGGTGGTGCAATCCAAACAGACAGACAGCAAGCATACGGCCTTGTGCCCCCCCGCCACCAGGCCCCCACCAACTTAGTCATATAATACACCCTCTACACGGCAGACAAATGCCTTTTTCCACACGTACAGGCACAGATGTGTGTGAGTGTGTGTCTGTGTGTGTGTGTGTGTGTGTGTGTGTGTGTGTGTGTGTGTGTGTGTGTGTGTGTGTGTGTGTGTGTTTAACAGGCAGAGCTTGCATGAAGTAGTTCATCACTCGGGCATTTTTCCTGCTGGGCGTTTCAGACGGGGCTTTCCCCTCGGTGCGTGTTTGCATGGCGAGAATATCCAAGAGCATAATATCAGATACCAGTGGAACAGAGTGGGTGTATGTACGTGTGTGTGTGTGTGTGTGTGTGTGTGTTCTTCTCAGAACTCGAAATGGATACGTTCAGATACAATACAGTTCACCAATTGTTCGTTCACGTCAACTCCAGTGTGACAATTTTTGACATATGTACTTCATAAAAAAAACGTCTTCTGCTGAAGGCATGGATCTGCAACAGAAGACCTATAAAGTCTGTATGAGGCTCAACTGAGATGCTGTACTGAATAACATGGGCACGGACACAGCAAAAGCAACTACTGACCTGGAAGCCCCTCATCCTTAGGAATCATGGCAGCTTCAAGCCCCACAGGTAAGCCTGGATTAGGTAGGGTACACCTGGGTTTGTGCTACAGTGAATCTTCTGCAAGTGTTGTCTAAGATGTGTATTTTCTTTGTTTCAATGAGGATAACAATATGCAAATATATGGCACCAGCTGAGGTGTCAGCCAGGGAGACAGAGGCAGATGTTTCTGGGTTTTGAAAAGGCACAAACAGCTGTTGAGTTTCAAAGTGTGGAACTTACACTTCACAAGAGATCAGAGATAAGGTGAACCAGCAGCTACCTTCCCTCTCGCCCTCAGTCTGTCCCTACTCCTCTCTCTCTAGGTGAATCTTGCCCACGACATTGCTACTGCAGTGCTGAGTATGGCCACTAGAGGGTTAAGAGGGAGCTGAGACACTGCTGTGGAGCTATTTTCAGCACTTTACTAACGGGCAGCAACAGTTGACACGGGCCAACCACGGACAGGGGCCTGGGGTGAGGTTTTGGGACGGGGGGTTGGGATGGGGTAAGGGTGGGTTTTTCTGAGGGAGGGGCAAGCCAGTCGCCGAACGGCCCCTCCCTCGCACACTTACGTGGAACTCTGTGGTGTTGAGGATGTGGCGACCATCGGGGCTCCAGCGCGAGGACAGCAGACCGATCGAGCCCTCGTCGATCTTGCAGTGCCAGTCCGGCTGCTCCAGAGACCACACCTGAGCACAGTGGACGAGAAGAGGCGCCACCCGTCAGAGAAAGCAACACACACCTGCTGGACTCTGTGATACTGTGTGTGAGTGAGTGTGTGAGTGTGAGTGTGTGTGTGTGTGAGAGAGAGAGAGACTGAGTGTGCTGGTCTAAAACCCTAAGCCATTCTCATCCTCCTGCCACACTATGAAAGACTGGCGATGGCTTCCACTGCAGCGGTAAGCTACTCCTTAGCTTCACTTTGCGACTGACTCACTCACTGTTGAAAGTTTCCCTCGTTTATTTATTTGTAACATTGTACAACTGTACACCAAAACAAATGACTTTTAGAAATCTAAAAAAAATTAAACATGGGCATAAATAATATACATATATGGAAACTTGCTTAGGACTTAACCAAACAAACTTTGGAAGAATCTGACAGGTTGATGCCTACAGGAACACCCACATCATATCATATCCCATTCCTCTACATCTGCTGTTTTTCTTTGTTGGGAAATAGAACCTCTGAACATAAGTACTAGTGCTTTGAACCCAAACAGTATCTCACTACTGGTGGTCTTACTTAAGAGAGAGATGTGAGGTGGTCGAGGATGTGACAGATCTGAGCATACCTGGACAAGTCCTCGCTTGTACATGGCACAGAGGATGAAGAGAGAGTCGGAGGACCACTCCATGTGAACCACCTGGTCTAGGCAGGTGTACAGCTGCAGGATCTGTAGGGTGTTGACGTCCCTGATGACCAGTCGGTACTGCACGCAGGTCGCCTGTGCGTATGGCAACGTCACGGGAAGCAAATGAGAAGCGGCAAGTTGATAAGGGTACTATGACTTCTCCAAATATGCCCATTTTAAGACGACTTAACCAGAAATGCAGCACGAGGAGGCTTACCAAGTATTTGCCATCGGGAGAGACGCGGCATAGTTGGTTGGTCTGCTTGAAGACCTCCGAGAAATTCATGGTCGAAAAGCTCACCTCCAAAAGGCTTTCCAGGGTAAAGACACAAATGTGATCATCAATGCTGTTATAGCCTACTGTAATGTCAAAATGACATCTGAAATAAATAGTGAAAAAATCCATACAGCATTGCAACTATGAACGCTAGATGGGGCGGTGTGTCAATAATGTCAACGTATGGTGGCTGCTAGTGTTGACAACACTGACTCAAAGTAATGCAAGTTTGCTACAACGCTCGAGACTAACTAACAATGCACTACATGGAGGTTACCTTAATAAATCTTTCAAGAGTTTATGTTAAACACCACGTTAGATTAACAGCTCTCTAGATAACGCTAGCCAACGTTAAGGGTAGTTGGTAAAGTTCAATACGCAAAATTAGCAAACGAGCTACGTTCGATATGCTAATGTTGTGTCTCATTCGATTCCTAGCAACGTGGAGCAACAGTTAGCTAAAGGCACACCTAACTATGAACAATTTCCATTATCAGCCTTGAGCCTTTACGGACTGTAAGATTTTAAATCCAAAGAAGTTCCAGATAACAGCATGCAAGCTGTCCGAAATCGAGAAAGACCACTACTACGAAGTGGAAAGCTAAGTTAGCTTGATAGCTCTATCGTTGACAGCAGTGATTACCACATAAAGTTTAATCTCTCGCACGATAACCAGAAACAACAGAATTATGTTTGGCGACTCAGCAATCCACCTAAAACAGAATTCAATGGAAACCCACCCGGTGTTAAGAGGATTTCTCACACAGATAGATCATCTGGAGGCAAATTAAACGGATTCGAAACATCCAGGGATACTTTGTTTGGGAAGCGAGGTAGCTATGCTACGTCACTGATTGGTGGTCTTTCATCCAATCAGAGGCCTCGACTGTTAACCATCGCTGAACCATGATTTTATGAGTTGGTCACTGTAAATAGAAAATATACCAATCGTGTTATTAAAAAATTTAACAAGGATTGAAATTAACACCCCTTTGTTAAATTGTCATATTGACATATATTACATCTGGTTAAGGTTATTTTGCCTTGTTCTGTGAAAGATTTGGTAAAAATGACTCGGGTCTCCCTCATCATGGACTAAACTGACTATTCCAGACATTGCACTATGTTTGCATTATCTATCAGGTTAATGCATGCCTTGTCTACATTGATTTAATATGTTTGTCTCATTGACAGCATATCTACCCCCTAGTGAGTCGATACAATGTTTCCCGCTCCTGTGCGCTCAAACGGCGGCTAACGCCTCCTCCTGTCACCCCTAATTCCCACAACCCACCCCTCCGGCTCTGCACAATCTCATAGTCAAAAAAGTATTTTAAGCTGCATTATCAGAAAATTCAGACAGCTTATGACAACTTAATTTTCCTTCATACGTTCTTGATTTCTGTTTTTCGTGAAATTGTTGGCTATTAGGCTACTTTGACAGCTTGGTCCATATGGCTTGATCAGGATCTGTGCTTAGCCTTCTTTCGCCTTCAAATGTCTAGTAGCATAGGATAATATAGGCTAATGTTTGGATATCATCTCTGACTTGCTGATTACTCTTGGATATATCGGCTGGGGGAAGTAGCCTAAACACAACCGAATTCTGGTAGGTAAATATGGCGTGTCTTAATTGTATTCGACTGACTTCACGTCGACTTGACAACTTAACTGATTGATTCTCTGCATACCTTCTCTGGTAGACTTTATTTAACATAGTTAATGTAGCCTACTTGTTACTTGCTTGAAGGTAGGCTACTAGGCTACTCACATTTTAATGTCCTACGATTTGTGTACCAATAAGTGAATACATGAACAGGGTAACTGATATAAGCAGCTTACGAGCATCTTGACTTATCCCACATTGTCGCTCAAATTTCATTTTCCAGCGATAGCATTCTTAAATCAAATTGGGTTGTCGTACCAAACGCTCTCTTTAAATGTCGATTCCCAAGCAGTCGCCCAATTAATAGGTTTAGAATTCTGAAATCAGGCCCGTTTAATATGATGAAACTAAGCTACAATGTCAATAGCTGACATCCTTCAAGATGTTTTTGTTTATGTGTCAAAGAAAATCAATTTGCCCTTAAACTGGACAAAGTTCAGCGCGATATGAATTCGTCAAAGTGGTCCCCAATTGCTCAAAGTGATAAGAGAGAAACATGAAAAATGAAAAATTGCATGATTGCAAAATAACATTTAAGTTGGCTATAAGCATAAGATTATTAGCTTTAATTGAAATTGTGCATATTATTATTATTATTATTATTATTATTATTATTATTATTACTATTATTATTATTATTATTATTATTATTATTATTAGTGTAGGCTTAACTCCTGTTTGCTGTGCTGAAGCCTACATAGCCTACCGGTCAATGTTTTTCGGCCAAATTTCATAAACAACACATTTAGTAAGTCTAGTCTATCAGATTGAATAGAATGTTGTCGTTTATTTCTGGAATATGAAAATCGCCTTGGCCTGTTTTCTGAAAGATTCATCATAACCAGTGCGGCTGTGCGCACATCATTAGTCCTCTGATGGCAATATAGGCTATGTGTAATTCTTACGGGACAATAATGCCTAACGGGACGAACCACTGACACCGCCGTTGTTAGGATGCGTCATTTTCCAAGACATGAAAATGATGGACTGGAAATAAAAAATCATAAAGCTGTGGGAGAACATAAGTGGTCTTCCACAGTTAATTTAGTATGTTTCCTCCTTCTGAAGTTTTGTAACCTATTTCTCATCAGTAGAAATGTTCTTCTGAACCGTGAGTGAGGGATGCCCCTGACTGACTATGACTGACAGTGTTTTATATTCTACTGTTAGGCCTACAGCAGGCAAACAACCTACAGCCTATACAAACACTAGACTTAAATTCAATTCACTGGTTTCATTCCCCAGTTGCCCTGTTAATTGTGCTGGCACAATGTTCTCATGGTGGTAGGCCTTATGTATCACGGGAATTTAGCAGTCTAATTTATCCACAGCTCGTCTCTGGAAAATCCACATGGACGAAATACTGGCGCCGTGCGCATATTTACTAGGCATATAGAATTTTGTATCGCAGGGTTTAGAAATGTGTATTTATGTAGTTCTTTATTTTAAATGTATGTTATTTGTGAGCATTTACAATATTTAAATAATCCTAAAAGAACGTTGTGCCATGTCTGAGAGTAAGAGTTTTTATTCTGTCAAATATTTTGCAATATTTCATTTGGATTGTACTCTGTGGGCACCAAACCTTTGCCACAGTTTTCAAAGCGACGGCGTCGTTGCTGAGGAGATATGTAAGAGTAAATACACCTCACACACCTCTCCCAGGGGCGTGCGCAACCACCAAAGCAGTTTTGAGAAGAGTAACTTTTTGTGAAAACCTTTTGCCATTTCATTTCCACCGGAAACGCTAGATTAAAACAACGCGCCGTAGATATCTTAATAATCAGTACTTGGTTCATTTTGGCTTAGGAAGTCAGTTTCTCGTCAGACGCTATGGAGACGCTCTCGCAAACGACGGGGTTCAATAAAACCTGTTGCCTGGGCTAAAACAAAGAATGATTCATTTTTGTAGTTTATCCGTATCAACTACTGCAAGAGACGTCCAGTCGACTTCAAAGGGTAGGCCAAGTTGTAGGTTAATGAAAAGGTGATTTTAAAATGACATAAAACAAATGTTTGTTCAACCCGCCTGATTTAATAAGATTGACACAAATAATGAAGCACGACCCAGATCAGTTTCCCTATTATGGGAATTCTTACACTCAATTTGAAATGCTCAGTTTGTTTTTGTTTTGATCAAGCTTTTCTGTTGATAGCGCATAGTCCTCATAGCAACAGAGCAACAGTGGCTGCGCTTTATTTGCGCACGTGTCTAAAGTGATTGCAAATCATATTCATCTTGGACCGACTACACATAATCTATAATCTTACATGTAAAATATCTTCAATTTCAATTTGTGACGGCAATTGCTCACAGCAATGCATCGCAGGGACTTTTCCCCACCTGCATTCCATGCTCTGTCAATGTGCGCAATAGGGGGAGTGACTAATAGGAACGCTCCTTAGAGATTTGGTTGTTGGTCTGTCATGGAAAATACATGACTGAGTAGCTAACAAACTAACAATTCACTTTAAACAGATCAGCACTAGAGTGTTTTTCGTATGTGAAGGCATTATCCATCGACACTGGCACCATTTTACCTCCGTCCTTACGCTGTGTGTGTGCGCGCGCGCGCGTGCGCATCTATGGGTATATGAACTTGTGACTGAGTGACTGTGTGTGTGTGTGTGTGTGTGTGTGTGTGTGTGTGTGTGTGTGTGTGTGTGTGTGTGTGTTTGTTGTCTTGTCTGTGTCTGGCTCCTGCCGTGATATTCTTGTCCTGTATGAGAACAGAGCTCTCTGATCCAGACTGTTCAGTGAGCCTCCGAAGGGCTGTCTAGCCCAGTATGCACCTTTAGGCTGCTCGGGTCTCTGGGGAAGGACGGGGCAGGTTAGGGCTTGCACTCGCAGCATCTCTGGGGCTGCTCATTGAATCTCTGCCTGATTGGACCAGCAGCAGTAGCTTTAGATGCTAGGAGCTGTCCTTCGGACCATGCAAACATGGAGCAATGGAATTGCAAGAGTTCAGGACATTTAACTGGAGAGAAACTAAATGGACTGTTCTATAATACTGACTGTGCTACACTGATAATTGTGTTGTATTCCATGTGGTAGGGATGGGAGGGGGTCGGGGGTAGATACAGATATGTGTGTATCTGTTACACCAGACACAGTGTCATGTGATGAAGTCATTGAATATCATCTGTTTTTCCCCATCCAACAATTAGTGGAGCTGACCGAAACAGTCTCTCTGTCCTCAGTCTACTCTGACATGACTGAGGAGTATGAGAGGGTTAGTATGATCCTTGCATCTTGCACCATGGGGATGTGAATGCAGCTTACTCCATGCTCACCATCACCTGGTCCTAGTTTGATTGGGTATATTTTATTAGTCGTGGTGTATTTTGTGTGAGGTCAACAAGCTGGCTGAGCTGACCCTTAATCAGGCACTGGATGTCTCCTTGTGTTGTTCCTAAGCCATATTCCGTTTTGGTTTGTAGATGCATTATACATGATTCTCCTCTTTTCACGATCAGAGGTCCCTTCCCTGCTAAAATACTTTCAGTAAAAATATTTGGATTGGTCTGGTTCTGTATGTGTTTTGGGGTCTATGATAACTGGAATAACCTGGTGTGTGTATGTGTTTCAGAGTGATCTGCCCACCGGTGGATTGCCCCTCTCCTAAGATGTCCCAGTCTGCCACTGCTGATGACGGGACCACCTTTGAGCACCTGTGGAGCAGCCTGTGAGTGCCCCACCCTGTCTCCATGACAACAATCACATTTAGCAAATCTGATAGAAGTGACAAGTCACACATGCCAGATATAGTCAAAAGTTATTCAAATAATTTACTACAGTGGGGTGCAAAACCATAGCTGCCAACCTGTTGGTTGGCAATGGGAAATTGCACTGCAATCAGCAAAGTTAGCAACTAAACTCTGGACCAACACTGGGGAAAGAATGGACACTGACAAGAGTCAACTAAAATACACTGGCAAGTGTTAATAATCCTCGATAGACTCTACAGTGTTAAAGATATACAGTCTATAACCTTATACTCTGGGGAAATAACTCTCTGGCAGTTGCTGTGTATGATTTTGGGAAACGCGCTCCTGATTGCGCACATCTAAACATGCACACATCTCTCTTATCAATTGTCAGGGAGCCAGACAGCACATACTATGAGATGCCCCCAGGCGGTCACCCCAGTGGTCACCATGGGGACAGGGGCACCCCCTCCAACATGCCAGGAAACAGGGCAGAAGTCTGCATGGACGTGTACCACATGAGAGACATGAATGACAATGTCATGGTAAGAATGCACTTGGGGGAGAGCGCAGTAGTGATGCAGGGACCGTCTTGAGTGTGTGTGTGTGTGGGGGGGGGGTGTCAACAGGTATGTACGTATGTATCTATGCATGGGATAATCCACATGAAATGAGCCAATTTTAGAAAACCTTCCCACTTAACTGCCTCAGATTATCTTCATTCACTTACATTGAGTAGCCTACTTCTGTATATTTAAAGGAAGGTCTGCAAGCCCCCCGAGTACTCAACTAACCGAGTATTCATCGAGGCTCAAAATGTATCCCCCAATATAAAGACGAGAATTGTTATGCCACAGTAGCCTATCACTCACCACTGCCTGACTCCAAATTCAGCTCTAAATTAAAGGAAGTACAACTGATGACTAAAGAAAATGTCAGGGGGTTGAGCGAGAGACCTCAATTGATTTCACTTGGAATAACAAAGTCCTGCACTGGCATGTATTTGCGATCGTGTAAAACAGTGTGACCATAAATTGTTGCGTATTGTTGTAGCCTTTGTTAGGCATCTTTAAGACTACTCTCAATTTAGCCAACTAGTCTACCTGCCTGATGCAGATCTCTGATTGCAATTATGGGCATGGAATTTAATATTTAAGTTTTAATATTTAAATATGGCTTAGATATAGTATTTTACCCCATGCCCCCATTCATTCATTTTTTCCTTCACTCATTCATCCATTCATGTAATCTGTTGTTCAGTCAGTCAGTTGTGGACCGATGCATATAGTATAATGGCCCTCCATTCCCTTGTGGCTCTGGGCGTCCTCTTCCTGTTTGGGAATGGGTTAATGCCTTCCCTCCAGACAACTCCATCTTCCCTCCATGATTCCCTCTTCCGCCGGTCTTTTCCCTCTTTTCCATGTGTGTTTTCCCTCTTCCTGGGGTCTTTTCCCTCTCTCTGTAGCGTGGTCTGCAGTCGGCAGTCTGCTGTGGGATTAGGTGGGAGGGGGTGACACCTAATTAGAGAACAACCCCACAGGCCCTGGCAAGGTGACACCTGCTGCCTACCCATCTGGGAGAGAGAGTGAGAGAGAGGGGAGGAGGCAGAGCAAGAGAGAGAGGCAGAGTAGAAAGAGAGGTGTATAATGTACACAAAGGGTTATGCTCAAAAAGTAGCAAACTTCATTTCAACTTAATTTGTTTAAAGTCGTACAAGATTTAGATTTTGGTTCAGAATAAATTTTAAAGGTTTCTGGCTCAAGCATTAATGAATTGTATATGACTGGATGATGGTCACAGAGCTGTTGAAGTTTCAGATAATTCTCACATACATGTGTCTGAGTCTGATAATGGAGAAATAGGAGATACAGTTCTTTGTTGAGAAGTTTTTACAAATACATCAATTAATTGTACCAAACAAAATTTACATTTTCTATTTAAGATGATTTTAAACAGTATTCCGCTAATTCCGGTGTATTTCTAAAATGACATTAGAAGTATGCTTATTTATTGTGTTGAAAAAAATCACAAAAGCCATGTTTGATGAGGTTACAAAAGTACATACAACACATGTTACAATCTGCAAGTCTCATAAACCCATATTTAGCTGCAAAAGGGAACAGCATATCACATGTTTAAAATGACAAATTTGACTATTCCATGGAAATTCCTATGTTCATTTTGAATTTCATGCCAGCAACACATCTAAAAATAATGGGACCGGCGGGGCAACAAAATGCTGGAAAAGTTGTGTAATGATACAAACATTTCACAACTTATTGTGTTAACTAGCATCATGATTGGGTTTGAAAAGAGCATCTCTCAGAAGTAAAGATGAGGAGGTATTCATCACTGTGTGTGGGCAAAGGATGAAACAATATAAGAAAATTCTTCTTAACATGAAATTGTGAATAAGTGGAGGATATCATTATACATGATATCATTAAAATCGTCAGAGAATCCAGGGAAATCTCTGAAAACAAGGGATACTGTTAACAATATTGGATGTCTGTGGTTTTGTATGGGCTCAGGAAAACCTCCGACAATCATTGTCTATGGGCACAGTCTGATAGCCTAGAAATCTAACAGTTTGATACTTCATTCACAAATGCTAGTGTAAGCTAGAAGAAGTTATTGTATTTAGACATGATACAGAAATGCCACAGTCTTATATGGGCCAAAGCTAATTGAAGTAGAAAAAGGTCCTGTGATTAGACCAATCAAAATGTGTAATTCTGATAATTTTTTAGACTCTGTATCCTCCGGTCTAAAGAGGACAGGGACTATCCAACTTGTTATAGTGTCCCGTTGAAAATCTAGCATCTATAATGGTATGATGATATACTGCCATCCAGATGGCCTCATGTTCAGGGAAGACCTTGGAATATATCAGGAAAACAACAGCAAAATGATTTCTGCACATATTTAAACCGTATGACTCCTTAGAAGCTAAAATGAACTGCCTGCAGTCCAGACCTGTCAGTTGGGTGCATCATGGAATTAAAAACTTGATGAACTCATTAAGACCTACAGTGCCTATTAAAAGGGCTCTCTAAAACCACCTGCTGAAACCTGCATCAGAAACACTCCGACGGCACATCAGGCCTTAAAGGCAGAAACACTTATAAGGTGGGTCCCGTCTTAATGAGTTAAAAGAGAATTGTGGTGATTTTTCATATTGATCTCTGTGTCTCAAGGTCACGAGTATACTGTTGACATGAGGGGAAAAAAACATGAAAACAATCAGTTCTACCTAAGTCAAGTTGCTGCAGCCAACAGCTAGAGCTGCCAGGCAGCTACAGGGCTACACTGGGGGCATGAACATGGGGGCTCATGAACATGAACATGAACATGAACATGAACATGAACATATGAGAAAAATCGCCAGAATTCTCCTTTAAGAAGACCCCTGATTGTTCAGCATCTGAAATTGTACAATGGGCAAGAAGCCTTTCATTCTCAAAACTCTAGCAACTGGTCTTAGTTCCTAGATATTTGTAAAATGTTCTTAAATGAAGAGGTGAACCAGCACAGTGGTAAGCATGTCCGTTGGGACGTGTTGCTGAAATCAAATTCAAAATGAATATATTTCCCATGAAATATTCACATTTGTCATTTTCAACATGTGATGTGTTGTTTATGTCCTTATTGCAGCTAAAAATGAGTGTACGAGATTTGTAGATTATTGCATTACTGTTATTATGTGCAACTTGCGCAACGTCCCATCTTCTTATTATACGTCACCCTGTTCAGGTGGGAAGGATGAAGTTCAGGTAAGGTGAGGTGAAGTTCAGGTGCGTCACAGAAACAATGTTGTGGTGACCTCCCCCAGGTCATTAACAATTCTCGGCTGGCTTGTGAAAGCAGTCATATATCCCGTCACATTGCAACTCTCCAAAATTGATTCTGTCACGTAACACAGAAAGCTGGCGTTCCCACATCCAAGTCAATTCTTCCTGAGCAAAGGTGCAAGTGGAAATCAATTCTCATCTTGTCCCTCCGCTCGGCATGCTGGGAAGGGTCCGGCCTGTCGCCTGGGCAAGTCTGGGCCTGCCGGCCGGGTTAATGAATAGTCATGAGGGGCTGGGGGAAGGGGGGCGGAGCCTGTTCTGTTGTTAGCTGCAGCGGCGGCGGCGGCGTTGAGGGCCGAGGGTGGAAGTTAAAGTGAGCGTGCTCAGTAGAAGTTCCCTCATCCCAACCCCAGCCACTGCGCCAGGCACCAGTCAGCCAGTTAGTTAGTTAGCCACTTGATCCACGCGGGCACTCGGAGGTGCCACCCCACCACTTAGAGGGGTCCAGAGGGGTCCAGAGCTCACCTGAGCGTCAGCGGGGTCACATGACGTGTGTGGTGGTGGTGGGAGGGCAGGTGGTGGCTCTGTCCGTGGAGGTGGGCCTGTAACGATGCTCTACTTCACTGCTCCAGGGAGACGTCTCAGTACGGTAGGACACTGCACACACTTCATGGATTGTAGCTGTCGGGAAACAAGTTGTTTAAAACTTAAAGATAGTCTGTGCTGTGGGTTCGAATGGATGTGCTTTTTCATTGAGTCAATTGGAGGTCTTTTGACTTTTGCTGTCTTGATTACAACTCAAAATGTTATTGTAGAAGAAGTGTTTGGATTCCAGATTTTGCAAACGTTTGCATTTGCAAAGTTAGATTCATCATGTGTTATCATGAGATGTTTGCAAACTAGTATGAAACACTTTAAGGTGGCATTTAGTATTTCTGTAACAGTATATTTCTGTAAGCTTTATTGTCAGTGTAGTCTATGTTGTGCTGGCAGAGTCATGCAACAGGTGCTTATGGTGGTGGTGACAGCTTGCAGCTCCCCAGACATGTCTTTCCAGACTTGGCCAGAAGAGGGCGGTGTTTTGTCACAGTTGTGGCGTCTCTGTTCAGTGCCTCTCAAGTCCATCACCTCTGTGGCTGACTAAGCGCTGCGCTGCGTAGCTTTTCTCATAGAATTGAGTGTAGCTGGACTCAGGGCTCAGCCCCTCATCTGGTCAGAGCGGGTCAGTCCATCCCAGACACGGCTGATGATTGCTCTGCATGTTTGTGTGAAGTATGGGCTCGGGGACCTCATCCTAGAGACTGGTTTTGTAATTGGTCATTTTGTTTTGGCATTGCATGGGCTATCAGTCTGCTGGGTCCCTCAATTTTAGTATTGATAAGCAAGGGGTGGGATGTATTGTGGTATCGGTTGAGTTGGTGTGTGTGTGTGTGTGTGTGTGTGTGTGTGTTTGGGGGGGAGGGGGTGGTGTACACCCTTGCACAGTGTGTATGTGTGTGTCTCTTTATCGATCTTCAGCTATTCGGACAAAAATACACTCATTTGTGTATTACAGTACATACACACACACAGATATGCATGCACCTTCACTCATACACACTAAAGCATTTGCACATTCAGTGGCTATGGTTGTGTTTCAACTTGTTGAAGTGCATTCTTTAGTATTCTAGAGAGAGAGAGAGAGAGAGAGAGAGAGAGAGAGAGAGAGAGAGAGAGAGAGAGAGAGAGAGAGAGAGAGAGAGAGATTCTCACAGTCTCTTAAGATCTTGTCCAACATTTGGGATGGCAGAGCTGCTGGTTTTCCCCCACCTGGCTGCATGGAAAGCCCCCGATTGGAGAAACAAAAAATGTCTGAAACGTGTGTGTGATGGCTTTTACATTTGTCTGTTGACTGACTTTTCCTCTGACTGTGTCCATGTCAGTGGACAGGTCCATTTGACTGGCACAGAGACATGTCTGTCTCATTCAGCCAGCGAGGGTCCTGAGCAGGGGGGTTTCCATAGAGGATCACTGAGGGGAAGTATGCTGAAACCAAACGGTTGCTTTGATCTGTTTGTAAACTTTCCCAGGGTTTAAGGTGAAGGTTAGAGTTGGCACATTTGCTGCCATTGGCTGTCATAACTTTAACACACACACACACACACACACACACACACACACACACACACACACACACACACACACACACACACACACACACACACACACACACACACATATACACACACACACACACACAAAAACTATTCATGGGTTTCATCAGGTCCCTTTCCACAGGTGTATAAAATCAAGCGCCTAGATTTTGAATGCAGACTGCATGATGCTTTATTAACCCACCTGTGGAAAGGGACCTGATGAAGCCCATGGACAGCCTACATCAAGTTCGAAACACCTTTCAATTCTACTAAATAGCATTCTATATTTATTTCTGTCATTCATTTACTAAAAGTTTAATTGAGGGTCCGTTGATCATTCAGACATATTCTGTCTGTCTTTATCTCTCTCATAATGTTTGTTGCCAGTCAGGTTAAACTGTTACCATTACCTGTGTTCACTACTAGTGTGTACAGGCCAGAGGCTGCCAAGGGCAAGGTGATGTTTATGTTTATTTCCTGGTCAGCAGAGAGGAGACTTTATTTGATAATGGCCAGACTGATATACAGGAATTGGAAACGGCTACTGTCTGACCTACACAGCTGACCTTTGAACCAGTATTTCATCTCTCTCTCTCTCACGTACACACACACACACACACACACACACACAAGCACACACGCACACACACACACACACACACACACACACACACACACACACACACACACACACACACACACACACACACACATACACACTCATGTCTGTTGGCTGCTGTTGACTCAGGCCGGGTGTGTGATGTGAAGGCTCTCTACGTGCGTGTACACACTTGTGCCGTGCTGTTGCTTCAGCCGGGGCATGTCATAATTAGGCCAACGTGCGTTCCTCCGCTCACTCTCTCCATCCCTCTATCGCCTCTCTCTCTCTCTCACTCTCCTCCTTTCCTTCGGCGTGGGGATCACACCTTTGTCAGGGACACAGGCACCTGGGGGAAGTTGGGAAGAGAGCAACAAAAGAGCAAGAGAGAGAGAAAGAGAAAGAGAGAGGGACAGGAGAGAGAGAGAGAGAGAACAGAAGAGTGGGAGATTTGAGTTGTGCAGGTGAGCGCCACTGTAGAGAGTAGAGTAGACCTCCAGTACCTGTCTAAAGTAGGGCTGGTGGGCTATGCTGCTAAAGTGCACTGATTAGGTCTGCAGAGAAAGAGAGTTCTTTGGATAATGTACTACGTGAAGAAAAAGGTAAATGTTGTGTGTGTGTGTGTGGGTTTGTTGAATTATCTTAGCATATGATTTTTTTTTTTGGGGGGGGGGTGACTTATTGGGACTGGCCAGTAATATGTTTGGCATGTTAGTCTAAACTGACAGAATCTAGTTGTACATAGTAAAAGTGTTTCATTATTATACCTGCACTGCACATCTGTGAGAAATTGCATAGAGGTTTGCACCTGGAGCTGAGAGCAAAGAGAGACTCTACTAACACTGCTTGTTGTTCAGTGTGTGTGTGTGTGTGTGTGTGTGTGTGTGTTTGTTTGCCTGTCGTCAACTAGAGGGTTGGGTCATGGGACCGAACCCCTAAAGCAGAAAACTCCTCTTCTCCTTCTTACCTGTGTGGGGCCTAAAATGTCCAGATATTTGTGAGACCCATGGTTGTATGGATTGCGTTGTAGGGTGCACTTCAGGTTGGTGACCAGTTTTAGGGACAGAAGTAGAGGGAATTCACTGGACTGGTCCTCAAGTTTCTACGTCTGTGTTGGAGTTCTTTACAATGATAAAAACATATTGTAGCAGTGCAAATGCTGGACTTCCTATACCATACCTTTTATGAGTATACTTATGTAGAATATCAATATAAATAGCAAGCACATGATTTAAATGATTTAGTAAAACTGATTATTTTGACAAACATGTCATTCTAAATAAATTTCCGGTGGCAGTTCTAACACATAAAAAAGTAGTGTACTTTTTTGAACTAATGTTTTTCTCCCTTTTATTGTATTGCTGTCCATCTGTTGCGTGTGCTGCCTGTGATTTATGGTGGAGTTGGGGGAGGAGGATGGCTTCAGAGATGGAGGGGTTCGCCAGGCAATTAGGCAGCGGACAGATAATGCCTGTGTTTTACAACTCTGCTCTTGCCCCGGAGGCCACTGCTGAACACTCTATTGCCCTCCCCCCATCTCCCCCACTGTTGGGGCTACTACTTCTACTTGCCCTTTAAATCCCACAGAAGCTGTAACCAGACCCACCCTGAGTGTGTGTGTGTGTGTTTGAATCTGTATGTGTGTGTGTGTGTGTGTGTGTGTGTGTGTGTCTGCCTTACTAACTTAACCACCCTCCCCCGTCAAACCCCTGTGAAAAAAAAAAAGAAAGAAAAAGAGAAGAAAAGCGGCGCAGAGCTCACCTTTACCTGACGTGTGCTGCGGTGTGTGTGTGTCAGTCCCAGTACAGCCTCCTGAGCAACAGCATGGAGTCGAGCCTGGGCGCGCCGCCACCGCGCGCTTCCTCCACCAGCCCCTTCGGCTCCGACAACGCCTCCAGCGTGCCGACGCCCTCGCCCTACGCCCAGCCCAACTCCACCTTCGAGGCCGCCTCGCCGGCGCCCGCCATCCCCTCCAACACCGACTACCCCGGGCCCCACGTCTTCCAGGTCACCTTCCAGCAGTCCAGCACCGCCAAGTCCGCCACATGGACGGTGAGTCGAGCAGGCCGGTGTTGAGTGTGTGTGTGTGTGTGTGTGTGTGTGTGTGTGTGTGTGTGTGTGTGTGTATGTTTGGGGTTGGGGGGTGAGCGTGAGCGCTCTGGGAACTGCTGGAGATGTGTGTATGTGTACATGCGTGTGCACGTGGGAGATGGTGGGGGACTGTCAGTGCTGTCTGTGGGATTGGGATTGGGATTGTGTGTGTGTGTGTGTGTTTGTGGGCATACAAGTGTGCACACGTTTGACGTTCTGTCGATCTGTCTGTCTGTCTGTGTGTGTGTGTGTGTGTGTGTGTTGGGATTTTGATTTAGAGTGTGCATATGATTGGGTGCATATGTGTGTTTGATATTGTGAATGGGTATATGTGGGTATATGTGTGTCTATGTGGTTGAAATTGTGAATGTTTGTGTCTTTTTGGATGGGAGAGGGTAATTGTTATGGTCAGGAGGGTCCTAGGTTAGGGTCAGAAAGGAGTGTGTATGTGTGTGTATGTGTATGTATGTGTGTGTGTGTGTGTGTGTGTGTGTATATATTTGTGTCAGGAAGTTGAGTGGTGGAAAGAAGGAGGGTGGTGGGGGCAGGGGCCAAATGTCAGACAAGTTTGATGCATCTTCTTTTTCTCTCTTTTTCTCTCTCTCTCTCTCTCTCTCTCTGCCTTCTGTCTCTGCGCTGAGCTATGTGAGAGTGTTAAGTGTGTTTAACAAGCCAACCCCGAATGCAAGCAGTGCTGTTGTCTGAGTAGAATGCAGTTGGCCGGGATAAGCTTTTGCTGAAGGCTATTTAATTTGAAGCCATTTATGGGAAATCACTCATGAAGTGGAACCTATTCACTCTGTGAATGAGGCTGTCAACATCCCGCCACTAATAGTTTCCTGTGTGTGTGTGTGTGTGTGTGTGTGTGTGTGTGTGTGTGTATGTGCATGTACATGTGCATGAGTATGTATATTTAACGCTTCACGTCTTAATGTTGTCTATTGTCCCTGTCATTCACTGCTTGTATTGCCATGAGCAGCATTCATACGAGCATGCCACCGTGAATAAGACCGAATCATTTATGTCTGGAGAGTCTTAAGCCTCAGATTAAAAACAAGCAAACAAGGATGCTCTCCTGGAAGGCACTAGGCAGTGGATTGGGAATATTTAAGACGCTGAATGAATTGTCTACAGAGAAGTTGGCAACCTGTACGCACAAGCGTGGGGGATGCTGTTCTTTGTAGCATAGAGGTTAAGGAGCTGGGCTAGCGTGCAGTAGCCTGGAAAGTTGTGGGTTCAATAACCCGGCTTCCCCCGTTGTGCCCTTGAGCGAGGCACTTAACCCCGAACTCTCTGGCCAGTGGCCCTTGTAATATACAGTAGTTGGCACCAGTGGCTTTGGATGGAAAACATCTGAATGAATAAATGTAATGTTCATATGAAACTTGTACTGCACAGTTGAGGGTCTCCTTCCCCTCAGTTGCCATACATTTGCGGTAAGGTCATATTTTCATATGCAAATTAAGTGTGTTATGACCTAGGGGTAAGGCCACAACAAAAGAGAGAGTCGAGAGGTTGGATTGTTAACTAAAATATGGATTTATTAACCAAAGCAAATTAATCAACTAATAGCAAACAAACGACAAAGAGTGTGAGATGGGTCCAAGTCAGTTGTCTGTAATGCATGGATGTTGAATGTTTGCAATGTGTCTGAGTGTAGTGTTGCATGTCCAAAACCCAAAGTCAAAATGGCCCTCTCAAGGGGAGAAGCAGCAGCCTTCTTAACAGCACACCTCAGCTGCAGCCCATCAGCTCGTTAGGTCCTTAGCACACCTGAAAACAAGACCAAGACAAAGACAACGAGCAGAAGGCCTCACAGGCCGTCACACCCTCCCCCATAAAACAGAAACCATAGGTTTCTGAATTTTTTTATACTTTTAGGCCCAAAAAACATCCAATATGGACAACAATTAAATTACAATATGCATACAACTGTTAAAACAATGTCTACACCACCTTCAATTCATTCACCACTTTAATTGGCATAAGGCAAAACTAACCAAAAGTTTTCCCACTAGCTATATCCCCAAAGCTAGCTAAACTTACCTACAGTATCGTCTTCATGTGGATTTGCGGCGGGTTATGCACCTTAACCCTTATGTTGTCCTTGGGGTCAATTTGACCCCAAGCAGTGTTTAACATCATAAAATATATGGTTCACTTTTTTTGTTTTGCTTCAAGTTTCATGACTTTTCCTCATTTGAAGGGTACAACAGAGTAAACATGAAATTTGCACAAAAATATGTTTCCAATGTCCTGTAAAAAAAATAGTTACGTTGGTGGTATTGGGGTCAATTTGACCCCATTTTTATGAAACATGATGAAAATGAATATTTGACAAATTATGGATATTATTATTGTAATAGTATGAGAACATGTAGTTATCATTATTGCATATAAAAGTACATATTACATGTAAGTTATTTTGGCAGGTCTGAAAAAGTCCAAAAAGTCAGCCTTTGGGCTGTTGACACTGGATTGGCCATATTGCCAGTCAGGGTTCCAGGGTTCATAAAGGGGTGTGGGGGGGGTGGAATTGTTTTGTAGGGCTTTTGATGGTGGTTATTACACTCTTGTTAAGTACCTACCACAAAAAAAATTGGGTAAAAAAAATAATTTTAATCATTTTTTGAGAGTTTTTTTAGCTGGGGTCAAATTGACCCCAAGGACAACGAACGTCGGTAAGATTTGAGGACAACATGAGGGTTAAACCAGCGGGTTTGCAAAGCGACCTGCAATAGGCAACCCCGCAAATTCCCACGGACGTGCTCCCGAGACAAATCACCCAAAGATGATCGACACTAACCGCATTTCCACAACACTACAACCCCCCCTGACGCAACCCAAAGGGGAAAACGCCACTTAAGCCTAACAGCGAAAACAGACATACCAAATTAAAGTGGCAAACAAACTATTTTGTTAAGCAGCAACACACAACAACTACGCAGGCCAATAACTAAAGAAAACAAAATTACCTAAACGATCCAACCAACCTCTCTCGCCCCCCTTCAAAGAAGTGCAGCGCACTCACCAAGCAGAGATGAACTCTATTGCAGAGACAAATGTCAGCAAAACTTAGGTTATTAAGGCTCCAACGACCATCACCATAGACTAGCCTGTAGCAAGGCACAGAAAAACATACGTCGCACATTCAACACACATACTGTAAACCAACAAAGCCGACAAAATAACTGTTGCAAACTGACAGTCAAGCAAAGTATGCAACCAAACAAACCTCGCATCTCTGGTCTTCAACCCCTAATATGCGAGAAACCAAAGATCCAAAACTCACACTAGCCTACGGCACTACCCCGAACGACTATGTGAGCAGCAGCCCAACCAAATCACACCTGCTTGCCTGCACCTGAGCAGACACCAATCAAGTGCTACGACTGCTAACCAAATTGTACCTACCGGCACCCAAAGAACCAAAACTTGCACTAGCCTACGGCATTCCCCCGAACGACTATGCAAGCAGCAGCCCAACCAAATCACACTGCTTGCCTGCACCTGAGCAGACACCAGTGCTACGACTGCGAACCAAATTGTACCTACCGGCACCAAAGGACAATTTTTTGGGATTTACCAGCCCACGAGCCTACCTGACGCTCTGCACCTGAGCAGACCATCCAGGCGATCCCAACTCTACACTCCCACACAAAAAGGAACACATGCAAATTGCCAATGAATGTGCGCCACACGCACCAAATTCACTACCCCCCCTGCACCTGAGCAAGGCAAGGTCCGTGACAAACGACAATTGCATGCAAAACCTAAAGGGAGCAACCACAGAACAATTAACGACGAAAATGAATGTGCGACTAAAATTTAACTAACAGAAGAAAAGTTTGTTTAGACGAGCCCCCATGTTATGACCTAGCGGTAAGGCCACAACAAAAGAGGGAGTCGAGAGGTTGGATTGTTAACTAAAATATGGATTTATTAACCAAAGCAAATTAATCAACTAATAACAAACAAACGACAAAGAGTGTGAGATGGGTCCAAGTCAGTTGTCTGTAATGCATGGATGTTGAATGTTTGCAATGTGTCTGAGTGTAGTGTTGCATGTCCAAAACCCAAAGTCAAAATGGCCCTCTCAAG
>NC_085000.1:6373166-6380666 GCF_963854185.1 Sardina pilchardus | reverse complement strand
ACTGTACAGTCGGTATAGGTGTGTGTGTGTCTGTGCGTTTGTGTGTGCGCACATGTCTGCGTGTGCGTGTGAGCTCATGCCCGAAGGCATCGGGAACTGTAGTAGGGTTTTGCATCACCTCAGGCTATGTTGATCAGCATAGGGGCACGCTGACAGCTATGACTTCTGATGAGGCGGGTAGCGTTCAGTATTGCCTGCCTTGCCTGGTCCAGCAGGTAGCGTTCAGAGCTGCCTTCCTGTCATTACAGCCTCCACTGGCATCCACTGGCATTCTCACCTTAACCCCGTAGCCCCCTGTTAGGAGAACAGGCATGTCCACAGCTGCACTTCTCCAGATGCCAGCAGCATCAAAAAAAGCTCTGCTTTTATATGCATTCATTTAAGACATGAAGTCATCTAAAGCGGTGTAACTTTCATACACAGTTATGTGTCAAATTTCAAGATCTGAGTGCTTAAAAAAAAAAAGAAACTCCAAAACAACGGATTGGCACAGCACCGTGTTTGGTGCATCACAACAGCGTGTTGTTGCTCTTGGTCTACCAATGTCTTCTGTGATTGGTCAACATGAGTGAGGTGCAAGTAGTAGCCACTGGCCTTTGGATAATAACTGGTGTTGATGTGGAGTGGTCAGGGTTCTTGAAACGTCTTGAGGGCTGGTTTCATGTGCACTGAACTGGGAAACCATTTGTAGCTGTTGTGGTACCTGGGAGATGCTTACATAGACGTCAGAAATATAATGATCACCCACTTACAACCCGTTCACCAACTGTGGATTGCTTGATTATAAAGGCCGTGTGATGATTTGGTACATGGTGTTCTTGCTTCATGTTGATACACATTTTGTGTTGATGTGCATTTTGTAGACTTTGCTGGATTCACAGAAGTATAACTGGTGTTCATTGTGCTTGACTGCTTTTTAGACTTGCCACAACACTGTAGCATAAACACACATGAAGCTTTGGGGGTAATTATTCCCGGGGTGGGATTCCCGTATGACTCCCAGAAACGAGAGCTTTGCCTGGGATCCACATTGCTGCAGCTCAGGGTCTTTGGATTCCGAGAGGGATGAACGGGACTGAGATCTAACGCAGCGTCGCGCGGCTCTCTCCTCTGAAGACCCATCAACATGCTTGGTGTGTGTGTGTGTGGGTGGGTGGGTGTGTGTGTGGGTGTGTGGGTGTGTGCGCGCGTGTGTGTGTTTCTTAAGTGTCCGTGTGTTTTAGTTGGACATGCTGAAGCTTGTCTCGGCTCCTGGCGTGTTGAGAGCTGCTCATCTATGCTATTACCCTCATCCTCACTTGGCCAGCCTGCACACGCCCAACACACACACACACACACACACACACACACATCAACACACACGTCAGCACAAAGACAGACACAGGCACAAACACACACAAACAGTACATCCCTCCTGAAAATAAAGCTCTTTAAGGCAACCTCACATGTATGCTCAGACCCACATGCACACACACATACATGTGGACAGACACATAAACAAGCATGACCACATATAGTATATTGTCACATAACACATGCCCCACACATGCACATGCATACACACACACACATGCCCATGCATGCATTGTATAGACTCAATCCACACTCATGCGCACCCGCAAGCAAAACAAACTATCGTTGATGATGGCTGAATAATACACAATAGTAAAAATGCAAATGGTAATAAACTGAGATCTTGGATGATCAAGAGGGTCCATGGCGTGGCGTCTGTGCTTGCATAGTTTGACAGTGAAGCCTGCTGTGCCTGTACACGTCTACCTGGACACATAGAGTAGGCCATCTCTCTCTCTCTCTCTCTCTCTCTCTCTCTCTCTCTCCTTCCTCAGAGCCAGTTGCTTCTTGACCTCATGACTAATGCTCTACCAGACAAGCGCCCATTTGAAAGTGAGAGGGCTGAGCTGATTCACTGACAGTACAAAGACACACACACACACACACACACAGACATTGAGACACTGTGTGTGTTTAAGCACGCAGACATTTTACACACAGCAGCACTGTGTACACAAGCGTTTAGCCTCCCATCACCGGCGACACTGATGCTTCCTTACTGTGCATTTGTGTGTTGTGTGTTTTAAGCATTTTACAGTGCTGCGTAGTAGACCAATGCGGCCTCATTGCAACACTGTGGTACGGATTAGTGTAGTGCATTAACGTGCATGCTCTGCTGATTGCGTGGACACACACACACACATTCCGGATCCTTTTTTGCACCTTTGTTCTTTCTCTTCCACCCGTTTCATCTGCGTGAGGTACATCATAGATGTGTGTGATTCTGAAAAGTCCTTGTTTTCGTGTTTGTCAGTACATTTCACGTTCCCTTTTTGTGTGTCATTATCGTAAAGCTTGTGTTTCCATCGGCGCTGTCAGGCGTCAGCTCCGTGTGAAGTCTCCCGGGGAGTGTCGGCGTGTCAGGGTGTTGATGAAACGGCGTAGCCCGCGCACGTTAGCGTAAGCATATTTGGGCTGTTAACCAATTTTTTTGCGCGGGGCAGGCCGGAACACGTCGGCCTGGATGACAGTCTCATCATTATCACTCGGCCTGGAGGGGCCTGCCTCAACCTGCACCCGTCCACTCCTCTCCGTCTCTCCTTCTCCCTATCCCTCCATCACCGCCATCCTCCCTTCCTTCCGCTGCATCCATCCGTCTATCCGACTCTCATCTCTCCTTTCATCTCGGTTCATAATCTGTGTGCTGCCCATCCTCGACGCTTTCTCTTTTTTTTATCCTACTTGAGATATTTCTTTATCAGTCATTCAGTTGGACTTCTCTCTTCTCTTTTTCATCTGTATCTCTCTCTCGCCACCCATCTCCATCCCTTCTTCTCTCTTCTTCTCTCTCTCTCTTCATCCCTCTCTCCATCCCTCTGGTCAATAGTTATGGTCCTGACTCCTCAACATCAATAGCATCAAGCAGGGAGAGTGATGAAACACTCTTCTGTTTATTTGAGTGTGTGTGTGTGTGTGTGTGTGTGTGTGTGTGTGTGTGTGTGGGAGATAGCTCATCTGGATTGAGAAGATAAGATAAAAGGAGCGGTGTGGAATAAAAGAGGACGTGTGAGTGGACAAGTCCGGGCGTCTCCAGTGCAGCTCTCACCTCAGCTCTGCCTGATTGATGTCTCTGTGTGAGCTCTCACACTCTCACAGATGCTCCTGCTCGTCTTTGCCTTCCTCTGCTCACTCTACTTTCTACATTCACTCACACACACACTCATACAACCATACTCATTCGCTCATTCACTCACTCATTCAAGCAGTCAATCATTCACTCATTCACACACACTAGACATACTTACCCCCTCATTTACTCAATCACTCACTCACTCACTCACTCACCCCATCACATATTCACTCACTTCATAGTCACATATTCATGTAACATATTTAAGTTGTTCCCTCACTCCCTCACTCACTCACTCCCTCACTCACTCACTCACTCACTTTCTCATCTATGCATGGTCCTGTTGGATTGGCACATGGCGAGATTCATTAATTTGGCGATCTGCATTTGACCACCGATATGCCCAAAGATGGTTTTCAAAAGGGATTTCACTGTAGTGATTCATAGCAGACAGAAGACGTGAAGGTGGCAACTTACCATGTGAAGACTTTCGAGTGAAACTCTGAAATCAGATCATTACATGTTCATATTTATGTTTTTCCATACATGTTTGCATTCTTTCAGCTGGGTTTAATGTTTGGCCACAGAAGCAGGTTGAGTGCTTTGTGTGTGTGTGTGTGTGTGTGTGTTGTTAGTACGTGCACGTGCAGGTGACTGATCTGTGTTGATTTTACTGTGGATTATCTGCGTTATCACCAGACTTTCCCTCTGTGGCCGATCCAGTGGATTGAATGCAGGATGCTGGTGTCTCTTTGTGTGAATGTCACAACAGCGCATACCCAGAGCCACCCTACCCTGAGTCCCTCCTCACTCCACGATCAGAGTGTGGTTCCTGGGGAGAACCCCACAGAGCCTATGGCCCTGGTTGAGGAAACTAGGGCTCTTATATGGCAATGCTCATGCCAAGAATAATTCCTCTAGTGCTCACTATGCAATGAATTTACATTTCAAATGTAATAGTGGCTCTGTGTGTCTGTGGTTTTAGGACTATTTTAGTGTAACCCATTGTAACCCGTAACCACTTAATTTATTAGAAATGTCCACTTCCAAAGGTTGGAAATCAGGTGAACAATCAGGTTAATTCAATGTAAATGCTACTTGACAGAGTTAGTGACATACAATTTTTCTCTCTCTCTCTCTCTCTAGGTTGTGAGTAGCCTTTTGAGTTTGGAACTTTGGCAGTTTTGTCTCTGTTTTTCTGTGGTCTCTATGGTTTTCTCTTGAGTTTATGTGGGTGTAATACGCACAATGCCAGTGATTGTTTGACTGACTCCTGTGTGAGGGCATCTGGTTTATGCACAGCTCCATATCCATGAATCACATTAATGCAAGTCCATACACAACCTGCACCCTCTTTTCCTGGAAGGATACATTTAGGTTTCCTGGGGTGAATATTTGGGATGTCTTGATGGAGTTTTGGGGCGTGTTCGGGCGCGTCTGGTGACACATGCGTCGGTTTCCTGCTGACTTTGGGAAATATGCGAACGCACCCGCATCCATATCAAAGCAGAACGTTCTTAATATGGAGGTCTAACTGACAGCAACTGGAATTCTGTCAGACAAGGGAGAGGAATATAATGTCAATATCATGCATGTCTGCTTATATTACATGGTGTGGAAACTGACTATAAAACAAATCATTATAATGTCATATGTTTTGAATTCAAATGAAGAGCAGGTAGATATTTATTATGATGTCTGTATTGATCAGGAAACCTCGGCATAGTATTGATTTCATATGCCATAAATCATCCTAGTGATGTTGGAGTATATCAGCTTTAGAGTGAAGGTGCATTGGACTGTCTAAACATGAGCAAAGCCCATTTTCAGAGCTGCAGTGCTGATGTATGCAGACCTCTCACTCAGCTGATTCAGCAAGTAATCAATCAATCATATTGACCATCGGTAGTAAGATGTACTCTGTCTTGTCAATAAAAGAAAGAAATGGCAATGACCTCTAGTGAGAGTTGCAGTTAACATGTAACCTCAGGCCAAACATGGCCTTCACCTAGAGCTGTCACTGATGCTCAGACATGTCAACTGTGAACCCCTTCAACTAACTACTCCAGATATACACACACACACACACACACACACACACACACACACACACACACACGTGTGGCTGACCTAGTAAGCCGAAGTTTAACAGCTTGATCATGCACACACACACACACACACACACACACACACACACACACACACACGCACACACACAAACACATACCTGTGTCTGAGCTTGTAAGCTGAAGCTTAACAGCTTGATCATGGGACCAAGCCAAAGACATACTGATGGAAATGTACAGCACCCTCCACATTCACTGGCACCCCTGGGTGAAGATGAGTAAAAAGAAGTATAGACAATTAACCTTACAAAGAATAACCTTAAATAATCATCCTATGCACTGGTCAGATGCTGACTAACTCTACATCTGCAGACTGAATCGTTTCAGAGTTTTCGTATGGACGAGGTATTTTCTGAAAACGATGCCATGTGAACGGAATACATTTTGAAAACATTGTTTCCAAAACCTTTCCTTTTCATTGGGCCTCAGACCTGCGCTGACTTGGCCAGACATCAGAGCTAAAATATCACATAGTGTAACAGACAGATGTTATGTGATGGACTGTAATGTAATGCACGTTCATTGTCTCTCCCCTATAGTACTCCCCCCTACTGAAGAAGCTGTACTGTCAGATCGCCAAGACATGTCCAATCCAAATCAAGCTCTCCACAACTCCGCCCCCGGGCAGCATCATCAGGGCGATGCCCATCTACAAGAAGGCGGAGCATGTCACAGAGGTGGTCAAGCGCTGCCCCAATCATGAACTCGGACGAGATTTCAACGACAGTGAGTATACCAATGATAGCCACCTATATACATGGAGGACCAAGTGTGTGTGTGTGTGTGTGTGTCATTTGACTATCTGTTATGAAGAACACCTTTAATGGTTTCAATCTTTTTTTAAATATCGCATCACTTTTCTTATCTCATTTTCTAATTTCTTCCTCTCTTCTTCCTCATTCCATATGCATCCCCTCTTTTTTCTCTCTCCCTCTCCCTCTCCCTCGCAGGCCAGGTCGCCCCTGCCAGTCACCTGATCAGGGTGGAGGGGAATAATCTGGCCCAGTATGTAGACGACGGCGTCACAGGCAGACAGAGCGTAATGGTGCCTTATGAGTCTCCACAGGTGTGTTTTACATAAACACACACACACACACACACACACACACACACACACACACATTCCACTGAAGATGTTATTAGACTTTTCTTTGACCTCGCATGCCATGGTAGAACTACAATGTTCCTGTTTTTTCATTAGCACCATGCTCCCAGGGCATGTGTAGTAGCCGTGTTAGTAGTGTGTGTGTGTGTGTGTGTGTGTGTGTGTGTGTGTGTGTGTGTGTGTGTGTGAGATCTGCATCTGAAGGTGGAGGAGGTGACTGATGGGGTTAAGGATGGGATGCTGGAGTAGAATTAGTGATTTGGGGTAGAGGCATTCCTCCCCTGCTGATTACTGTCCAGCCCTACTGTGGGGCAGGTTGAAACCTGTGAGGGAACAGACAGGTAATTGCAACCTCCCTTGATGATGACAAAGGCCGTTAGAGGAGGCACAATCTATCACAGGCAGATGCTGCTTGAGCACTCTGTGCTGTCGCCACCTACTGGCTAGGAGAAAGAACACTTTTAAACACTACTTTTAAACACACCTCAATGCCGATGGTTATTGTATGACCTTGGTAAAGAAAGACCCTTTCTTCTTGTCCTATAGGTGGGGACAGAGTTCACCACTATCCTCTACAACTTCATGTGTAACAGCAGCTGTGTGGGAGGAATGAACAGAAGACCCATCCTCATCATCATCACCCTGGAGACACGAGAGTGAGTATACGCAAACACACACACACACACACAACTGCACATCATCATCCATGTCATCACAAACATACACACTTAAACACACGCAGTGAAATTCAGAAACATAGAAGCATACAAATACATGTACAATATCACAACCGTTACCAATTACCAGAGTAAAGAAATAAGTCTGAGCATACACACATGACCATAGTCACACTTTCTTGCACACATAACCTATGCTGAGGCGTGTCCAATGTCTATTCAGTGGTCAGGTATTAGGCCGGAGGGCGTTTGAAGGTCGGATCTGTGCCTGTCCGGGTCGAGACCGCAAGGCGGACGAGGATCACTTCCGAGAACAGCAGGCCATCAACGAGAGCGTCAACAAGAATGGCAACGCCAACAAGCGCAGTGAGTCGCCCTCTTCCTCCTCTTCCTCGTCCTGTCTCTGCTGTAGCATCTACACATTTTTGGTGTTTGCAGTGATTCTTGGTT
>NC_085000.1:6233166-6368166 GCF_963854185.1 Sardina pilchardus | reverse complement strand
GTCATCAAACATACACTAAACAACATGAATCAATGTGTGAATACACCCTTATGCAATATTACTTAAATGTCAAATGGCTTAAATTGTATCACCTTCCTCTCATGTTAAATAAAAAACGAACAGTTTATATTTATATGTGAAAAAATAGACCTACAGGCCCCAGAGCAGGAACATATTGTAACAAATGTTATAGCTTTCATCATTGAGGTTAAAAAAATCAATAGTTACTCCATCCTTATTTTTCATGATAGACACAGTCCACCTCGGCACAGAGAATATGTCTGTGTTGTGGAAAAATTTTGGACAGAAATTCAGCTATTCTTCAAAGAAAGTTTTTTGTTTGTTTGTTTCAGTTGCTCTGTGCTGTAGGGGTAGTTGTGTTGTGTTGTATCACACTCACCTGCGTGCTTCACCACATTCACAGTAGCCGCGGCCTGGTTTATGCCAAGCATACTGGACCCCATCTCAGCCTTACAAATCTTGATCTCATATGACGAAGGAATATGCTCCCAATATTCATCAGGCTTCTTCTCATGTTATTCAGTAAAGTTTCATGGTGCGGATTGTGCTGAAGGTCAGTTGCTGTTGTTGTTGTTGTTGTTGTTTTCCTGGACGGTGTCCATTAAGGTTGACATTATGCAGTGTCCTTTACACGGTCTGTAACTGTAAACTGATTTCCACCATGATACAACGTGTTCATAAAAGGAAATTCCTAGAAATATGCCATTACTGAGAGAGGTACCATTTTTAATCCTGACATTTATGTGATACTGCAGAGGTTTACATGTGATCAATCTGATTTCAGATACATCTTACAATATAGACTGCTTTCATCATATCATGTGTGAAACATTCTAATACTTAGTGCTTGAATGATGTATATGTCGATGTCCTGAACTTCTTGATTTGTTAACCCTTAGATGCATAGGCTACCAATACCTACACTCTTCCATGAGTGGGGTCAAAAATGACCCCAATTAGAATGCATGCGTTTTTTGCTTTAAACTCAAATAATGTCTTTCATTTTGGTTAAAGATGATGATTTTTATTAGATATTTGTCAAACAAATTATTATTTCATGTTGGACATATGATGTATCACTTTTTATTAACATTTTATTACAAAACAGCTTTTAGAAAGGCGAAAAAGGTAAACATCCTAAAATAATCTCAACATAAGTGAATAGGGTAACATTTTTAACTTAGAGATATCCTCATGAAACTTTTCCAGTTGAATACTCACATGAATAGGAGAAAAAAACGTATTGCAAGTTTTCTGTATTTATGTTTAAATATGCTAATTAGGTCATGTCTAATTAAATATGCGCTAATTTGCATATATGTTTTGATGCAAAGAATCTGACCATTGGAAAAAGCCAGGTTGAAAATTGTTTTTTTGTAGTGTTAATATATCAAATAAAAAAACATTTACAGAGGTGATTATGAATATCTTCTTTTGTTATCCAGTAAATCAGAAAATACTGCCAATTGGCTTAAAAAATGAATTTTCGCCCTATTTTTAGGCATAAAAAGTCATACAAATCAGGCCAAGAACGCTATATCAACAAATCCCTCTGTAAATATCGCTTGGTGAATTCTGCTACACAATGATAGGAAGAGTGGACATCGAAGGATCAAAAAGTGACGTCGCTATGAACGCTTGGCCGCCACATTATATGATGATACTTAGATTTATGTTGTTGCGTAAAAATAGCCTTCAGGATGGTGAGACTGCTGACATGAGATGTGATAATCAACAGTAAATGTATACCTTACTGCCACACTTGATAAAAATCAAAAGATCCTAGGGTTAACTTTTGAAATTCCATAGAAAATGCTTGGGGTCATTTTTGACCCCACGTATGCGGATCGGTGGTATTGATACAAAACATGAAATTACTTTAAAAATATAATAATTAGACACAAATCCAAATGGCCTCATGTCAAAGACAACCTATTTGAGGAATACATGGAAGGTTAAATGAAAAAAATGTAAAATTAAGAAGATACTGCAAGAAAACAACCTCTGGGGTCATTTTTGACCCCACTTATGCATCTAAGGGTTAAAAGATGGGTTATGGCTACGGTGCTTTTCCATGTCTACCATTTCAGTGGAAAAATGTCTTGTTTTGACTACACTTTTGCTTTTAGTAGCAAAAGCTAAATAGCTAAAACTGATGTTCTGTTACTGATAGCAATAATCTAGTGTTGTCATTCACCCCACCTGCGAGGCTTGTGTTTTGTATTCACCATGACAATAAGATGAAGTGGATGACCATTTTCAGTTCAAAGTTTGCTCCTGTTCATTACTGGTTTGTGACTAGCAGTAATTTGTTTTCTAGACAGCTATTAATAGTGAGTTTCAGTGAAATACCTGATTCAGTGGTTGCTTCTTTAAAAGGGATTTTTTTCAAGACAGAAATGTTAATGTTTAGGTCTGGCAGCTGTTCACTTCTTTTTGTGCCATGGTCTCTTTGGAAATTGAAAACTACTCTCTCAAATTCTATGACAAATCTAAAACTGCTCTTTCTAACAGAAATGCATTATGTTACCTTTGAAGGTAGGCTACAAAGGTGACATTAATAATATTAGTAGCTCCTAGACTAAAAAAATCAAATCCATGTCATGTAGGTAGGCCTATTTCTGAAATCAACAGTAATCTTACACATTAGCCATACCAATACCAAAACCACTCTCTCTGTCACTGCTGGTATGGCCTTGCAGGACAAGGTCTCATTAATCACAGATAATGAGTTCTGATAATCAACCTCTGTTTTCTGTCAGTCTCATTCATTTTACACACGTATTGAATGTTTTTTAGATGTTATTTTTTCTGTTATAGTTTAGAGCACACATCAGTCCTTTTGTAGTAACAACTTAATGTTTCCATTTTGTGTTGGCACTAAGATAAAGTCTGAAATCATATGTTGTGCAGTTGTGTATCATTAGAAACCTTCCATACATTCATCAAAGCACTTTACTGCTTTTGTGTGGCATCGTAAAATTATATGGAAATGGTTAAAAATCAGTATTATGTCACTGCAAATGTTGAACTGTAGACTGTAAATTTGTTTTCAGATTATGGGTGAGTTGCTGTCTCAAAGTGTTCTCTTTTATAATCACATTTTATTAACACATTTTTATTTTGTCAATGGAGTGTGCCCAATGGTTTCTTTTTTGTACAGTGTTCTTTATCATCTGAATATAAACGTGTACATTTCAGAAAGAAAATGGAATCAAGTCGTTCATTCACCCCTCACAGCCGACTGGTGCTAAGTTGCTAAGTGCAATTTCAGGGATTTCATTGTGCAAACTCACCACTGTGGGGCACTCTGGCCTGGCCCATCTTTTTTTTTTTTTTTCAAGCCAACACATTTTACACATTGAGGATAAGTTGTCGTGCTTGCCTAGGCTAGGGGAGAGCCGGGTCGATTGAAACGCGGGACGAAAGTAACACAGCGATTTCCTCGAAAACCATGCACATCTGAAATGTCATATGTCGTCAGTTTGTTCAACACACAAGACTTGCCAACCACGGGAAATCTCGTGCCATGACGTCATCGAATTCCACCGTTATCCCCGCAAACCTGTTTTTGACACCGGCAAGTAAAATCTTATGTGCAGTAATTTTTTTGTGATCACAACTCGTGTTTATTGTTTCATGCAATGATCACATGACCATACGAGAGATGAATCATTACTTAAACATGTCTGAAAGTGTTAAATGTCAGCATTTTGAGGTTTAGAAGCAAAATATGTTTAAGTGTTAGTTAGCACTGTCGGGACGATTGAAACAGTTGTTTCAATCGACCCGAACTATCAATGCAAAAAAAAATAAAATGTTTCAAAATAAAAGAGGAAGATCAATTGTGAATCCCTCAACAAGGCTTACAACGGGAAATAAGTAAATTAGATGGAAATGTAGTCATCAGCATGGTATAAAATGAAGAAATGTGAGTTTAATCGAAACGCGTATCTCGACATTGACGCACATGGAAAAATACATTTTTTGACCTACTTATATTTTGAAGAATCAGGTGAAATTTTAGCCATGACAAGTACAGAAGTATGTTGTTAGGTATGTTTCATAAAAACTAGAGTAAAGTGAATGGTTTCTGTTTACAATATGCTGTTTCATTCGTCCCGCACATGTGTTTCAATTGACCCGACTGGGTGGGTCAATTGAAACAAATGACAACTTACGTTCAAAGTTGAAAAACAACGCGATCGCTCAAGGTGTATATGAAATTACACTGGTAACTAAGAGAGGACACATGTGAGTTGTTGATCATATGACAACATTATTTGTAGGCTATCCCTTTCACCTGTTTTGAAAAAGACGTTAAACTGAAAAGTGTTTCAATTGACCCTGCTCTCCCCTACTCCACAAATTGAACTGTTAGGCCTGTAGCCTATACAGTATTATTTACACATACTTAAGTCATTCTTGTAGGTTAGTCAATGCAGTATTAGTGGCCTGTTGTTGTTGGTGCCGTATTTATCTCCAAACAGGATGAGACGAGGCGATAGAGAACCTTGTACGATGTATGAAATCTTAATTGCTTTTATATCATGGAATATTTAACGCATTTCCCGAAACAAGCCGCCTTCTACACAGGTAGGCTATGAGGCATCAATCAGTGGTGGATGATCACAGAGTCGTTTATCTATCAACTGGGAAAATCAGTGCATCATCTTGCATGGTTCGTTTAATTTGTTTTTCTCTCTTTTTAACATTACTTAGTTTATTATGTCGTAGAAGTACGTTTCCCTGAATTCAATAAAAGCGAATGCAATAGGCCTACCACCAAAATTAGAAAATAAGATATCGATAGATCTGCCCTCTGTTACTTCTCCCTGACAGTCTTCTCTGTGTTCGTGCGGAAGTACTGACGTGTTCACAGGGAACTGCACGAGCGTTAGCTGGCTAGCTAGTTAGGTAGAGCCTGGGAAGGAAGAGCCGAGTGACACAGCGGCAGCACCGGGTAAGAGAAAGGTATCTCTTGACATGAAATGATATGTAGGTTCTCTCTGCGTATCTGAACTGGTGGATGTTGTGTTTTTGAGATATATATGCATGGAAGTTGTCTAAACGACGGTCAAACGCTCCTTAGGTCTTGTAAAAGAGCCCATCACAAATCGCTAATGTTACAGCGGTACCGAAATACGTTCCGATGTTGGCCGGAAGTGAGTTGTCCAGTTTTCCCGTTTGGCACTGGTTGTTGTAGTTTATTTATAGTGTGTATTAACAACAACAGTTTAGGTGGTCTTCTAAAAGAACTACACCTACCATAATTTTGTCCTCGAATAAATTAACCGTTTGGACTCATCAGTCCATTACGAGAAACACAGTTAAATATCTTGATTTAGCGATAGTTTGGAATTTCATATGGGTTGTCTTGAAACTAATCATCTTCTCACGGTAGGTTTGACAAATAGCGCCGTTTTGTGTTCAAGAAGTCAAGATTGTTGAATTTGTATAGCTCGCTAGGTCCCCTTATGCTAATGTCAGCTAGTTAGCAAAGCTACATTTCTCTAACACTTCTACTTGGTATGAAGCTGTCTTTTTAGGTCTATGGAAGCTACAGACTATCCTTGGGACAAATGTTCTTATTGCATTCGGGTTAGGGTGACGTTAATGTAGACTACAAAGACGAACAAGCCAATTGTGAGACAGATTTACTTGGCCAAAATAGTCTGGTGTTTGTACTGCTGGAACTGATCTAGCTATATATGTTTACCACGGTGAGTCCCTACACTTTAAAGAGATATCATTACATTACGGTCTCGCATTCTATACATCTAGCTAACTGTTAGCGGGCTACCTGATTAGCTTTGCTAACCACAGGAGATGGCTACTTCCTTGTTCATTCAGCTAGCTAGCTGAGACCGGGTAGCTACGTCCATTACAACCAGCAGCCTAGTTTGTGACGAAAATATTGAACCCTTGCTCGGCTTGTGGTGTCAGAGTACCTGCTGGCCGGTGCTATCTGTTCTCACATAAGGTCAGAGTTCCTCTCGTCCACTTGTCTTCTCGTGCCTTCACTTTTTCAGTATCACAATCGTTAGTCACGCAATCAAACAAAAATAATGACATTATTAGCTATACTTGATCACGGTGTCACTGTGTAAGAGAGTAGTCTCATTAGCACTTGATAAGCCACTTGATATGGCATAGAGCTAATATCCCTCGGTGTTATGAGCTAGGCTATGTCGCTCGTTACATAATGTAAGGTTAGTTTCGGTTTTATGTATGTTATGATTGCTAATCATCACATCTCAAAGGTATCCAGGCCTTGAAGGTTATCTTGTAACGTATAGTGAGATATTTACCTAGTGAATACAATGAAGAGTACTCGTGTTGTCTGAGAACCCCCTTTGACACTGCTTGTCAGTCAGGTAAAATATTCAGGTTGTAGGCCTACTGTTCGCCCTGTAATATAACTCTTCCTTAAGCCTATCCTAGAATGGCATGATGGGTTTTCTCATCATCCTCATTTCCGAGTATTGTGAAAATTGCAAGAAAAGTGGTAACAATGGGAATAGTGGGGACAGCGGGCAATTAGTAGACGTAAACAAAGGCATTTCTGTTACCTATTAGTTGCATGACCATTGAATATGTGTATGTGTGTGGACTAATGAATCTTCAGGTCTTACAGGGATGTCTTCCTGTAATTGGCACTGCCTCAAAAACTGTGTGGTGTCAAGTCTCTGAATGCTTGTCCACTGAAGTAGTGTGAGTAAAAGTTTCTGTGCCTCACAGACAGAATGTCAGAAGGAGACAGCGTCGGTGATTCGATCCATGGGAAACCGTCAACGGTTGGACGCTTTTTCACAAGACTTGGCCAGGTAAGACAAAGGAAGACTCAAACAAGTTAGGCCTCTGACTTGTGTCCCCTATTACAGGACTACGCTGTAGAGCAGCTTTTGTCAAGCGTCTTTGACCTGAGCGCTGTTCAGGTCAGACTGTGGGATACCAGGTCCTACCCACAGGCTCCCCCTCGCACCCCTGGCACAGTCTACAGCAGCCAGCAGGCTTGTGCAAAATTCAGAATTGAATTGAGAATTATTGATGTCAAAAGCAGAATCTAAATTCAATGCAATTTGAAGAAATTCATATACAGAATTTAAGAGTAGTGTTGAACAATGAAGCTTCACAGTGTATGTCAGATATGATTTCCTCAAACACACAACTTAACTTAAAACAGTAACCAATTATATTTTCATAGTAACCTTCCCAAAACTGAATGTATGTGAGACTCGACACATTCTTTCTGTTGTGTGACTGTGGAACTGTGGCTTTGAGTTGCCTTGAATTTCATTCCAGTTCCTGTCATTCCCATTCCAATTCAAATTCGGCTTCCAGTGGGGCAGAGCCAATTAAATTCAAATTCCAATTCATGAATTGAATGGAGGCCAGTTCTAAAATTCGGAAATTTGCACAAGCCTAGTCTACAAATAGGCTCTATATGGAATTATTGTAATCATTATTAGGGTATTGGTGTTGTACACATGCACATGACATTTGTAAAGCAGTCAATGTTTTCAATGCAGACATTGTTCACAAAATAATTTGAATGAAAACATGCACATCAGAGGACTGCTTCACTAATGTGAAATTGCTAACGCAACTACAATGGTTTCATTGCGTTACTCCTCATGATTGCTAAATGCTATGGATGATAGGGGTGGACTTCAGACATTGGTCTGGGAAGTGTTTCCTAGCGCAAGTGTCATACACTGGTAGGCAAATGGAGAAAACATTTACATGTTTTTTGTTAAAATTCATTTGAATAAGACCAAAACACGTCAGCTTTTGTGTATGGTCGACAGAACAGATAGGCATAAGCCACTCGAGTTGTTTATTAAAAAGGAAGAATAATTAAGCCACTTTCACTTATGCGCATGTTACATTCAAATCTGACTACTCAATTCTATACAGTGGATTATCCAGTTTCTTTGCTGTGTTTATGGACAGTTGCACAAATCCACTTTGTTTCTCACGCAGACGTGCCAACACATTGAAGGAGCACTCATACCACTTCCCCCTAATTTTGCTCTAGGTAATCTAGGTAATGACACCAAATTAGCATGTATTTCCAGATTGGGGAGAAGTGTTTACTTTTCCCATCAATTATCAGAGGAGGGACAGAAGCACCAAACATACTTTGACTCCTCAGACAAGCAATCTCCGTGTTGGTCCACAGCCCATAGCTTGAGAAACACAGCTTTAGATCAGTGGTTTCCAGGGGCGGGCCGTGAAGGCTTCCACGGATACGTCCTTGACACTGCATTTATGTAGTTTCAGTGTGGTAATCATGACTTATTCAGTGGTGATCGTGAGGTTTTTGTCATTTGTTTGTTTGTCTGTTGTTCACAGGGGAAATTTGTTGCCCCAATCTGTACTGAGCCTGATATACTTACATGCACATAACAGAGACATATTGACAACAGCCTATTGTGCACATACTTACTACAAACACATATTCTGCTTATATCCACCACCCACATACACATATTCATTTACATTCACATACCCCTGACAGGTAGGCTACCGCTTTGTTGTTATTGTTGCTTGTGCCATAGTGGTCGCTTCCTTCCAGAATTGGGGTCCCTGGGTCACAATCAGTTGAAAACCTCTGCTAGGCTACTAGTGTCTTGTCTTTCTCTTCAGACATGTTGTTCCAATATGCTGTCCCCATGTTGATTCTGTGTTTTCCAGGTCTATCAGTCATGGTTGGACAAGTCAACACCATTCGCTATTGTGCGGTGGGGCGCCACACTCTTACTAACTGCCATCTACATGATCAGAGTGTATATTCTACAGGTACGGTATAGGCAACCTTTCTGCTTTCTTGTCATCCAGTGTCCCATTTACTGGTTAGATATCTGTGGTTAAAATAAGAGCTTTGTGTATGTCAGTCGTATGCTTTGTTCAGTTGCAGGACATGCAGTAATTTCCTGTGTATCAGTTGCATTGTGTATAAGCCGCAGGACAGTTCTTTATGCAAGTGAAAATAGACAAAACCATATTGATGCCATATTAACTGCCCCTGTGTAACCTCATAGCTGAAGAAATTGAGCAAAATCAATGTATGAGCCGCTTCTAATAGTTGGGGAATGACGGTAGTAACATAGTTCAAGTAAAGACCTTTATTATCATAGGCACTTTACAAAGAAATGTAAAGCGTTGTATACATTGTGCATGAATGCATATTCTCCAGCTTTCATAACTCCATTATGTGTCTGGACCTTAATATTTATATCTCGAATTTGAAATATGGTCCCCACGCAAAAAAGACTTACTGTTGATTATGGTTAAATACTGCATTCGGTTCATTTGGTGCACATCTGTATCGAACCTAACTTCCTGTACCTAAATGGTTTCGTAAGAATATGTGTGCGTGTATGATATGTCACTAACTTTGATCTCCTCCTCTGGATTGTGTCCTCAGGGATGGTACATAGTCACATATGCTCTGGGCATCTATCACCTCAACCTGTTCATTGCTTTCCTGTCGCCAAAAGTGGACCCATCTCTGCTTGATGACGGAGGTGAGTCTCCATCAGCCAACCGATGAGAAACATCTTTGTCGCTAGTGCCCTGAATGCCAAGACTCTCATAGAGCAAGCTCTTGGCCAAACATCTGGGCACACAACCAAAAGTGCTATCCAAATAAATACGTCGTTAATATGACGTCTGTTCACTTTCGTTGTGTGCAGGTTTGCTTTCCTGTACCCTCATCACTTTTAATAAGTTGTGCAGCTGAAAGTGTTTTCTACCAATGTCATCTCTTTGCCGTAAAAACAATGCTGTGTGTGTGAGATCCTGGAGAGCGATCTTTTTGCCAGGACAAGTTAAAGACTTTGGAAAGCTTGCTCCATTTCAACACTCGTTGCTCACACCATGGCTTTGTAAGTTGATTTGGTAGCGACTTGCAGTAGACATGTAGGAGAGGTAGCGAGTTGTGGGTCCCCATGCGGTGGGTGGATGTTGCCCTCGAGACCTTGTTTTACCGTATCCTCTGTGGTTGTGTCCTAGACGAGGGTCCGGCGTTGCCTACCAAGCAGAATGAGGAGTTCCGGCCTTTTATTAGGAGACTACCTGAATTCAAGTTCTGGTGAGTACGCATGACCATCAAGAAAAGTGCTGTAGCTCTGTGCACATCCCACCTTGCAGGTGCAGGACAAATGGAGAGTAGCTTAGGAAATTAATAAAATAGCAACACTGCTAAAAGTATGCATGACCGTTCATGTCTAGCCCACCTCTACTCTATGCATGTTGGGAGTGTTGGGGGGTGTCTTTACTACTGACTTTCTCGTAAGCCCCTGGGGAGTCCTGCCGAACACAGACAGAAACTGGACGGACTTTTCTCTTTGTGTACACAAAATATTCAAAAGGCGCATTCGTATGTAATGTTATATCTGCATGTTTGCTTAGAGAGAGAGTGTCTGTGTGTGGACATCTGAGCCTAAAATTCAGACAATGCTTCTTTCATTTTTTTTCCGTTTCATACTTTATTTTTATTTTGGTCTCCTGTTGACTTGTTTCTGCCATTTGTAATGACATTGTATGATTAAAGTCACACTGCTGAGTTGCTGAGGTGTTAAGTTCATCTGACCGAATTGGTCTAGTCCTGTCTGTCTTGATTAATGCAAGTAAACTGATGACTGAACAAACAGTTCTGCAAGACTGCAACCCTGCTATGTGCAGGTGAAGTAATTGTTTGTAAGAGTCCTGGACCTGTAGCCTACCCTGCTTGATGTTTAATAGCAATTCTGTTTCCGTTGGTGTGTTTTTTTCCCTCTTCAGGCATTCGGCAACGAAAGGCATCGTCATTGCAATGATTTGCACGTTCTTTGAAGCCTTCAACGTGCCAGTGTTCTGGCCTATACTGGTTATGTACTTCATCATGCTCTTTTGTATCACCATGAAGAGGCAGATCAAGGTGCGTTCACGCTCTCCGCCTCACCGAACCTCCATTCATATGGTGCCCTACACGGCAAAAGCAGACCTTGCCAATGTGGTCCAACCACCGCAACTTTTCCCTGCAAATTTGACCAAGCGTCATAGTTTCAAACGAAAAGTCACCAATCATAGCAGAACCTCGAGCAAAATGTTGAGCCAGATGTCGCCACACTCACTTACTTGTTTGGTGTTGTGAAGTTATAGACATGTGTAACACTTTACATGTTGCCTGAGCCTACCAACAACATTTGCTGCACCATGCACATTTGTTTTGCTGATATGTCTTCAACCATTAAAGCTATTCAGCCATTCTGAGTTAAAAAGTTAACCTCGTTGAAGACATTGTTTCCTTGACTGACTTGCACTGGCTCATAAAGTCTATGTTGCGAGGTAGTCTTAAAGCATGATTATTCCCAATTGTAAGTAATTGTAAGACGAGATGAAGTTTACAGAAATTCCTGTATAAACCGCTTTGTGTTTAAGCCGCAGGACAGTGTTTTATGGAAGTTAAAAGAAACAAAGCCATATAAATACCATATGAAATGCTTCAGAAACTTACTTCTCTTCAAAATTCTACATCAAAACAAGCAACCACTCCCCCTTTCTCATGGGTAATCTCACTTCCCATGGCAACCAGCTTTCTCATTAAAGCTACCCCCCCCCCCCCCCCGCCATTGACACAAGTGACATCACAACTATTTCCGTCACTCCAAGAATGTCAGTTGTTCCAAACCGGTTTCAGTTTTTGATATCTTTTGAGTGTTTTGTTTTCAATGTGAATTAGAGTTTGAAAACACGTTCTTCATCCCCATCTCAAATCATCAACTTGCAACGTCCAACTGGTTTTGTTGGGGAAGGTCACATACTGTATGCTCACCATTCGGTGGGTGTACCAAGCAAAGCACATGAATTGAAGTAGTTGTACTCTGCATAGTATAGCATAGCTATCAAAGCCAGTAGTCATTTGTGAATCCCCTCTCTCACAACCAAGATGATCTGTCACTGCATTACTGATCGTAGTGGTGATGATGATGATGTGTATTTAAACTTTTCTCTTGTAGCCCCCGACATGAGAATGCATGTGTTGTGGATCTGTTTCATAGGTATCAATTCTTTGAGATGCCACTGGATGTGTTTCTGAATATTTCTTACTTTGTTTTTGTGGTTTGTTTGTTTGTTTGTTTGTTTGTTTGTTTGTTTGTTTGTTTCCTCTACAGCACATGATCAAGTACAGATACCTGCCCTTCACTCACGGAAAGAGAACATACAGAGGCAAGGAAGACATCACAGGGAAACCATTTGCTAGTTAGAATCACCCAATGGGTCCCCCACCTGTAATTAAACTAATTGATGAGGAATGGTGCGTAAAAGGGGTCGGCGAGGGGTTTTGGTTTATTTTCTTTTGTTCATATATATATATTTCTTTTTTATGAGACGGGTAAATGGGAGGTGAAAGAGTTTTGATCCATGCTGACAGTGTTTGGTTGTGGACAGCCCCTATGATTGGGCGAGACCATCACGCTGCCTTTTGATTGGACTGTGGGCCATAAAGGGTTTTCTGCGGGCTGCTCTGGGGTGTGCTCTGTGCCTCTCTGGGTGGTGGGGGAGGGGAGGGGAGGGGGTGGGGTCTTTGCCTTCTGACCCTGCGGGGTGGTAAGTATTTGCTATTGTAGTTGGGGGACGCCAGGTATTCTGCAGCATCGTAGTTCCTAGTCATTAAGATCACCCCCTCAACACTTTCCACTCCCCCCCCCCCCCCCCCCCCCCCAGATCTGATAGACCTTACGGGTTCTACCCAGTGGTAGAGGTGCTTGCAGGTGTCATAGCAACCCTATCTTCATCAGAATGGAAATTCTTAAGTTCTAGAACTTGATTTTGCTTGACATCCACCGAGCTTCATGACTCCGCTCTCCTTCATAACTGCCTCAACAACTCTGTTGTGGATCCACCTGTAAACCAGCAAACTGTCTCAATGAAAAATTCCTTCAGATCTCACTGCAGTAACTTTGCCTTGTGGGTGGAAGAGGATCTGTGGGTGTGGAGAGCACTAGTGCTTCATACTTTTATTTGAAAACAATGTCACATGCCAATATATATATAAATATATATATTATATGAATGCTTGTGTGTAGATGAAGGCTCTTGGGAAATGTAGTCTAACACCTTTAGCAGTATTTGAATGTGTATATATTTTTTGTTTGTTTGCCCGCCCCCCCCACTACCTCCTTCACAGTTGTAGTGTGTAACGCACAACCCGAGCGCTCTCCCTCCTCCCCTTCAGTCCACGTTAATTTAGATGTGATGGTGATGAGATGGATTAGCAGAACAAAAAAGAATAAATGATTTAAAAGGATTCATTCCAATGCATTGTACTATGTTAACTCACCGTAGTAGTTCTGTTTGTATGAATATGTGACAAGAGTTTAATCATTCCAAACAAAAATGTTGTTTCTTGTCTCTCTTCTCTTGCAGAGGACACATGAACATTGAGTGGTTTATTATTACAAATGGACGGAGTGGGTTGAAACCTGATTTTTTTTTTTTTTTTTTTTGTCCTTTTTTTTGGAAGGGGCGGGGGGTTGTTGGTATGGGACTTGTGAGCTGAGGATCGCATTCTAACAGCTAATGTAGATTTTTTTAAAAACCACAGTTTTCCTGGAGGAGAGAAAAAAATAATCCACACTGTAGTTAAGGATCAAAGCATTTTTCCTCTGCTAGTGCATCATGTTTTTAAGGGTTGTTTTCAGGATTTATACATAAATATATTTTAAAGATTAATTTTTTGTTCTTAAGACATGCTGTTTTCCAAGTGTTAAATCAACTGTGTCATATTAAACCAATCAAAACGAAATGGAAAAAAACATTGGATACAAGATTTGTAAATTGTTTCTCATGGAAGAAATTGCATGTGGTTGGTTTTCTTGTGCCGTTGACCAGAACAGAAAAAAAAAAGATTTTAATAACTCAAAAGTGTAATTTTTATCACTCCAAATGCTATTAAAACAATGGTGTCTCCTCATTCCAGAGCACTCTTCATTTAGACACTGGGAGCTTAAAACATTCAGTCACCGTGGGTGCCTCTCCACATCTCTCCTCGATCCTCTTTGATCTATAACTAACATTGGATAGACTATCCCATTGTTGCCGCCCCATCATTCTTTATCTAAGTGTATTTTGTAATTTGTATTTTGCAGGATTGGAAAAAATCAAATGTACTTTGTAACAAAATACTTTGAGGGGTTGTATTTAGAGTATTTATCTCATCATTTCCCCCCTCAAATTAGCCAACAATTCATCACACAGTTAAACATAGCCTCTTACCTAGTATAACCATGACAATATGCTATGCTTATCATAGTCTGGGAGCCAAAGGTCAGAATCTTTAGGACATGAACCCCATGACATGAGTATTTATGTAAGGTGTCAACCAAGGTGTCCTGATTTGCAGAAATAATGGAGGAGACTGAGGCAAAAACCTCCCCAATGCGAAACAGTCTCGAGTTTTCACCTCCCAGTTAATTAATTCTGTATATTGAGACACCTTACAGGATGTTACTTTATTTGTCCCCGTGTTGCAAGTCATGTATGAAGGCAAAAGGCATGCATTTATAGCACAAAAAGGGAAATGCATTTCAATTTAAAAAGGCTGTTCAATCTGTTGTACTACTTTCATTGAATACGGAAAATGATGGTGGGTAGTTTGCTTCGTCAGAGTTGATTCCACTGTTGCAAAGCCTGCTTGTTGTCAGTTCAATCATCGCTTATATTGATATAGGATGCTGATTACATTTTTTTACTACTGTAGATCTACTTCATGTGTAGCCTGGCTCCGCCTTCCTACGTACTTCAGTTCAGTTTTCATTTCACTCCACTACGTAGTCTGGGTCTGCGGTATATTCACAGGTTTTCTCAAGACAAAAATGAGCATGTCCAATCAGCGAACAGAGGGAGTAGCTGAGAACGATGACGTTGAGGTAGCTAGTTTGAGCATGTCACCTCATGACCAAACGTTTATCGATTGGTTATGGCAGATCTGAGAGGCTCTGGGCAGAGTATCCGCATTCAAGGAAATTCATGCTTGGCAATGGAAAGTGTCCAGACTCTCTGTACATTATGAATGTATGAGAGTATGGTAGGACCAGGCTACTTCAGCCCAAAGTAAAGAATTTAGGCCTCTGTCCGCCAATAAAAAATAGTATTTCTAGTAGTTTATTTTAAAAGTTGGTATACCATGATTATTGTGGGGGTATTTTTGTATTTTCTAATTACTAATTACTTGTATTTTAACTAAATACATTTTTCACATTCGTATTTTGTATTTTATTTTGTTACATTTTCTACGCCAGTATTTGTATTTTGTAACAAAATAGTTTTTGATGTATTTGTGCCCACCTCTGATCACGGTGTGTAATGTTTTGCAAAAAGGGTGAAGCAGACATTGTGTGTGATGTTGTGCAAATCTGTCGAGGTGTTTTGCTCCTTGGAGTAAAATTTTGCCAATTGTGTGAAAAAAACATATTTTAGTGTGTAAACAATCGTAAAAAACTGTAACATGTTGGTCAAAATCACCAGGATCGCTTAATAACTTTTTGAACAGTTTGAAATGCTGAAAAATGCCTCTACCTGTATAATGGGTTAATTTACCAGTCACAACAGACCTGATTCTATCCATAGTACTGAAAGCTTCTGCAACCAGGCCTGTGGTAGGCCTAACTGTTCCTAAGTCACCCCAGAGGATCTCCTCAGTGAAAACCCCAAAACAAAAGTATTGCACGGGAAGGTTTAATGCCCATGAAGCTTATGACCTATAAAAAAATATATATTTTGTTCATTACTAGAAGGAAGTCACATTTCACAAACAAGTGAACTAAATGAGCAAATGGGAGTTTATGGTGAATGTGTCTTCATTGCTGTATGCAAAAGTGCAGTTGCTCTATCAGAAGCTCTCGTGTGCATCGTGGGCAGGAAAGTGAGACATCACGTGTTCACGTGACGTTAAACAAATAACCATGTCTGTGGGCATTCAAAGTCAAGCCAGACCACACACTTGCATGTCTGCATGGAGAATGAGAGCTCTCCCAGGCCTTATGCACGACAAGCTCTTGTCATGTAATTTATTTCCAGTGGAGCCAGGTATGTTGTACCCGCCGCTGTTGTTCATGAAGGCCTAATCAGTGTCTACACAGACCCTGTTAGGTGTTTTATAATGTAGAATGATTTATGGACTGTTAAAGTTGTAGAAAGAGTTGCTCTTTTGGGGCGAACAAGACATTCAGTGTCGTAGTGAACATGTAAGGAGCAGATGTCTATATGCTGACGCTAAAATTAATGAGCTGTCCAAAGAGCCTTTTGTGCATAACATTTCCTTATCATTGCCATCACTGTTAAACAAACTTTTGAGCGGTTTCCTCCTTCTCATGCTCAGCCAGTCCTAGCACTGCACTCGGTACAACCCATCCTAGACAGCTGACATATTATGCAAAGGCATACAGAGGTTTGAAGGACTGGCTTATTTTGTTGACAGCAGCACTTCACAAACAGGACCATGACACCCAGCAGCCTCTGTGTCCTTCTCACGGCTCTTCTCCATCATCAGGCCGGGGAAATCTCCTGTCAGGTGTCAGAATTTGATCTCGACGGAGACTACTTTGTAGGAGGTCTGTTCCCTTTGCACAGCCTGCGGCAGACACCTGGTCAGATTAGACCTGTGGCCGTTGAGTGTGATGAGTAAGTTTTCAAAACCTTCTCCCATTGAAGGCCAAGAGTTCATTTATGTTTTTAATTGATCGTTTTGAAGATGATTTTGATGATATGATATTTATAAAATATATACATACTGGAATGCTTAAACTGACTCTTTTCCACAGAGGTTCCTTCTCCACGGCAGGCTACCAGATGTTCCAGGTGATGAGGTTTGCTGTTGAGGAAATCAACAACTCCAGCACACTCCTGCCTAACGTAACCCTTGGTTACCAGCTCTTTGATCACTGCTCAGATGGCCACAACTTCCCTGCCATCCTCAAATTCTTCTCCCATAATGACTCCATCAAAGTCCGAGACCTCAACCACCACGTGCCTAAAGTCATCGGATTCACTGGTCCCTTCAGTAGCACTGAGACTATAACCATGGCTCCACTGTTCATGATGAACCTCATCCCCATGGTAACGATTAAATTAGTCTCTGTTTGCATGTTAACACTGTAAACACATTCATTAACATTACTGATTGCATATGATTACAATGATTTATTTTTTCCTTAACTGGGATCTAAAACCAAAAAAGAAAAGGAAGTGTGGAGGAAATGTCCAAACAAAATTCCAGTAAATACAGTCATTTATTAGTAAAGTTATTTTATTTACTGATGGAATGTAATGGTATTCTGATGTTATCGAATCAGACCCACGTCACTCCTAACAGCATTCAGTAACTTTCCACAATTGGTTGAATCAAATTCAGTGAAGAACATGACTGTCATTTCTCCTCTGGTAAATCCATCTCTGAGAGTTTGGCTTTTCCCAAATTGACTTTATATTAATAAAACAAAATACCAACATGTCTTTGTCAATACAAAGAAAGTTATCTTAAATGTTTCTGTTAAATTCATGTTTAATCTTTAGGTGAACTATGGAGCAGGCAGTTCCACCCTCAGTAACAAACGGTTGTATCCATCTTTTGTGAGGACGGTACCAAGCAACGAAGATGAGATTGAATTGATCATTCACATCATAAAGCATTTTGGCTGGAACTGGGTGGCGTTTGTTGGATCCAACGGTGCATACAGTGAGAATGGCTTTCAACTGTTTGTTCAACTGATTAAAAATACTAACATCTGTTTGCCCTACCAGAAGCTCATCACTAACACATCAGAGGTAGCCACAGTATTTCAGAACATAGATGAGCTCAAGATCCGTGTCATCGTCCTGTTTATTGAGCAGCTGTTTGCTGAGGACATTATCACCTTAGCTGTACAAGAAAGCTTCCACGATAAGGTCTGGATCGCCAGTGATGCCTGGGCCTTGAACGCTAAGCTACGTGAGCTTGAGGGCATTGAGAAAGTTGGCACCATTATAGGTGTGGCACCAACAGTTGTGTCTCTACCTGGCTATAACCAGTTCATTTACCAGTCACAACACAGAGCTGATTCTGTCCAGAGCACTGAAGGCTTCTGCAACCAGGGCTGTGATAACTGTTCCTCCGTCAGCTCAGAGGATGTCATCAATGAAAACCCCACCTACTCTTTCCCCATTTATTCTGCTGTGTACACCATGGCGATGGCTTTACACAATGTTCTACAGTGCAACCACTCAGGATGCAACAAGACCCGCACAGTATATCCCAACATGGTAAGGGGCCTCACAAAGCAACACCATGCAAGCACCTTAAAATAATGGCTTAAACTCATTTTGATGACACACTGATTTAATATTGCAAGAATGCTGTTCCTGTCATTTCCACTGCTGGTATTACTACATTTGGTACCATCCAGGAAGTTACTCTTTCCAATGCACTTAAATGGTGCTGAAGAGACATTCACACCACGATAAATATAAACATAAGTCATAATTATAACTGTAATGATAAAAGCATCCACACTGACTGACGATAAGTAAAGTGTCTCCTTGTGTTGATGAAAGTGGTCAGTCTAAACACTCGCTTCCTCTTTCCATCCTTGCGCAGGGCTTTCAGGAGCACTATGAACCCTGATAAAGTCCCGTTGGCCTTTGGAATTAAAATAACCCCACATCAACACATACCCTTCACCATAAGAGATTGGTATGGCTTTCAAACCAGCTAATTGGCTAACTGAAATAAAATCATGCCAATCTCTTCATATGGTGAAGGGAATGTGTTGATGTGGGGTTATTTTAATTCCAAAGGCCTCGGGGACTTTATCAAGGTGCATGTGGATACATGAAATAACTGGCATTTTAAAAATAAAACAAATAAAAATCTGCTAGCCTTTATGGGAACTTAACACATAGGGTTGACATACTGTAGGCGTTCCAATACTTATGACCCTTGTATTTTAAGGAAAACATTTATTTATTTGCAATACATTATTCATTCACAAAGAAAATGTATGTCCTTAAAGGTTGAATATTTCCTATTTTTTTAGATTCTATTAAGATCAATTTCCAAAAGAGGATTTTATATACAGTAGTCAATTTTAGCATGTGTTCCAATACTTTAGCAGGGGACTGTATATACTGTATTATATGTAAAGATACAAACCTAAAGAAGGCTATGTCTCAGTTCCTGTGCTCTTTACTTGGCAAACCTCTCAGACTTATGTCTTTGTCATGTCTTCTTCTAGCTTCTTCGAGAAATCAAACACTTAGATTTCCCTTTAAACCGAAATGATGTATCCTATGACAAAAATCTGGACCCACCCGCACATTTCACCATTTGGTTCTGGAACACAACAATTCACCCTGCAGATATAAAGGCGATAGGAACATATGAAAATCGTCATGAAGTTAACTTCACTATGGATGACAAGCAAATTGACTGGCATGAAGATGGTTCTGTAAGTACAATCAGTTAATGATTAATGAAATGTAATAAATCAGTGTAGCTAATAATTCTAATCGTTAAACATTTAACGTTTAACAACCCCATCACAGAAAAAGTTAGCATTATCTAAAATGCAAATAAAAACAGTATGTGACAATATGCTAATCTCGCAAACTCATATAGCTTCGAAAGAACACAGACAACATATCAAATGTTGAACATGACACAGTTCATGGAAAATATAGGCTATGTTCATTTTTAATTTTATATCAATAACATGTTTGATACCAACAGCGTGTCTCAAAAAAAGTTTGGAGGGGGCAACAAAATGCTGGAAAAGTTGTGTAATGATATATCACTGACAACAGTAGCCAGGAAGTTGTAATTCAAGAAGTGAAGTTGCAGCCCTCAACTCATGTTGATGTTTAGGCTACATATTGTGTGTTTTGGCCTGATGCGCCACGCTTCACCTACGAATCACAAAGTCAGTGGTGTTTCGGCATCCAGGTTGGGAGGGAGGGGATTTACCGCTCTACATGTACAGTATTTTGAAAGTGATTGCAGTACCAGTTTTGGCCAAAATCCGGTTCCTTTAACATGAATTTATGAGGTATTTGGAGATTTCATCATCTACAGTAGCCTATATAATATCATTAAATATTCAGAGAATCCAGAGAAATCTTTGCAAAGGGAGAGACAGTTGAAAAACAATATTGATGCCCATGGTCTTTTCAATCTCAGATGGCACTGCATTAAAACCAGACCTATTTACAACGAAAATCCTGGTTTGGGCTCAGGAAAATTTCTGATTGCCATTGTCTATGAGCACAGTTTAATGCTACATTCACAAATTGTATTTGGACATCATACAGAAATACCACCGTCTTATCTTGGCCTGAGCTCATTCAAAATGGACTGGTAAAGTGGGAAAAGGTCCTGTGGTTAGACCAACTGAAGTTTGCTATTAATTAATTCAAATAATATTTCTCTATAGAAGAGTCCAGGTGCTAAAATGGACTGTCTGCAGTCCAGACTTGTCAAATTGGGTGCATCATGGAATGACAAACATGATTAACCCAGACTGTCGAGCAGCTGAAATCCTATGACGGGCAGGAATGGAAGGACATATAATTCTCAAAACTCTAGCAACTAGTCTCCTCAGTTCCTAAACATTCACAGAATGTTCTAAAATGAAGAGGTGAAGCAGTAGTTTTACAAGCCCATGTCCCAATTTTTTTTTTTTAAACTTCCTGCTGTCATCAAATTCAAAACGGAAGATATTTCATAATAGCCAAATCTGTAATTTTCAACATTTGATTTAGTCCTTTTTGCTAAAAGTGGGTTCATGACATTGGATTATTACATTATGTTTTAAATTAGCATTGTACACAATGTCCTCACTATTTCTGTGTTGGAATTATACATTGAGATAGACGGTATAGCCTAGCTGTTACCTGATGTAGGCTACAGTATGAAACACGTCAGGTTGAGGTAAATGCCAGTGCTTTGATTTGTGATTTCAAGGTGCCATTCTCCAACTGCTCTGTGCAGTGCAGGCCGGGATACAAACAAGAGGAGGACGGGCCACACAAGTGTTGCTTTAAATGTGCTGAATGCCCGGGCAACTCTTATTCTAATCACACAGGTAGGCTACAGTGATACCAAACACTTTTAAAGACACCGGTGTCATTGCATGCTTGCACAATGCATGTTTCAAAGCAACACCAGTTTGTTTGCAACGATAAAGACCTGCTTTACTGACTTACGTGTATGTATTCTTAGATACTGTAATTGTCAGTATTGTGTTTGAAAGCTTTTCAATGTTTCACATTTTCATAGGGTGCTACAAAACGCACCACATAATTGATGATACCATTTCCAGCTGCTTATAAAACATGCTTCAGAAAGTGATAAAAAAAAAAAAAAACTGCAAGCCCCAAAACAGGAGGACTTAAAGGAGAATTCCGGTGTGATATTGACTTAAAGTGTGTTGAAATATGATACCGAGTGTGAGCGATTGTCTCAGAGCTGATCTCGACCTGTCAGCTGTTCTCCGAAACCCGGCGGTAGCTCAGCAATAGCCGTGTTCAAGTTCAACTCCAAATGACCTTTTGCAGCAACGAGAGCTGCCGGTGGCAGCAGGGGCGGGGATGCAAACGCTGCTATGAAGTTGTACACTCTCTACTTCCCGTAGTGTAGACTTGGCTAGACTTGACCATGTGACGAATCACGAGGCACGGACCCGCACGGACTCTTGTGGATATGGGGAGGCATCTAAACACCTGCACACACGTCAGGGATGTAAAAGCCAATTAGGGCAAAGACCTGACGTCATGAAGGCAGGGTCTAGGCTCCGCTGCTCTCCGCAGTACCTCCAGACCGGCTGCTCTTTTGCGGAGCAGCCGCCTGGCCACGCCTTGCTCCCGCGATAAGTTGAGGCCATGTGATACCGACTGCCGAGTCGAAAACACGCCCATCTAGACCATCGTGGACAGATTTTTAACCACGTGCATCTTGTGCTGCGCAGTTTTTGTGCTGCGCAGCCAACTTGAACGCGCCTAATAGTAAACCAGGTGTTCAACGTTTGTGGCTCGGGCATCGGCTTATCCATGCAAATAAATCACTGTTTTACACGATTTATGAGGCTCAAAGTAGCACCACACTTTATTGGTAGACTTCTGAGGGCCCTGACATTTAAAACGAGACATCGAGAACTTTGAAAAAGCACTGGTTGTTTACTTACATGACTGTTTATTCAGGCAGTCACTTTCGAAAGTTTAGCGGTAGCAGCCATCTTGAATTTAGTCACGTGACTGATTCGTGACTGGTTCACGTAATCGCTATGTCTATAGGGAGGGAAAGTGAAAACCAGCGCCCCAAGTGGTTGCGTTCCTATCGAAAAGCAGCTCCAATGTTAAGTCCCATAGACCGACTTTTCAAAAAAATACTACGCAGCTATACCAGCGATCTTATCCACTAAAAATATTTTTCAGTCTTCACACTGTAATAATCTACTAACTGTGAATATATCAGACCCTATTTCGCCTTAATTAAAAAAAAACGTAATTGCTCGTTTCATTTCATAAATGGACTACAACTACAAGTGACGTGACACCCTTCCACGACGTTACTCGCCTAGCATGGTTTGTTTATTAGCCTGTTAGCTAGTTGGTTAGTTAGTGGCGAATCACACTTACTGCCAGCTCTTGTGTGAGTAGGAGCACAACACAAGTTATCCCAACATAAAGGTAATTACCACGCGGTTTACATCGCTCTGTTATTACAAAAATATGTAAAGCCAGTTCAGCAAATTGCCGTTTTGATCGGTTGGAGATGAAGCGCCCAAACTGGTGACGTCAAATGCTACTGTAGCTAGTACTGTAGTTCGTTATCACCATGTTACAAACAAACTGAAAACAATTAAACTGATCCTAAAAAATAAAGTATGACCACTAGAAGCAATAGAGCTGACCTAAATGCATAGCATATTGAATGCATTTAACTAAGTTCCCATCATGGGCCGAGATATATTTTTTCTAAAAGAAAATCCCATCCCCTCCCGCTAGCCTCTAGGAACGCAACCACTAGATGGCGATGAGATTACTTTCCCTCCCTATGCGTGCACTAGTCATGAATCAGTCACGTGACTAAATTCAAGATGGCTGCGACCGGTACATTTTCGAAAGTGACTGCCTGAATAAACAGTCATGTAAGTAAACAACCAGTGCTTTTTCAAAGTTCTCGATGTCTCGTTTTAAATGTCAGGGCCCTCAGAAGTCTACCAATAAAGTGTGGAGCTACTTTGAGCCTCATAAATCGTGTAAAACAGTGATTTATTTGCATGGATAAGCCGATGCCCGAGCCACAAACGTTGAACACCTGGTTTACCATTGCTGAGCTACCGCCGGGTTTCGGAGAACAGCTGACAGGTCGAGATCAGCTCTGAGACAATCGCTCACACTCGGTATCATATTTCAACACTAAAGTGTGTCAATATCACACCGGAATTCTCCTTTAACCTGAAAATGCATTAAGTCTGTTTTTCCTGACTCTGCTTCCTGTTTTTTCTTTCAGCATGTCCGACGTGTCACACATATGAGTGGTCCGAGGCTGGAAGCACATCATGCCAAAAACGTTCCGTGGAATTCCTCTACTTCTCCGACGTCACCTCCATTCTGATCCTGCTCTCCACATCGTTCCTCATGCTCCTGTGTGTGGGGGTGGCCGTGCTGTTTGCCGTGCACCGCTCCACGCCTGTAGTGCGGTCAGCAGGGGGCAGTATGTGCTTCCTGATGCTGGGCTGCCTGGCCGCCGCCTCCATCAGCATCTTCTTCTACTTCGGCGAGCCCTCAGCTGTGAGCTGTGCGCTTCAGAGCTGGATCTTTGTCTACTTCTACACCGTGTTCTTGTCCTGCCTGACCGTGCGCTCCTTTCTGATCATCTGCATCTTTAAGGTGGCCGTGTATCTGCCCAGAGCGCATGAGCTGTGGGCGAAGTACAATGGGCAGTGGCTTCTGGTCGCGGGGATATCTCTTCTCCAGCTCCTGCTCTGTGGAGTCTGGATGGCAAGTCCGGCGATTCCGGAGAAAGACACAAAATCCTTCAAAGACCAGCTCCTAATAATCTGCTTTTTAAGAAATATGACTGCTTCCTATTTATGTATCATATTAATGTTTATCCTCAGTGGCCTCTGTTTCTGCTTCTCCTACTTGGGAACAGACCTGCCCAAGAACTACAATGAGGCCAAAGGCATCACTTTCAGCATGTTGCTGTTTTGGCTGAGCTGGGCTGTGTTCCTCACGGCCACCTTGGTGTCCCGTACCAAGTATGTGCAGATGATCAAGGCCCTAGTTGAGCTGAACTGTTTGTATGCCATCATGGTCAGTTACTTCATCCCTAAGTCTTTCATCATTGTCTTTCAGCCGGCCAAGAACACACCAGAGTATTTCCAACAAGCTATACAGAGTTACACACAAACTGTCGGCAGAATGTAGAGTTTGGAATGGAGACTTTAGAGAGAATACTGACCTTCAATTTCAATCTGTAAAGTTGTTGTTGGGCACTGAACTTAACCAAACCCCTTAACCTTTATCATATACTGTAATTCCTCATCTTTCACATGAAAGTCTGTAGGCCTATAGTAAACATTATAGGGCAGCCATGCATCTCAGGAAGACAACCACATTTGCTGCCAAGGTTGAGTGTGCCTAGAACAACGTAGGACAGAAAAGGCTGTTAATGACTGTGTGTATATACAGCGCCCTCCACAATTATTGGCACCCCTGGTTAAGATGCGTTAAAAGCCTTAAAATAAATACATTTTTTATTGTAGAAGCATACTCTCACACTGAAAATTGTAGAAAAATGTAACCTTCAACTCAAGAGAATTTTAAGGTGGGAAAAAAATCCCTGACTGAGAAATAATTATTCTTCATAAAATCACCTGTTCCACAATTATTGGCACCCCTAACAATTCCTAGGAAATAAATGTAATTAAAGTATTTCTGTCATTTCTGTCATTTCTACAGTAGTTTACAGTAGTTTACAAAGTCAATCAGAGTATGTAGGAACATTTAATTAGTAATTCTTAACATCCTGTTTCCCTCGGCTATAAATATGACGTGACACAGAGGCCATTTCTCTTCAACATGGGAAAAACAAAGGAACACACTGTTCAAGTAAGGCAGATGTGTGTCGACCTTCACAAGTAAGGCAATGGCAATAAGAAAATAGCCACTCGCACACCTGCCCATATCTATGGTTAGAGGAATCGTTAAGAAGTTTAAAACAACTGGAACAGTGGTAAACAAGCCTGGAAGAGGACTCAAGTTTATTTTGCCACCACGCACAGTGAGGAGGATGGTAAGAGAAATAAAAAAAATCTCCAAAACTCACTGTTACAGAATTGCATCAAATGGTTGCATCTTGGGGTCACAAAGTCTCCAAAACAACCATCAGGCGCTATCTACATGCCAACAAGTTGTTTGGGAGGCATGCAGGGAAAAAAACCTTTCTCACTCAAAATCATAAGCACAAACGTCTGGAGCGGTACTGGGCCTTCAACTGGGACCGTGTGCTTTGGTCAGATGAGACAAAGTTAGAGCTTTTTGGCAACAAACACTCTAAGTGGGTCTGGCGTAACAAAAAGATGAGTATGCAGAACAGCACCTCATGCCCACTGTGAAGTATGGGGGAGGATCGGTGATGCTGTGGGCCTGTTTCTCTTCCAAAGGGCCTGGGAACCTTGTTAGGGTGCATGGCATCATGAATGCTTTGAAATACCAGGACATTTTAAAACAAAATCTAGTGGCCATTGCCCGAAAGCTGAAGATGGGTCGTCACTGGGTCTTTCAGCAAGATAATGACCCTAAGCATATGACCAAGTCTACACAGAAATGGTTCACCAGACACCGTATCAAGCTCCTACCATGGCCATATCAGTTCCCAGACCTCAACCCCATTGAAAACCTGTGGGGTGAGTTGAAGAGGAGAGTGCAGAGGAGAGAACCCAGGTCGTTGGATGATTTGGAGATTTTGTGCAAAGAGGAATGGTCGAAGATCCCTCTTTCTGTTTTCTCTAATCTTGTGAGACATTATAAGACAAGATTAGGTGCTGTTTTATTAGCAAAAGGGGGTTGTACAAAGCAAAAGGGTGGGTTTTGAACATTCTAACACAAGATTCTATTCCGCAACAATTCAACGTTCTAAAATTCTATGTAGAATTCTAAGAACCCAGGTATTCTTTAGAATGTTAATTTTCCAACATTCCAAACACACCGGTGTGACGGTACACTCTTAAGGGTTAACATCAGGGGTGCCAATAATTGTGGCACACATGATTTGATGTAAAATAATTATTTCTTAATGTGGGATTTGTTTCCTTCTAAATAAATGCACTTGTATTAAAGGTTGGATTTTACACTTTTTTTCATTGCGGTCCTATATTATTTGGAAAAAAAATGAATTTATTAGAAGCTAAAGAACACATCTTAACCAGGGGTGTCAATAATTATGGAGGGCGCTGTAAGACTGTGATTGGTCAACTCGCCCTGCTGTGTGTTGAGCCACGGCTGCTTCAAGCAACCTGTGGATAACGTCATACTAGTTTGCTAACATAAGCTTTGCAAATAAACTCAGACATATTTTGGTTAAAATGACAGGGTTATCCGATTGTAAACTGTCTGTCAGTAACGCTTTGAAATCAACTCTTCGTATCGCCACCAAGCGCAGCAGTAGGAGTTCAACATTCTGGCTACCGTTGCGGTGATAAGCCACGCAAACAAAACTTTGAGGTTTACGCCGCCGATGCAACTGCACTGTATCGATGCAAAACCCTACTCACCAGCACATTAGTGAGGGTGTCGTATCATGCATCCAGTGTAAAGAAACCAGTCGCTTTCAAAACAAAAGCAACGATGTTGATTTGCGTGCATTATCTCTACTTTGCCCAGGTCTGCTTTAGGGGCTCCGTATGTGATGTCCACAAAGTGTCACATGTGTATGTTTTCCTATAGTCTTTCTTAACCTCCTTTTTGAATGGTAGTATGTGCTAATGCGGCTAAGCCATTTCTCTATATTGACACATATAAACACATTTTGCAACTGCATCTTGGTTTCATTCAATAAACAGAAGTGAAATATTGGAAGTTGTACTGACAAGTGACTCCTTTATGGGAAAATATTTTTTTTAAAAATGAAAAGAGAGAGAGTGGTGTCATGCTGTTTTGCAAGTAGCCAAGGGGGGCTTATAAAGAAAGTAAAATAATTATTTGAACGCTCACATTCCAAAATGTACTCAGTTGATCATTAGGCAGAAGTACAGTAGGCCTACACTAGTACTACACTCTCACCTTCTTACAGGTGTCCTCAGCCTTTAGCGTTTGTCACCCACATAGCCAAAGTCATGGCAAACAAGTTTGCCCTGCCTGGGGTGTCAGAGGACTGCTTATACCTCAACGTGTACACTCCTACTATACCGCTGCACTGGACAAAAGCTGCCAGTAAGACCACAGATGCTAATTTAACATTTAATATGGACCCTCAAGAGCACATGAAGTACAACTTTGCATACCCTATAATGGAACATATCCTTTGTAAAGCCAATCTTTGCTCTTTGTTTGTTGTGTTGTGTTCTGATGCTCAGGTCATGGTGTGGATGCATGGAGGTGCTCTGTATTTGGGAGGAGCTGCCCAGTTTGATGGCTCTGTGCTGGCAGCTTATCAAGATGTTGTCGTGGTGATCATTCAGTATCGCCTTGGGATTTTGGGCTTCTTTAGGTATATTGGAAATTATTTTTGGTATTGGTTGCGTTCACATCTCACTTCGGGTTTAAACGTCGCTGATTGTTTATATTTTTAATTAAACATTTGGGAGCTACTCCGGTGTGTGAACATTCTCTCTTTTGTTTTACATGTGAAATGACTGCCAGACTTTTAAGAGAGTGTGGTCCCCACGTTAGATTACAAAGCTCCGTTTTCTGTTTCTCTTCTGTGAAGCACTGGGGACTCAAATGCTCAGGGCAACTGGGGCTTCCTGGACCAGATAGCTGCTCTCCAGTGGGTGCAGGAGAACATCGAGAGCTTTGGAGGAGACCCCAACTCTGTTACCATCGCTGGACAGTCAGCTGGAGGCATCAGTGCAGCTATGCTAGTAAGTAAAAACTCTTCTTGCCAGTGAGTAAAACACACAAAGAGCAGTTTTTTTGCGGCATCACCCAGCAATTTTAGAATACTCAAGCCTAAGTAGATGACATGTGTTCTGCTGATACCCTGTGTGCGACAACTTGGTTCTTGGTGAATACAAATGTCTAAACCTATGTTAACTACATTTGTCATTGTACCTCACAAAATAATGAACATGAACATGGAGGTCTTTGATCAATAAAAATGGAGGAGAATTAAAATAAGCTTATACAACTTTCTTAAACTCTCTTTCTCTAACAGCTCCTGTCTCCCCTGGCAAAAGGATTGTTCCACAGAGCGATCATTCAGAGTGGAGGATCAACATTGGAGAGTTTCTCTACCAGAACCCCCATGGTTTTTGCTGAGGTTAGAATTGAGGGTCTAGAGACTACAGGGTATCAAAGCAAATTGTCAGGGAGGTTGTTGTAGTTACAGTATGTTGTTCTGTTTTTTGTACTTTTTCTGTCGTGGTGTGTTTTTATGATACGTGCTTAAGGGAAGCATGTATCATAATGAATGGCATTTACATTGTTGTATTCAGAGCTCATCGCCTCATTCCATTCCTTATTTTCTTATATTTCTTATATTTCCTTATATAATGACTGATGCACAATACATTATTTACTTGCCAAAACAATTTGAAAAAAACTTCACTCAATGGGACTTTTAGCGAAGCAGCTGATGATGTGACTTGTTATTTGAAGATGGTGGCGACTGCAACAGGATGCACCCTCAACTCAACTGAGCTCCTTGTGCAATGCATTAGGGAGAAGCCAGGAACTCATCACCGCTACCGTTACGGTAAGCTCCATCTGACAAAGACGTGACAAACAACATCAAATTCAATCAATTAAGCCTACTATGCCCATAAAGGTGACAAAATATTTTAGATTTAATGTATTTGTTTTCTATTATTAATTATGTTTCATGTTTTCTCTGAGAAGACAATTCTGGGGTGCAACTGTTGATGGCAAGTTTTTGACAGCATTTCCAGAGGACATTTTAAAGGAGAAAGACTTCCAGAAAGTTCCAGTAATTGTCGCTGTGACCAACCATGAGTTTGGATGGCTGCTGCCGTTTGTAAGGATCTCTGTCATATTGACCTCACCCCGGTACATCTAACATGTATGCAACAGTATGCAAAGGTTCTTGTGAGAACATTTCAGATAAATGAGATCTGTGTGCCCCAAACAGGGCTTTGTAACAGATGGATGGGAGAAAGGTATGGATAGAGCCGCCGTGATGAACGAATTATCCATCTGCCGCCTACCGCGGTGAGTCTCGTCTTGTTGAGCATGAGTGCTATGCCCTCAGGCTGTCTACATTTCATTTGTGTGGAGGTCTGGATCTGAATTGTCTGCTTTGTGCGTCACTTCATTCGGGCAACAACTTGAGAACTCTCAGCCTTTGAGAAACTCTGAACAGCATCTACCCAACTACTCTCTCTCTTCACATTTTTTTTTATTTTTTTTATCTCAGACAGAATTTCACGAGGGTCACTACTGCTCAGGTCTAAGCAATTCCTTTTCTCCCCTCTTTTCGAGAGCAGCATTTTTACTGCCTGTTCCTTACAGAACGGATGCAGTTATTGTTTTCTGTCTCGAAATATTCCCCTGGATATTTCATCTTTCCTCTATTCATAGTTCTGTTATACTTTTGTTTTCCTCTTAAACTCCACAATCCTAACTTTTGGACACATGTGAAACGCCTCCCTCTCATGGTCAAAAAGAAATCTACAACCAATTCATGATGATGACAAGACAACTCTGATGAATTAAAAATATTCAGACTGCTACATCATATGGAGGCGTTAACAACACTTGTCAAACTAAATGAATGAATGAATGAAGTTCATGTGCTGTTGATGCTGCTTTGTTTTCAGCCCGTGGAGGCCACAGAGCTTGTGGTGGATGAATACTTTAAGGACGCACACACACCACAGGAGATGCGAGATCAATTCACTGAAATAGTGGGGGACTACTGGATGGTGGTTCCAGTGATTAAAGAGGCTAGATATTACCAGGGTAGACACAATTTGCATAGCACCCCGTCACCACTTTAAAGGTTTACCCCTTATCGGTCATCCAAAATCGCTAACAAAATCCTGTTTCTCTCTGTAACAGATGCGGGGGCATCAGTGTACATGTATGAGTTTCAGCACCGGCCCGAGGCCTACAAGTACACCAGACCCAGCTTTGTGAGGGCCGACCACTCGGACGAGATCATGTTCATCTTTGGCGCTTGCTTCTGGCATGGACACATCAAAGTCACAGGTGCGCGCACACACACACACACACACACACACACACACACACACACACACACACACCTTCCCACAGCTCATTTGTAAACACCAGAGTGGGTGGTGAGGTTTCTCGCTGTCTGCACTCTGCACGTATTTGTCTGGTCCTTGTACCCCTTAGGCTTTGGCTTGCCACATTCAAAAATAATAGGAACAATAATAATAATGGTAATAATGATAGTAATGATAATAATAATATGCTTCATTTATATATTGCCTTTCTCAAAGTCACTTAACAAAAAGTCAACACAAATAGAGCACACACAGAGCAAAACAACACAAAAACAAACAAGAAAAAACAACTCATGACTTTAATTTCTTTCACAAGTAAGATTCATCACAGATAGTTTATCTCCATTCTTATCAGAATGCTGAAGTCGGTGATACATTAAGGATGCATGCACAGTGGCTCATTCCACTTGCAACTTTCCACAACTTGAAATGATTTTCTTTGTGGTATTCACTAGCTTCGTCACTGCTTTGGAGTGTGTTGCGCATGGAAAAAGAAGTTGGTTCGGCATGCGCGACACATCCCTTTTTTTAATGCTGACACACACAGTCCTCCTTCCATCAACAACACAAGCGTTTGCGTTCATAGACAGACTTATCGAAGTCTTACATGGAAAATTGAATAATGCATTCTGTACTTCCCAACACTGCCTATTATATCCCATTTGGTACGCTTAAAGGTCTCATCTCATAGTTTTTTCGTTAATTTTGCGGTGATCTGTAGTATTAATGAATGCCCTGAGAGCCGGTTTTAGACTAAAAAATGCTTTGCTGGGTCTGTTTCATGCTGTTTTAGCTTAATGCGGGAGGTGGGAGGGGACGAACGACAGGATTTCGCCTCTCAACATGAATATGCATGCTAATCTACTCGCCTCTGATTGGCTAAGAGCACTGTGACGCTACCTCCAGTTCGTCACTGAGGATTCTACTGCTCCTATTTACATTGCGAGAGTAGCAGCCTGCTAGCAGCTAGTCGAGAATCGAAGCTCTTCTATGGCACAACATGTCAGTTTATGATCCTGAATCCGAGGAAGAAGTAGCGGTAGCACAAGAACCGCTTCCTGATAGTAGTAGGATGGTAATGTTTTCATGTCAACTTAAATTTCTTCTAAAAGTGGACGTTTGTGGCGATCGTCATCATGCTTTCAAGTTATAATAAACAGTTGGAAACGTTCTGAAACATAGACTTGTTTCTTTACACTGTTAGTCCGTGAGCCAGAGGGGTTGGTCGTTACCGAAAAAGTGGCAAAGGCTACCATACCTTTTCTGAAAGCCTGGAATCTCAGCTTTTCAATGATGTATGATGGCCATCTGACAAAAGTAGCTGTTTTGAGTTATGATGCATAATGTAAACTAAGGTTGAAGAAATAATGCGTATAAATCAAGCAGAACACTGAAATATTTTATTTTGTTATGTTTGGTATCATTTTAAAGGGGAGACTCTGAGCTTTCATTTAAATCCTTTTGTGAACATTTTGGATAAGTACAGCCAACCCTGGAGCTCTTCAAACCTTTAATCACACACATTTTCCTGCCATTTCCCTGCCATCTTTTGTCTTTTAATCCTGTGGCACCTGGGAGCATCAGAGAAACAAAATCCAAACACTGAAATACTGGCATGACCCTAAGGATTCAGAAAATGTATCATTTACCCATATTATCTGATTTGGTTGTGCGAGGCCTGCCTGCCTGCGGTGGTGATGGAGAAGGCATTAGCGCGGGATAGTAGCTTAGAGCAGGGGTTCCCAAACTTTCCCATGACAAGGCCCCCCAAATACCACTAGATTGTGGCCAAGGCCCCCCTTTTGCATGATGTCGTATTGAACCCATCAACGATACGGCAAATGTAGAAATAAGTTAATAGGCCTATATAGGTGAAAATCTATTTATTTTATAGGTTTTGCACTATTTAGGGATGCAATGGTTTTACACGTTTAACGGTATTTTAAAAAAATATGTGTTCATATGTTTAAAAAGCACTGATAGGCATACACAAGCTGAAATAGTTTTTTAAAAAGTGTGACAGTGTTTATTACATTACAAAAATATATAGGCAAAACCTTATTGCCTTAAGCGGGATACAGATCATGCACAGCAGTCTCTGTTCGACCCTCCACACACACAGAAAATGGCTTGTCTGGTTTCTATTTCATATTTTGAATTCATAAACTTTATATATTTTGTTAACATTATAGTATTTTGAGATCTGCATAATTACTTATAGCTAAAAATATTCAGTAATTTGAGTACTTCACATTGATTGCACTTGTCTTTAATGATATCACAGGGGTGGTGTGTAGGTCTAATTGAGTGCCTGTCACTTTAAAAAGTACGTGAACGTAATTAGGTTTCATTCTGTTTTTGGAAAGTAGTCACGCATAGTTCAAGGATATATCTGTTTTCATTACATAAAATGAATGTTCAAAAACGAACCAGGTAAAGAAAATATTTCTGGTGTCATAGGAAAGATAAGTGTCTTGCAATGTTAAAATCTATGATTTAGGAGTAGCATGGTATTGTGTGTTGTCCCGTTCACTTTTTCCTTGGTCATGTTTAATTGGCTGGGTGCTTCTATCATGACTTTGAGTTTGGTATCTGTTTTATGTATCCAATGAGTGACAACCAGTGCTCAAAATAAAACGTTACGGTATTCTCCTGATAACATTAGTAGAATGGATTTAATATGAATGTACATATGTACATAAAAAGACGCCGAGTCCCGAGTATATATATGACAGCCACAGTGCACGTTTGCGGTGAAAATGTTCCGCCTTTTTGAAAGGTGTAGCCTAAATCCGAATCGTGGTTAAATCCATCAAATTAGACAACAGAAGGGTACCAATTTTGCTTCATAGTAGCCTGACAGGCCTATATCAAAAGCAGGCTCAGATGACGCTGGACGCAATTTAACACATGGTTTCCAGACCGTGGTTATCAACCGCAATAATAATTATAGGGTTTGAAATGAACACGGTAATTGTTAACGTCAACATTTTTATCATGGTTTACCTTTACACTGTAATCGTTACAACCCTAAAAGGTATACAACACATTATTATAATGGTATTTCATATCAATACATACAATAATTGAAATATTTTATGATTTTTTTTTTTTTTTTGCTTGTACAATATATTTTCATCCAACTTGCTGCGGCCCCCCTAGCGCCCCCTGGCGGCCCCCCAGGGGGCCACGGCCCCCACTTTGAAAACCACTGGCTTAGAGGTTAGCTTCTCTCTGGGTTGGAAGGTGCTATTAGTGCCCTATATGTGGAGAGTACCGCCAACTGTGTTTGGAATGTTCAGAGCAGTTCTGCCAAGGATTGGTTCAGAGGTGGTCACGTGTTTTATGGACGCCATTTTTACTACCAAAAGTACTTTTGACTAGAATGCTTTCTAATGCTTTCAGATGGCAGTGTTTGAGTATCGTTGGCATTAAGTCTTAATATCTTCACCATACAGCGACCCATTTTCTCACTGGAAACTTTTCTGATAACGTTAACATTATAACGTTTACGTCATAAGCATTTTTAGTGATAAGACTTGTTAAGACATTTGCAGCACGGATTTTGTTTCTAACTACCCGGAGAGATGCCACTTCTGGAGGAGCAGCGAATACATCATACATCGTTCGTCTTAACCTTGTCTAAAAGGAAAACGGTTGGAACAACTCTGGTAAATAATGTTTTTCATCTCATACTGTTATCATTTATGGTCTTAATTTCCTTGCATTTTTGCGTTTTTGAAGCACTAAAGTGGCTATTAAGACAAGCAGCCAGTACGTATGTTGTGTCGTGTATGTTTACTAATAGTGCTACAGCTGCTTAGCAGGTAACATAGCGATCTGTAATCATTGATAAACTTGTTAGTTTTGCATTTTCTTTCTTGTCGAGCAAAATAAGACAACGTCTTGTTTGCCTATTTTAAGAATGTCCTCCTGCTTGACTGAAATAGCTGGTCGGATAATTGCAGTTTGCAAGTTAGCTAGCAGCTAGTCTTTCTATCAACGTTGTTAGAAACTTTACCAGTGGCCTAGGCACAGTATTGTCCAAATAAATCTGTTGAAATACACAGCATAGTTTGAAGATATGGTTTGCTAGCTATCTGTCAAACTTGATAGGTGGTGTGCTAATCACAACATTATTAAGTGGTGTCAATACAGACTTCAGCTCAACACTGGTTTTGTAGGCTATACTTCAATCTGTCAATCTGTCAGCCCTCTAGTGAGTGTGCCATGCTTTATTGAATCATGGTTTAAGGTGATGAATTATGTCTGTATTATAAAACAAAGCAATATAGTAAATATTATGCTTCCTCTTTGTCTTTTTTGTTATTTTAGATGTAGGTAGAGAAGAGTCAGTGGCTGGTGAAGTAAGAGGGATACAGCTGTCTGCTGATTCAAGGTCCCTGCCCCGTCGCCTCAACATCCTCAAGATCCTGTAGGCTACTGCTGCTGCTCCTTGCTTCAGCACCTTTCCCCTGATGCCTGACACCCCTCATCACCAAATCAGCCCAGTCAACATGGACCCAAGTCTCCACCACAGTGTGCACAATACACTATACACAGACAGGGTATGTGATCATCGGTGTCAATATTGCATGCAGACAAATTGAAATTCCTTCCAAAGAACAAGTGCTTTCCTCAGCTGGATCAATTTAAGTCAAGATAAACAACAGCTTCCTTTCTTCATCGTGTTCTACCATTAACATTATTATGTTTATATTTTTGGTTAATTAAGGCACTTAGTTGCAGTTTCTCAGGTACACTTTGCTATGATGTCATTAGTAAAATTATTAGGAGGATGTAGCGTGTGTGGTGTTAAATGGTACTGCCTTGTATTATCCAAGTCTGAGGCTGAGAGAGGAGATTCACGGTCTGCTCCCTTTGTGTCCCATGTTTTGTGGGTGTGTGTGAGAGAGTGTGCGACAGATAAATGAGTGTGGTGTAGAAGCATACACATTTAATGACAACCTGTGCACATTTCAGATTTTTTAGAAGAGCAGTCCTTACTACAGTGGTAGAAATAGTGGTATTTTTTATGTACATCTACCCATTTAATGACAAGAGTTTCATTATTTTACATGCAGGACGAGAACAAAGGTACAATTGGTCTGAGGGGAGGACACCGCAGACAGCTGGTCAACTCCATGTCATCTAATCAGGCCATGTAAAGGACCATGAAGGGATGGACTTGGTGGAGGACAACAATGTGACACCTGAAAAGAGCACATGGAGATCTCTCATCCTCATCCCTCATGCTTATATTGCATTTCATATAGGCCTAGATTCTGATGGTCTTGTAAATGTTTGTTACACAAGTCAGAAATTGTTGTCTTTGATTATTTAATTTGATTATAATAAATGGAAATATATTTTATTGAAAAATATTTTTGAAAACCTAGCAAGTTTGTGTGTTTTAGTATCAGAATGACCTTGTATTGGCCAAGTATATCTACAAGGAATTTGACTGGCATTAGCTGTTGGAACAATTAGACATACAGTAGTATGCAGTCAGAAGATGCATACTAGAGCACCACAATATACATAAGGCACCTACCAATAGATTGAGTCCAAAATGTATTGCAAGAGATGTGCAAGAAGCATGTGATTCTTGTGAAGCAGGTTTTGTGCATAGGGGTAAGTTATTATTTAACGGAAAAGTTTGAGGTCAAACTAATGGTGACCTCCATGTAGTTTTGTAATAATAATAACTTTATATAATAATAGCCTAACTTTATGATAATAATATATTTTTTAAATAACATTTAAAAAAAAATGTTCAATTAAAACTATTTTCTTTTACTGTCCCAGAGTCTATTGAAACAACATACTTATTGATAAAAAATAAAATAAATAGCATATTTTAGTCTTGCCTCATGCACGGTCGAAATACATTATGTCCGAATCTGGAGGTCAGACGTCAAATCTAACAGTGATTCAAAGAGTTGCTGCAACATGTAGGGATCGCTGGCTTAAGTAAGGTAAGATGTTATTCATTGTGCCCTAAACAGGCTTATTTCACCAAAATGAAGCTTTCAGCTTTCTCTTACTGCCTTATTTCAAGGTGTTTCCTCAGACTAATATCTAACTGCTGTAAGAAATTGGATAAACAAAGTTCGCCTCGTAGGCGTTTTCAGAGCTAGCTGGCTCCGACTAGGCAACGTTTATTACTATTTATCTGGTCTTTGCTATTTTTTTCAAAATGTATAATGCAGCGTATTTGCGACAGCATTAACATCTTAATGGATAGTGATGCACATTATAACATTTATAGGCTTGTTTATGACGATGTTAAGCTATTTGTTAGAACATGTCATATTCGCCCTATTGACCATCATTGAGACGAACGTCACTTCCGGTAGTAAAGATGGCGCCCATGATTTGAGTTGGCGATACTCTCCACATATAGGGCACTAGGTGCTATAGGTTTGATTTTTGGCAGGCACCTTCTAGCGGGTCCCGGGAGGCCATGTGATGTTATTTTATTGAGATTGCTGCCCCCTAGTGGTTGTCAGTGGTTATGTAGTGCGGGATAATAGAGGTTAGCTTATCTCTGGGTTGGTAGGTGCTATAGGTTAGATTTTTGGCAGGCACCTTCTAGCGGGTCCCAGGAGGCCATGTGATGTTATTTTATTGATATCGCTGCTTTGACTGTTTCAAAACCTCTGTGTTTGTGTTTAACAGATTGAAATCATGACGATGACGAAAAAGCCGTGTGAATGTCCCCTCTGCGGGAAGGTGTACGGCGCCCTCCGGAACCATCTCGTGAGGGCGCATGCCGTCACCAACCCAGAAGAGCGGAAAGTCCTGCTCCAGATTGGATCAGGCAGGGTGCTGGTCCGAAAGCAGCCCTGCCCTGTCGCCCTGTGCCGGTACGAGAGCTCCCGGTTGGACAAGCACATTTGTGCTGGCCACAGGGAGCTCTCTGGCTCCCGCCGGCGTCGGATGATCTTTGTCACCAAGAACGAGACGGCGCCCCTCCGGGCCACCCATCCCACCCCCACGCCATGGTGTCCACGCTGGATGTGGACATGGGGGAGGAGGCCTTGGAGGAGGCGTACATCGGCCCCGGACCGGAGGAGGGGCAGGAGGGAGAGGTGGCCTCCACCAGCGCCGGCGAGGAGGTGAGGGGGCTGAGAAGAAAGCTGGCCTCCAGGGACGAGGAGGTGAGGCGCCTTCGGTCGAAGCTGGCCAAGGCTTCAAAGACCATCATCCTCCTCAAGAGGACAGTGAAGGCCCTGAAGGGTGGGGTGACATCCCCCAGCTGCAGCAGCAGCAGCGAGGAGGAGCTCGCTGGGGTCGCTGCGCCCTCTGCCACTGACGTCCCGGAGGAGGATGACGTCTCAGACCTGCCGTCGGCCGGGGAGACCCCTGAGACCCCCAAGGCCCCCGACAGCCCCACGCCCGCCCCGAAACCCAGCGGCCAGCGGATCTTTAAGAGGGCGCTCAAGGACCTGAGGAAGAGGACCACCCTCCACCAAATGCGCCACAAGAGGGAGAAGCTGGCGCATGTCCTGAGCGTCGGCAACCTCAGGACGTGCAACCAGCTCGCCAAGGCGAGCATGGCGGGGTTGCTGGGTAGGTGTCCTTGCACTTCTGGTTTTAAACCCGCCGTCCTCTTGCGCAAACTAACCGTCATCTTTCTCTTCTATCCCGCAAACTAACCGTCATGTCTCTTCTCTCCCGCAGACGACCTGGAGGGGAGCCTTGATGCAGAGAAGCAGGTTAGCTGCTACCGTTTTTACGGGAACTTCGCCTGCTTCGTGGCCTCCCTGTACGGGCACAGGCCAGGCGTCATCACCAATATGCGGCTGGAGGAGGTGGCCGCTGCCAAGCGGCTGGGCGGGCCTTCAAGGGGGTATATTGTTAACGTTGACTCCCACAAATCCAATGAAAGGTTTGGCTCGGCCCAGCTCTACCTAACGGCGGAGGAGTTCGGCTGGCTCGAGCGCTGGGTGGGCATGAGGACACGGGTCCGTCCTCATGCCCAGAATGACCTAGTGTTCTTTACAGCGGGCAAACTGCCCATGAGGAACCGGCTGACAGTGATGCAGGAGAGGTATGCAAACAGGCAGGAGAAACAACAATTTCACTGCATTTTTTAATGATATGCATGCGACTAATTAAAAATCCTTGTATCCTTGTATGCCTGCAGGTGGACGGAGTTCGGCCTTGCGGGGAAGAACTCGTTCATCGATATCAGGACCGCCATTTCGAGCCACGGCCGCAGGCTGCACTCTGCCGTCGAGGGGGACTTGATGTCCACCTACATGTGCGGAGCATTTTTACAGCCTGGATCTCAACCATCGCGAGAGCTAGGAGATGAGGGCCCGCTTCGAGCGGACCCTCGAAGAGGGGGAGGACCTCACGGGGTCCGAGGCCGAGGCGCTGGCCGCCGAAGCGGTCCGCTTGTCCGCCGGGAAGGAGAGGAGGAGGAGAAGGCCGGGGCCAGGCAGGGGGCTCGCGAGGGCGCGGGCGCCGATGCACACACATGCATGTACCAACAGTAGCGCGTGCGTACATACACACACACACACACACACACACACACACACACACGTTGCAATCTCATTCAAGGTGAATGAAATTAATCTCATTTTCAATGTATATTCACAGAGTCCTACTTGGCTGAATACCAGCTCTACCAGGCCGGTGGACACACGGAGTGGAGGGGGTACGAGACGGCCCTCTCCAAGGTCTCGAGGGTCCGCTCCTTCCTCTTTTACCTCTCGGAGGGGGGGTCCGAGACCTGGTCCTGGAGGTTCCTGGACCAGCCCCAAAAAATCAGAGAGTAAGTGCAGTCTTTCTGATGTATTGTTTGTAATTGTGTAGTGCACAAGCCTGATATGAGCGGTGACTAATTCAACACGTGTTCTCCTGCAGATGGGTCAAGCATGTGGAGGGGGCAAAACGGGCGGTGACAACTGCCAAGTTTTATTTACTTAATGCCTCCCAATTTTTAAAATATCTCATGGATACGCCGCCCACCCACTGCCCAGGGGCGTTTCTAGACTTGAAGGACACCCTGGGCTTAGCCCCTGGGATGTGAGTCGATGCTTTTTTTAAGGGGTGCGCGAAATGAAGAAGGCAATGGAGGATCTACAGTAGCCTATTATGTTATAATCCTACATTGTATTTTTTACAAGGAACACAAGATAGCCTTATAGGAAGAGCACTGAGAGAAAAATTAGGCTTATCTGACTATAGCTGTTACAACTACCCATAAGTTTACAATATCCAGAGACACACTACAGTGTACTACCAGTGGATGACAAGGAGTCTGAGTAGCCTATATAGCCCATTGTAGGTCTAAATCAAAACATACAATTTTCCTTTTCGAAGTTTAAGCAGAGAACTTTTAAGCCTAGCCTACACTCATCTGCTCCTCTCAGTGTAGACCAACACATAGTCCTACCAACGATTCATATCAAGCATCTGCCATGGCTATATGACAAAGAGGGGTCTGAATACAACTTCTGATAGGAAAAATAAATTCTTTTGAAGTGGGGGAAATGGGGAGGTATGAAAAAATGCAGAAATTTGATGTGATTTCAAAAAAGGCTTTCTCATGATTACTGCTAATTATACAGATACATTCTATACGCCATTGGAATCAGTAGGATCTCCTGTTTATTTTGATATGCAGTTTGCCATAGGGCAGTAACGAAGTCATGAGATATTTCACAGAGAAGAATGGGTATGACGCAGAACTGCATGTGACATTCATTTTTGTATGTAACTGTAACCTTCAACGCCAAGTATCTCGTGAACCTTTTATCATAGAAACGAGTGGCTAGTTCCACTGGAAAGGCCAGGTTACGTAGTTTCATATGATATGCCTGTTATTTCTGTGCAAAAATATCTCGCAGCAATATGACCGATAACAATGGGTGCGGCCGCGGCCGCATGGTGCGTCTCTCGGAGAAGGCGGGTCGGCCGGCGACCCGATGGTAATACGCGGCCCGGTACCCATACCCATAGATTGAGAAACACTGGGCTAGCCCATGTAGAAACGTGTAGCTAGTGTTGTATTGTGATGCCTATCGATAGCTTGCTTAGCCTACTACTAGTGGTGCTCAACATTTAGCACCAGGCAAATGCTGGTTGATTTTGAAACTGGCTGATAAAAAAAATTACCCCGGGCTCGGCTCAAATTACCCCGGGCTGAAGCCCCGGTAAAATCGGCTGGTGACGCCACTGCCACTGCCGCCTGTCCAGGCCGCAGCTATTTAATGTCACCAGGGTCCTGGCCAAGGCCCTGGTGGACATTAAGAAGGTGGTCACCCTCCATCAAGTGAGGGTGAAAGAGGCGAAAATGGAGATGATAGTTTCGCTGAAAAACATGCTGCTCTGCCGACAGCAGTCGGCGATGATGATCCCTGGTGCCTGAGTAAGTTTGTAGCTCTCTGTCATTCACTGTTTCTCCAAAGAGGCTAAGTGAGGTGTGTGTGTGTTTGCTCTCAGGTGCTGAAGCTGTTCTTTCTTTTGCCACATTGTCTTTTCAGCCATCGTGGAGGAGGACCCGACGGTCTCAAATAGGAACCGCCTGTACGGCTATTTTTGTGCCTTCGGCGTGTCCCTCTATGGCCACCGCCCAGGAGTCCTGGGAAATATGACGGTGGACCAAGTGGTGTCCGCCGAGGCCAAAGGTAGCCCACAGACAGGGTATATCATCAATGTAAGTGTGAGACTCTCAAACCTTCTTGCCGGAGTCTGTTCCTGCACTGTGTTTAACAATACTGTTTCTAGGACTCTGGGAGCAATGTGTTTTTTCGTCCTCTGATTTGCAGGTGGCCGATCACAAGACGGCGAGGGACTTTGGGGCGGCCCAGGTGTTCCTAAATGAGGAGGAGTTCGGCTGGTTCCGATGATGGCCCGGGCGGCATTTAACCCAAAAAAACGGCTCTTTTTTTGCACTGGGGGGGAAGGGCCCCAGTAAAAATCTCACCCCTTACTTCCTCCAGGCGTGGGCGGAGATGGGGTTTGCCGGACGGCCAAACCTGACTGACATCAGGACGGCCGTCTCCGCCTACCTGAGTCACTCTTTCCTAATGTGTTCCGGCTTTCTTTGCAATGGCCTGGAGATGCAAGGCAGTAAAATTTTTATTCTTTTCTTATATAGGCCAAAATTGTCCATCCGGAGTCGGTGAGGCAGAAAATGTGCACTTACATGTGCCACAATAGCACAACTGCCGACCATTTCTACACCCTTTCCCTGGACGCCGCCCAGTCCAGGGAAATGAGGCGTAACTTTGAGGAGGCCATAGGGGTAATGGCGGCCTCGAAGCCGGAGTCGGCGGAGGACTTGGCGTCAACTTCTGGCGTCGCGAGCCGGCCAAAGAGGAGGAGGGGGGCCCCGAGGAAGCTGGCCCCGAAGAAGAGGAGACCGGAGGAGGAGGAGGAGTCGGACACCGGTACCGACACCGAGGTCCAACTCCAGGAGTCCGGCTGCTCCGACCTCGAGGAGGAATTCCTCGAAATGCAGGAGGAGTTCCAGCAGCGGAACTTGACTGGTGGCTGTTGCCACCCATATGAAAAAATACATAGTTTATCACAGTAAATACACTATAGTATACCATATGTTTTTTGAACCTTACTATAGTATAGTAAAGACCAACTGAAAATGAAACCTGGCGTTTTTCTAGGCTGATTTGACATGGAACTACACTTATCTGGCGTAATAATCAAGGCAACTTGCAAACTACTGGCACTACTATTGCTTGTTGTCTATGGGGACTATTTTCAGATGCTGCGTACGATATCACTGCGCCTATGGTACGTTTGCAAGTTGCCTTGATTATTACGCCAGATGAGTGTAGTTCCATGTCAAATCAGCCTAGAAAAACGCCAGGTTTCATTTTCAGTTGGTCTTATTGCACTTTATAACTTGAGAGGAGACACGTTTTAAATGGGAAAATTACCAGAAATCTTAGTCACTTTTAAACATGAAGCTAGCAGGCGAGAAGCTAATGGTCTAATCCGATTCAATGATCTATGCTAGGCTGAAGCTAAAAGTTGTATCGCCAGACTCACAGAATGGCTGGATGAACGGGAACAAGGTAAATATCGATTGTTTTGCTCGAGGGGAGGTGGAAAATGAGCGTATTTCCAAAAATGGCGGAATATCCCTTTAAGCTCTAACAAAAATAGGGGGAAAATGCGCTTTTAAAAACCGCTCCCTCCTCCTAAAAATCCTACAGATGAAATATAACTCTTGCCACTGTAAGACTTTGGTGCTGTTGTCTGTCCTCTGAAAAAGACATGTGTTTGAATCGACATGACGTTGCAACATTTTCTTTTTCAGATGTTTTTACTAGTTGAATTCACAGAGAGCAAAACGGTTAATATCATCCCCGAGGTCTGGTTCGAAGATGGAACCACAAAATGGCCTAATTACAAAAGCGATGACCGCATAAATAGAGCTGTTATGAAACGAGAGGAACCAGGAGAAGACTGGGCACAATACGACGTCCGTGTTCTCTCAAAATCGGGTAAAGATATATTTTAAAGGGTATCCGCCGTTCATTCCGACATACCAGCACTCCGACATTGACGTCCAATTGTCGTAGTGGAGGCATGTCTCCTTATGGGAAAAAGTCCCACCACTCCGACATATTTTTTTTTCATGGTCGCAGTGGCGGTATTTAACTTTTTTTTTCAAACAACGTGCCATTCCGACATGAGGTAATTAATAGGCTATTAATGTTAGTTATTATTTTCCTGTCACTTCGTCTGTTTTATGACCTAGAACAGCGGTGGCCAACCCGCGGCTCGCGAGCCACATGCGGCTCTTTGCTTCTTCTCGTGCGGCTCGCGGCTGCTCAACTGCTGTTCTGACTTCTCCTCGGACCTAAACGTTTTCCTTTTGAAATAGCCTTTATTTCCGGTAAATAAAAACTAATTTCAGAATTTGATAGTAGCCTATTGCCAAAAGTAATTTAATAGTTAACAATAATCATTTTACCGTCATGATATGGATAGGAATTGGCCAAAACGAAGCAGACGTGTTTATTCTTCAGCCAGGTTTAATGCTACTGTTGCAATCAGGAATACCCTGAAGCTAATCGTAAATAGAAGGAACACGTGCCATTGAAAAGGGCCATTTATCGTTTTGTAGCATAACCCCTCTGGTTAATATGTCAAAGTACGGTAGCCTAATCAAAACGAAAGCACTCTGAGATCGCAAACCTCCGCCTCGCGCATCCTGCTTAACATCTCGCGCCTCCGCTTAACATCTTGCTTAACAAACAGACAAACCCCGATGAAAACATAACCTCATTTGCGGAGGTGATATGTTTCTAGCCTACACATTCGTTTGGTTCTTGGTATGCCACTGATTCATAAAGCTTCAAACCTGAACATTTCCTACATACTTTTGCAAGTAGGCTGGTAATGGCTATAGACGTCAGTCACTCGTTTTCTTTTTGTTTATTTTCTTTTTAAAAGTTAACTGAACACTTGACATTGCATTATCAGGTGTTGGAGCATTGCTCATGCCAATAAGTCATTCAGTGAGGGGGGATTTGATGTGTGTCTGATCTTTTTACATTTTCCAATGATCATTTATCAATGATCATTGAGCATCTGCCAAGTGTCTTACTTTAAATGAAAAACAAAGGAGCTATAACTGTAGGCCTAATGTTGTGCTGTTGTAGTATGGACGCCTTTTTTTGTTGTGCGGCTCTCTTGACTTTTGTAGATTTTTTTTGGGCTCTTCATGCTAGTGTGGTAAATTTTCATACAGGCCTCATGTGTTGCTGGGCAGGAGCAAAAGGATGATGTCACAAACGCGCGCGTGCACACACATGCATACACGTGCACACATGTGCACACATATACACGCACACACATACATACTCACACACACACACAGACACACACACACACACACACACACACACACACACAGACACAGACACAGACACAGACATAGACACACACACACAGACACACACACACACACACACACACACAGTCGTGCGGTCATGCCCCGGTCATGAACCAGGCCTACTGTAGACCCAGGCCTACTGTAGAGTAATTAATTCATCTAAGGGACAGGCCAAGTGGCCTCATCCACGTATGATATCATTTTGGTATTGATTGGAAGATAAGAATCTCCTATTTACATAATTGGAAGACATTTGGGTAGGATTGGCTAGAAGTAAACAAAGGAGGTGTTGTGGGGACACTTAAAACCCCTCTCCCGAGGGGGGCCTCCTCAGAACGTGCGCGCCTTCTCCCCAAGGCCTGGGTCGTGGACATCCCGCTGCAGAGGGCATCCATCATTCGTGACTCCTGCTCGGCAACACTTAGGCTCTGCTTGTTCAGAGTTGTGCCTTGGAGGACTCTGCGAATAAAGGCCACAAGCGGCCACTTCTCATCTCAGATCATTCTCCGCTGGTTTTTGTTCAGAGTGCTAAGTTAGATTTAAAGTTAAGTTAAAGTCCGTGGTTTTTTCCACGACATAGTTGGAGGTTCCTACCGAGATAAAGTTAGGACAGGGAAGCGTTCTGCCCCGGGAGAAAGGCCTTCCCTGGTGACAAAGGCGCCTTGGTGAGCATATTTGCTTTATTTATAATAACTTGTCATTGGGGTTGGCTAGATCTCGGGACAGGCGTGTTCACCTGATCCTCAAAAAGAATTTTAAAAAGGAGAACTCTGGGGTAAGAAGTTGCTGACAAATTTTCATAGTTTTAGATTTTTTTATCTTTTCAAGGTTTTAGGTTTCTTTATTCTTTTCAAGGTTTTTATATTTTTATCGAATTGATGCGATCTTCGATAACACTCTTATTTTTTCATGGTTTTAGATTTTTTATCTTTTCAAGGTTTTAGGTTTCTTTATTCTTTTCAAGGTTTTTATATTTTTATCGAATTGATGCGATCTTCGATAACACTCTTATTTTTTCATGGTTTTAGATTTTTTATCTTTTCAAGGTTTTAGGTTTCTTTATTCTTTTCAAGGTTTTTATATTTTTATCGAATTGATGCGATCTTCGATAACACTCTTATTTTTTCATGGTTTTAGATTTTTTATCTTTTCAAGGTTTTAGGTTTCTTTATTCTTTTCAAGGTTTTTATATTTTTATCGAATTGATGCGATCTTCGATAACACTCTTATTTTTTCATGGTTTTAGATTTTTTATCTTTTCAAGGTTTTAGGTTTCTTTATTCTTTTCAAGGTTTTTATATTTTTATCGAATTGATGCGATCTTCGATAACATTCTTATTTTTTCAAGGTTTTAGATTTTTTATCTTTTCAAGGTTTTAGGTTTCTTTATTCTTTTCAAGGTTTTTATATTTTTATCGAATTGATGCGATCTTCGATAACATTCTTATTTTTTCATGGTTTTAGATTTTTTATCTTTTCAAGGTTTTAGGTTTCTTTATTCTTTTCAAGGTTTTTATATTTTTATCGAATTGATGCGATCTTCGATAACACTCTTATTTTTTCATGGTTTTAGATTTTTTATCTTTTCAAGGTTTTAGGTTTCTTTATTCTTTTCAAGGTTTTTATATTTTTATCGAATTGATGCGATCTTCGATAACACTCTTATTTTTTCATGGTTTTAGATTTTTTATCTTTTCAAGGTTTTAGGTTTCTTTATTCTTTTCAAGGTTTTTATATTTTTATCGAATTGATGCGATCTTCGATAACATTCTTATTTTTTCAAGGTTTTAGATTTTTTATCTTTTCAAGGTTTTAGGTTTCTTTATTCTTTTCAAGGTTTTTATATTTTTATCGAATTGATGCGATCTTCGATAACATTCTTATTTTTTCATGGTTTTAGATTTTTTATCTTTTCAAGGTTTTAGGTTTCTTTATTCTTTTCAAGGTTTTTATATTTTTATCGAATTGATGCGATCTTCGATAACATTCTTATTTTTTCATGGTTTTAGATTTTTTATCTTTTCAAGGTTTTAGGTTTCTTTATTCTTTTCAAGGTTTTTATATTTTTATCGAATTGATGCGATCTTCGATAACACTCTTATTTTTTCATGGTTTTAGATTTTTTATCTTTTCAAGGTTTTAGGTTTCTTTATTCTTTTCAAGGTTTTTATATTTTTATCGAATTGATGCGATCTTCGATAACACTCTTATTTTTTCATGGTTTTAGATTTTTTATCTTTTCAAGGTTTTAGGTTTCTTTATTCTTTTCAAGGTTTTTATATTTTTATCGAATTGATGCGATCTTCGATAACATTCTTATTTTTTTCATGGTTTTAGATTTTTTATCTTTTCAAGGTTTTAGGTTTCTTTATTCTTTTCAAGGTTTTTATATTTTTATCGAATTGATGCGATCTTCGATAACACTCTTATTTTTTCATGGTTTTAAATTTTTTATCTTTTCAAGGTTTTAGGTTTCTTTATTCTTTTCAAGGTTTTTACATTTTTATCGAATTGATGCGATCTTCGATAACATTCTTATTTTTTCATGGTTTTAGATTTTTTATCTTTTCAAGGTTTTAGGTTTCTTTATTCTTTTCAAGGTTTTTATATTTTTATCGAATTGATGCGATCTTCGATAACACTCTTATTTTTTCATGGTTTTAGATTTTTTATCTTTTCAAGGTTTTAGGTTTCTTTATTCTTTTCAAGGTTTTTATATTTTTATCGAATTGATGCGATCTTCGATAACATTCTTATTTTTTCAAGGTTTTAGATTTTTTATCTTTTCAAGGTTTTAGGTTTCTTTATTCTTTTCAAGGTTTTTATATTTTTATCGAATTGATGCGATCTTCGATAACACTCTTATTTTTTCATGGTTTTAGATTTTTTATCTTTTCAAGGTTTTAGGTTTCTTTATTCTTTTCAAGGTTTTTATATTTTTATCGAATTGATGCGATCTTCGATAACATTCTTATTTTTTCATGGTTTTAGATTTTTTATCTTTTCAAGGTTTTAGGTTTCTTTATTCTTTTCAAGGTTTTTATATTTTTATCGAATTGATGCGATCTTCGATAACACTCTTATTTTTTCATGGTTTTAGATTTTTTATCTTTTCAAGGTTTTAGGTTTCTTTATTCTTTTCAAGGTTTTTATATTTTTATCGAATTGATGCGATCTTCGATAACACTCTTATTTTTTCATGGTTTTAGATTTTTTATCTTTTCAAGGTTTTAGGGTTCTTTATTCTTTTCAAGGTTTTTATATTCTTATCGAATTGATGCGATCTTCGATAACACTCTTATTTTTTCATGGTTTTAGATTTTTTGTCTTTTCAAGGTTTTAGGTTTCTTTATTCTTTTCAAGGTTTTTTATATTTTTGTCGAATTGATGCAATCTTTGATAGGTAGGAGTGTAGTATATAAGAGTGTAGGCCTCTTTTCAGATCAGGGACTGTTGGTGGATTGGCCGTGGACTTTTGGGATGGAGTATCTTTAGGCCTGGGGATGCTTTGTCCTGGGGGTCTGCGGCTGATTTGTCAATAGTTTTTGGAGTTATACATAAATCCAGTTAATAAGAATAAACAGATGAGTATAAGACAAATAGATAAAATAAAATGTTCCATGTTAAAATGAATAGAGTGTGACCCTATAATTCCTGTGAAAATTAGTGCGGCACAGATCAAAATTGTGGTCAAAAAAAGATAAGAATGAGTGAGATGCCTGTACTTTATTGTACTGTATAATTGAGAAAATGAGCAATGAGAACTGATAAAAAGGATTGAGCGTTGCTGCCGTTGCAAAGAAGGAATGTGAGAGAATGCTGCATGTGTGAAATTATGAATGGGAGTAATTGTAACAGACCTTAGGTCCACATGTTTGTAGAGGAGGGACTTAAAATATACTTTCTTTTTACCCCTCTTATACAAATAATGAATGATGTACAATCCAGACGGCTACGCCGACGAGGAAGCTTAGAGGGAAATTATAGAATTTATTCAGGGTTATTGCAAAGCACGGAGAATTAGCATGGAAGAGTTGCAGGAGAACTTTGAGTAACTCCCAATCCCTCACACGGCAGAGACACAAACACTGCCCCAGACTCAATGAACAGAATACTTCGGTGATTTAGTGCCTAACTCTGCAGCGCCTAATGGTGGGGCCCCTTCCAGACTTAGGACAACTCAATGAAGGGAGAGAAGAGTCTAACTTTAATTTTGATTTGATCGGTGACTTTTCTGACTATGAAGATATGAATGAAGGTTTGATCTTAAAAAAATAACATAGAGGAACAAGAACAAGGGAATTCATGAAACTTTCCAGACATTCAGAACTCAGAGATCACAATTTTGAAGAAGAAAAGTATCAATTTATAGTAACAAATCGATTTGAACGTCTTAGTAAACCAAAGGGCCAACCTTACTGTCGGAGCCAAGACCTGAATCGTTAGTAAGCTAGTGGAATTAGTTACATGGGCCTGAACATTAAAACAATGATACTAACAAAATCCAATTGAAGTGTAATAATTAGAGGTTACAGTCATATAGACATACAGTATGTGTATGGTCATTGTACTCATGTGGCTGTGAGCACAATGGTCTTTTCTACTCCTTGTATGTGCAGGAATCCAATAATGCATGGACGCTTCTTGAGTGTAGAATGCGGTCTGTGCGCCTCCAGTCTGGAAGATAATTGTCGTGGCATGTTTTCTGTCATGGTATTCCTAATATCCCTGCCTCAGGCAGAATACCCTTGACTTTCGAAGGGGTTGCACAACTTTATGAAAGGGTCGTAGCATGGAGAGAGCAAAAGACAGACAGAGCAAGTTGGTGCACAGCATTGAATATATAGAAGGCATAAACATAATATATGGAAATGTAATGTTAATCACCTCGATTGAATAAGTTTTGATTTGTAGTTCCAACATTTCTGTCACATGTATGTACTATATATGTTTATGCATATTTTGACCCGTTTTATACCATTAACATGAAATAATCTTGCCTCTTTATCCTGTTGATGTGGTATATGAAAACCGGCACTGGGGGCCAGGCCGTGAAGGGATTTGGCTCATGTACTGTTAGTGTTGTTGGTATCCATGAGTGGTTATGCACAAATAAAGATAAGATAGAAGACAAAAAAGTTAGTGAACAATAAGGCTTTGTTGGGAACGCATGCAGCGGCCAGTGTGAGACAGCTGGGTGGTTGGGTTCAACTTAGGGCTCCCAGACACATTCATCAAATGGAGTTGGGGCCAACTCTTAGAGGGGCTTACAGATAATTTAATCACTTGGATGGTGCACAGACATACATTGTGCATGCATTGGTCAAAGAGTCAGTGGACTTACTGTAGATGCCACTGCAGCGGCAATTGGTTATGAGCCAGACCATTCATAAAAAATAAAACTAAAATACAATAAAATAAAATAAAAAAGCAAATAAATAACAATAAAATTCATGATCATAAGCCAATGGGCTTTAGGTACCACTGGACAGGCAGTTGGTTGACGAGCCAGACCATTTAATATCAACTAAGGAATAAGACAGATGGGCACACAATGATATTAATAATGACAGGAAAAACCCTAATTATCACAAAACTACCGAGTGGAAGATATCACCTTATAGTGGAAGACGCAGAGGCAGGAACTAGTTTTAGCGCAATAGTGGAATATTATCACTTAATACAATATATAGTAATGGAAGTTATAAGGGCATAAAACACAAACACTGCAATAACAAGTATTTTTTTTTTACAATGTCTATGAACACCCACAAAGGGGGCATAACTAATACATCTCAAGTTTCTGTGCAGGACCCTGATGATAATCCACAGAAGCCAACAACCCCAGCCAGAGGTTCGAGCGAGCAGTAAAAGGACAAATATAGACAAGCAGTGGCCCATTTTGTGAATCAGCACAGACAAACTGAAGAAAAAAGAGAAAACACGATCAGGGCACTCAGTGCTAAGAAAACAGCCACTAGAGTATGAAGGCAACCTTCATGAATGTGTGCAGAATTATTAGCTTTCTCCAAATTAAGAGCAAACTTAGCTAGTGAACCATTGACAGAAGGAGCAGTTTTGTGGATGGGTCTGGCCATAATTATAATAATAAAACTCATGCAGGGTTTAGTGTTATCAAAATGACAAATTTCAATACTCTAGTCAGAATTATGTGTGAGCCCTGCACCCAGCCATGCTCAGCCCAATTGGCAGAATTAAAAGCATTGACCGCGGCATGCTCCCTCACGGAAGGACAGGATGTAACCATTTATTTTATACAGATAGCGCATACTCTCATAATGTGTCATGTCCACGGTGCTCAGTGGAAGCAAGGGGGGTTCAAGCGTTCTGATGCCTCCCCTATACAACATCTAGATCAAATTCAATTACTACTAGCAGCCATGATGCGACCTACACGGCTGGCTATTTGCAAAAGCAAAACTCACAGCAAAGGTCAGGATCCTGTCTCACTAGGTAATGCCAAGGCAGACGAAGTTGCTAAGGAGGCCGCTCTCAAGACCAGAGAGATTAACAGGGCCCCTCGTGAAAGTGGACAGCATGTCATGCTATTAGGTGGAAGTAGTCAGTGCCCAACAACATGCCCTTTCTCCTCACCTGAGGAGTGCAGATGGTGTTCCCAGTGCTTTGATAAGGATCACATGCATCATAATGACTCTCTGTGTTGTGCCATGTGTCAAAGGGGGGAATGTATGATGTTTGGAAAACAGATTATACATACAGTATCATACCCCTGCGAGCCCCGTTACCCCCAAGATTTACTGTCTCTGCTAGTGGATTTTCCCACAGGCGCCGGAGCTATACAGGCACCAGTGGGTAGCTTGGGTGATGGTACCAATGTCAATATTCACCTTAAATACAACCTTGTCTTACTATTAATGAGATTAAATTGATGCAGGAATGTGCTACTGAATGGGAAAAGGTGACATGGCGAAACAAAGGTGCCAAACAAGGACCTGATGGGGTCTGGAGAAATCATGAAGGTCTCACTGTAGCCCCAGACCGGTTGTTTGCCCTCTTGATTCAAGATGCGCATGATTTTGATCATTGCGCAAGGGGGGAGGTGAGCAGCAGATTTGTGATAATAGATTCTGGGCACCGTCACTGCAGGACCGCATAGCACATGCTTGTCGACATTGTGATATTTGTGCAAGACAAAACATAGGGAAAGTGATGCCACCGCGACCTCTAGGCCACATTTCCCTTCCTGAGGAACCATTTAGTACAAACAATTAGTAAAGGACAATGTTGACATGGTTTAAGTGGTTATGGTTATGATTATGTTTAATAGTTGCTCAGCAGATGCCTTTGTCCTAGGAGACATACAAACAAAAACAATGCAATAATTAAATTTAGCAGTTGATAAGATTAGTGTTGACTAAAGGGAATAGCAACATAAAACAGTAAACAGTATCAATATAGAAAAGCCAATGAACATAAACAAAGACTAAGTAGGAGAATAGTAAATAAACAAGTCATTCAATCAATTATAATAACAATAACTATGGAATAATGAGCAATAATAAAAACAATGTAAAATTAATGGCCTAATGGAAACAAAACAACCAATCCAGCGTGGAGACCTGGTGTACTTGTGGGTATTTAAAAGGGCAACAGGAATCTTCAAGGTGATCCAGGCCATCCCAACAGCGGTAAGAGTTGAAGGCTCAAATGTATGGTATCATCTTAATTCTTTTTTCAGAGCCACATCCAGAGGAGAAGCTGCGACGAACGAGCTAGATGGTGATGGGGGAAACCAGTGGCCCTCCATCCCGCGCCCACAATCACCTTCCAGCGAGCGTGATGATGGTGGGGAGCACGCGAGGAGTCCAGATGCCCTGGCCCTGGCCCTGATGTGCCTGGGTTGTCTGGTATTTTCCCTCCCCTCTCTGTGTCTACAGATGCTGATGCAGTGGAGCCAGAGGCCCCGAGAGAAAACACACCCAATCAACAACTCCAGCCAGGATGGATTGAGCCAGCCAACCACTCAACCATCACTGCCAGTGAGGGAATCCAACCGCCGGAATCCACAGCAGTCACACCAGCTTCCACAACGTCCGCGTCTGACCAGAAGGAGGAGTCGGAATTCCAGGAAGCAGCAGGACGGAGCAGGGAGGACCCAAACATCAACACGCAGCATCAGCGAAGACAACAACCCCACCAAAACCAGGAAGCTAAACAAGGACCTGCACCAAGCACAGCCCTCGCGTACCCGACGAGCAACACGCAGATCCAAAGGTGGCCCCACTCTCCTGAGCAATACACCACCCTCGACCCTGTTACCCTTAGCGACATTCTTTGGGGGGAGCAGCAACCAGGACCCAGCCCTCACTTCCTTAACTCTCCAGGAGACCAGCAGCAGCATGCAGACCAACAGCAGCATGCACAACCTGAGCCGACTTACAGATATGATGGACTGGGTTGGAGAGACCTGGAGGAGATGGACCAATACTGGACCTCTGACGATAATGGATGAACCATATACAAAAGATTCGGTGAAACCGCTTGTGAGTATGCACAAGCTAACTAGGACAATAAGAGACACTGATACATGCACAACCACAACCCAAGCTGCAGAATTTACTACTCCCCTGAGTCACAGAATCACAAGAAGAATGCAAAGAGCAATTACTGGACAGTGGCAGGACAACACCTGGCTACAGTGGGCAGAGTTCACTGTGGAAAAACTCCACCCAGAAAGAAATTGTTACATATGTTCAGCTGCAAATCCCAAACTATGGGTCATGCCATCACCATGGACTGTGAAAGAACTGGACGAGTTGTATAACCTTAATAAGACCCGGCCATTGTCCATTGAGTGTTTACTAACCAAAGGAAGCTCCCAAGGACAAAAGCTCCTCATAATCACCGCAAACTCCGAAAGCACCCATGCAGAACAATGTACAATTAAATTCCCTGACTTATGGATGCAAACTGAACCAGCAACTATCACTGAGTATGCTATTGAAGAAAAGGGCAGATATGAGTGTTTCCAAGTCCAAGCAAGGAGAGGCAGGCATGCAGTAAAGAAAACGGATGTAGGCACTTTTGAAGGACCATGCATGCACACTTATTTTGATCCAATCCACTCCTGGCTTGAAGGAACAGCAGGTAAACCCCAACCTTCCCTTAACTTTGCACAAGGAGACCTAGTAGATCAATACCTGAACTTTTATCCACAAGACATTCCAATCACGGATGTGTGGTGGGCCTGTGGTAGAGAATGGGGCGTACGGAACTCCCTGCCTAAGGATTGGGTAGGGAGATGCGCCCTGGTAGTTGTGGCCCAGCTAACTCAAATTATTCCCATGGACTTCACAAGTAGGGAGGATGTCCCCTCAACAACACAGACCCCAATTAAACAAAGAAAAACACTTGACATCAGCTTGTCAGCTGCAGGAGTAGTTCTAAGCTCACTCGAAAATTCAGAAGGAGTCCCTGATGAATTCAAGGTGCGTGACGAGGTGACAACAGTTTTCGAGTCCCTTATTCCAATAGTAGGAATTGTGAAGAACGCAGCTTGGATTAACGCAATATACTACAACCCATTAAAGTTTATGAACTACTCTATTGATGCATTGGGGGCTTTGGCACAGCAGCTGAATACAACTTCAAAAAATGACTTTAGAGCACCGCATGATTTTGGATTACTTGACTGCCAAAGAAGGAGGGGTCTGCCAAATCATTGGAGATAGTTGTTGTACCTACATTCCAGGACACACAGCCCCCGACGGAACTTTCACAAAGGCCATGGATAAGCTGAAAGGGCCTCAGAGGGAAGCACATAACAATGCTGGGGAAAGCCCAAGGTTGTTTTCAGGCCTCCCTGGTTGGTGGTCACTCATTGAACGGATGTTCAGGGGACTTGGATCTGTTGGATATGCAATTGCCATTCATTTATTTATTTTTTTAAGTTCATCATTGAAATAATCTTACTAGGGGTGATTTGCTGTTGTCTGTTGCCATATGTGGCTCAATGTTGCAATGTTGCTGTATCCAGGCAACTTATTGTGGTAAATGAGGAAGAACAGATGACCCATGTAGTCAAAGAACAGATTAATAATTGTGAGTACATAAAGATGAAAAGAGATTTATACGAACGAGATGGACTTTCTCACGCAAGACATAAATGTGCATGTGATGAATATTCCAATACCACCAAAATGAAAGGCTAACCATTTCAAGTGAACTGAAAGGTGTTAATGTGCATGACAATGAATGATAAGGCAATGTATGAAGTTGTGTGGCCCACATATCACTTTGATGAGGATATGATGTGAAACTTATATACTAATTAATATTTTTAATACTGATCTATTGTTGATACGCTACAGGCAGTATGAACAACACAGTTGTGCAACAAAGGCAAAAATTGTGTAGGGAAGTAATAAGGTATATTTACATACATATTCCCTTTAGAGTAAGCTATAATTGCATGAATATTATTGATATAAAATTAGTGCATGTTTCTACATTAATCATCTATAGTTGCATGCATTGCATTTAGTATTTACCATAGAATCACAGAAGGAAACTTAGTTTTTTGGAGGACTAGCCCTCACAAGCACAACCATCCACAATTGTTGGATAGACTCGCTTGCAAATTTAATTTACATATCATTGCAGCCACATGCTTGGTCTCCCTGGTCTTCATTTGGAAATATAATTGGCTGCTCTTGTGTGTACTTCATCAGGATAGTAAGGCAACTCAGCCCTATGACGGGTAAGATCCTTGTTTTGGCCTGCATTGGGACGACCTATGGCAGGGGGGTTGCCACCACAGGCTCTCGCAAAACTGCTGAACCATGGAAGTTTGGTTTCAAGGCGGCCTGAAACCTCTTCCTATCTGAGTACTGATCTCAGAGTATACTGTTGTGTTGTTCACATACCACAACAGTGTCGTGGGTCTATATGACTATGACAATGGAAAGCAGAGGATGCAGAGCTACACACGCAGCACTAAACTTGACATGGTCTCACTTGGGATCAAAATGACTAAGGAGGCGAAGCATGGGAAGCATAATTAACTAAAAATATAATAATTTTTTAGCATGTCCTCTGTAAAACTAAGGACTATAACCTTACATATAAGAAAACATAGGCATTCAATTATGAGGGATTTTGGTTTATAATTATTGTACAATCAATCATAGACTAACACATTGACTAGTGTAGAGACATGGTTATAGTTTCAACTTGTTAATAATGTCTTATGTTAGGGTGCGTGAAGTGACATTTTGGCTACACCACTTTAGGGCAGGAACCGATTCGGAGCCCAGCCATTGTTAATGTTTTGGTAAATGATTTAATGTATCAATTGCTGCTACTTCCTGTGTACTATAATGGTATATTGTGTAGTTGGGTTTGAATTGCCTTAGGGGACTTGTATGTCAAATTACAGTATTTTTTAATTCCATATGTGCATTAGTCATTAGCAGGTTTAGGAACACTGCCTTGTATTTACTGTGCAATGCCTTGTATTATTATGCAATGTCTTATATTTACTACCAATGCCTTATATTCACTATGAAGTGCCTTATATTTACTATGCAATGCTTATATTCCTAGTATATTATGTGTTAAAATTACCCTACCTTTGACGAGACTTTTCTAAGTCTCGAAGGGGGGAATATGTGGTAAATTTTCATACAGGCCTCATGTGTTGCTGGGCAGGAGCAAAAGGATGATGTCACAAACGCGCGCGTGCACACACATGCATACACGTGCACACATGTGCACACATATACACGCACACACATACATACTCACACACACACACAGACACACACACACACACACACACACACACACACACAGACACAGACACAGACACAGACATAGACACACACACACAGACACACACACACACACACACACACACAGTCGTGCGGTCATGCCCCGGTCATGAACCAGGCCTACTGTAGACCCAGGCCTACTGTAGAGTAATTAATTCATCTAAGGGACAGGCCAAGTGGCCTCATCCACGTATGATATCATTTTGGTATTGATTGGAAGATAAGAATCTCCTATTTACATAATTGGAAGACATTTGGGTAGGATTGGCTAGAAGTAAACAAAGGAGGTGTTGTGGGGACACTTAAAACCCCTCTCCCGAGGGGGGCCTCCTCAGAACGTGCGCGCCTTCTCCCCAAGGCCTGGGTCGTGGACATCCCGCTGCAGAGGGCATCCATCATTCGTGACTCCTGCTCGGCAACACTTAGGCTCTGCTTGTTCAGAGTTGTGCCTTGGAGGACTCTGCGAATAAAGGCCACAAGCGGCCACTTCTCATCTCAGATCATTCTCCGCTGGTTTTTGTTCAGAGTGCTAAGTTAGATTTAAAGTTAAGTTAAAGTCCGTGGTTTTTTCCACGACACTAGACTGGTTGGCCACCCCTGACCTAGAAGGTTGTATTTGGCATCTGTGGATAGCTCTAGCTCTCCTCTTTTATCTGACATGCAAGCCATATATTTTTTACCATGGTTTCACGAGTAGCCTAAATCAAACGAAAGTAGCGGTAGCCGAAGCTATATGACATTCTTATTTGTTTGTCACTTCGTCTGTTTTTATAACACAAAAGGATCGATGTGTTTGGTATCAATGGAAAGCTCTGTTTCTCCTCTTTCATTTGATATGCGTGTCTGTTGCCTGCGATGCCTGGTCCCGGAGTAATCCAAGCGAGAGCAGTGGCTGCGTGGAGCAATATAGACTGTAAATATGATAGGCCTATACTTTGATTTAAATTCATGATTTTATTTTATTTTCATACTTGATCGTACAGACACTGTCTAGTCTCGTTAAAGCCCCGGTTCTGCTCTTTCATGCAATATAGGTCTCATCTCGCTATGACTAATAATCGCGGAGCAATGTACAGAGAAAAATGGGAGTGTTTTTTGACGCACTTTGCGTCCGTCGGGCTCATAGGGTCCGTTCAATTGTCTTGGAAAAAAATAGGATTTGTAAATTGTCGGAATGGGGTTACTAAAATGTGTCGGATTGGCAGCATGTCTAAATAGCAGCATGTCGAAATAGAGGCATGTCTAAATGGAAGCATGTCGTAGTGGTGGCATGTCTGAGTGGCAGCATGTAACCATTTTAAAGGTTAAACCCACTGACTAAGTAACTAAATTAAAAAGTAATAATTTTTATAGAGTTTCAGTTGTTTTTAAGGGTGTCATGATTTCTCCTCCTCTGGCATATCGTGACAGGAGAACCATGTCAACTTTGGATGCGGTTGTCTTAGCGATAGTGTGTGTAATACCCTCGATATACATATCGTTGGAAAGCTTAGTTTATGGTCGTTCACGTGAGCGCAATAACTTAATTTTGTACATTTTACCGAAGCGACTGGTTTCGCTTTGCAGGGTCACATATTCCAAAATAAAAAAGGCTTTCAAAATGAAAGCTCCCCGAAACAGAATAGGAACAGGCAAGAAAAAAATAAGAAAATATAAGGAATGCATTAATAGTAATGTTTTAATTGAAAAGATTGAAAATCAACTCTAATCGAATCATGACGTTAAAATCAAAAATTAAATCGAATCGAGGATTTGGAGAATCGTGACACCCCTAGTTGTGTTGCTTAAAACGATAGTCCGGGCGACTTTCAACCATGGCCCTAACCTCTGTTGGTTGGAAATGAGAATGAGAGAATTTGGCACAACATACAACGATAGCGAACTGGCAGCTAACATTCAGTTCAGTTAGTGTTAGCTGCCAGTCCGCTATTATGTCTCTGTTATTCAACAGCAATCAGAGCTTGAACAACAGGGTTATGATTGGAAGTGCTCGGGACTATCGCTTTCAGCGGCACTTCTGCTAGAAGCTGATCCAGAGCAACTACAGCTGATCTTTTACGCAAGTTGGCATAAGTAAACTAATTGTTAATCTTTTGTGAATTCTGAGTAGCTGACTACCAAAGGGCAAGGGAGAAACTGAAGGCCTCACTGAACTGTCATACCTCCGAGCTACAAACCGATGTTGAGGAAGAATTTTCTAAGAAAAGAAAAGTGAAGCGAAGGTTTGATATTTAGAGACATGACACAAGTGTCTAATGTTTTCTGAAGACCAGCACAGATGTATACTTGCTTTAAAACAAGCAAATGTAGTTAAGCAACACCATGTAAGTTTTGCTCTCGGGGTCCCCCTACAGTTGGGAAACGGTAATTTCTTATATATGTCGTAAAATCTGTCACGGTTACACCAGAAGCAAGTTAGACATAGCGTACAGCATACATGGGCAACATACGGCCCGCGGGCTTTCCCTGACCGGCCCGCGTAAGGTCCGTGAAAAAAACATTAGTCAAGCGCCTAGCATAGAGATAAAGCACGCAAATCACCATCACTGCTTTTATTTTGAAAGTGACTGCTATTTTTACACCCATACGTCTGTGCGTGCATGGATGCATACGACGTAAACACCCTCACCAATGTGCTGGTGAATAAAGTTTTGCGTCGATAAATGCAATTGCTTTTACATCGGCGCAATAACCCTCCGAGTTGCGTCTCCGGTGTCTGCGTCGCCGACCACCGCAACAGTCAGAATGCTGTGATTGGTGGCGATAGGAAGTGTTGATTTCAAAACGGTACTGACAGATAGACAGTTTACAATCGGATAACAACGTAATTGTAACCAAAATATGTTTGAGTTTATCTGCAAAGCTTATGTCAGCGAATTAGTAGCCTAGTATATAGCCTAGGCTACTACCCACAGGTTGCTTGAAGCAGCCGGCTGAACACACAGGGCGAGTTTGTTTGACCAATCAGTCTTTTGTATAAAGTTAAAGCAAACACATAGCCTTAATTCTCAAAATTCGTTGGTGAATGTTGATTAACTAGCCTACTATTTTCTGCTCCACATTTTCATAGTCTAATTCTGTAGAGTTCATTTAAATTATGGTCTTTGAAATATTGCTTGAAATAATGGTGGCACAGGGATAAGTTTGTAGGCTACTGACTCCATCACATTTTCATGGCCTAGCATAGAAGCTTTTTTTTTTACATTTGTATACTGAAAAACAACAACATGTCAATGTCAAACAATTACTTTATTTTAAATACTGGACATATAGGCTATGATTGCCGTTTTTACTTGGTCTCCCTCACATTTTCATCTCTACTCTTACTTGTAGGCCTAGTAACCAAAAGCATACGATTTACTTAATGTTGTACAAGAACAGAATAGAATTGAACAGAACTGAGTTCAGACTTGAGTTTGGCGTTTTGGGTCCGGCCCTCCGCAACAGTTCCAGTGTCATCCAGTCATTCCAGTTCTCATGTGGCCCCTTGGGTAAATTAGTTGCCCACCCCTGGTGTACAGTATAGGCTAGACTTGAGGCTGCACATTAAATATTAAACTAGAAATGCAATTCCAAGGAATTACCAGTGCATGAAAATGCAAAAATGTATAGATAGACAATGTAGATATGGCTACTAATGAGTAGCTAGGGTAAACATGGTGATTGCATAGTTTAAAGAAAGTTGATAGTGTGAAGGTAGACAGTTTAAAGCTTAAACATTCCAGTTCTAACTTAACTAATGATTTCTATTCATGTTAAAATGTTAACTATGGTAACAATGAGGTTGATTGGTTAACTTAGCTACTGATTTCTTGTAGTTATGGTAAAAATGTTAACTATGGTAACTATGCTAACAGTGCTAACCAGGTTGATTAGCTAACTTAGCTAATGATTTCTAGCAGTTGTTAATGCTAAAAATGCTAGCTATGCAAACATTGCTAACAATGCTAACCAGGTTGATTAGCTAACTTAGTTGATGATTTCTGACAGTAATGCTAAAAATGCTAACTATGCTAACAATGCTAACCAAATTGATTAGCTAACTTAGCTAATGATTTCTAACAGTTATGCTAAAATGCTAACAATGCTAACTATGCTAACAATGCCAACCAGATTGATTAGCTAACTTAGCTAATGATTTCTCACAGTTATGCTAACAATGCTAACTATGCTAACCATGCTAACTAGCTAACTTGTAAGTGAGGACTTTTATATTAAAACATTTGTTGCTAGGGTATACATGGTGGCCACTATGAGGAATAAAGAAGTTACAGTAGTATAATCATGTTGGTTGCTATGGAAACGGTCATAAACGCTTAATTTTAATGGTTGCTATGTTGGTTGCTAGGTACATGGAGGTTTCATGTAGTTGACTGGAGGCATAGTTGAAGATAATTGACAGTTGGAATGGTTGAACAGTTAAATAGTTGAGTAGTTATAATGGTTAAATGATTTTATAGTGTATTATTGCAGTGATGACTTTTATTTTGAAACAGTTGTGGACAGAGCAAACAGTTTAACAGGATATGTAGTCTTCAGTAGTCTTAGATATGTAGTCTTATGCTTAAAGCCTGAGAAAATGACAGTTGGTTCCCAGGTGGCTGGCCAGCTGGCAGATGAGTCTAATTGCTGCCATGATGTCATAATGAGCAATGTTAAGTCTATGGGGGGAATTGTAATAGTTTTTAACTAATAGTTTAAAAAGTATAAAAGTTTCAAAGTTGAAAAATACATCCCTCCAATGTCCTAAGTAAGATCTACATAACACAGTTTGAATGAAGTTTCTACGTTAAACGGTTCAAGCTGAATTGCGTGCGTTAGAAGAAGAACTAGAAATGCAATTCCAAGGAATTACCAGTGCATGAAAATGCAAAAATAGATAGATAGGGTGCGTTCGTAAATTCAATCTGACACTCTGAAAAATAGAATAACGCTCTGAAGTTCGAAAAAGACGAGCATTCTAACTCCCAGTGAATTTACGAACGATTATTTGTGTTTATGTTTACTACGGCACTTTTGAAACAGGGTTTATGTATTATTCAAAACTCAATTCCACTGATGCAAGAGCTTTCTTGACAGTGATGATGAAGAACAATGTGAGAGCAGTTATTTAAACCGTCTACATAATCTTGATGAGCAACGCTTGTAATGTAAACTTGGAAACGTTCTTCTAGCACTAGCACTAAAATGCTAACCTGTTAACGTTACGTAGGTAACTAGATTCGTTACTAGCTGACTGATGTGACGTCACACTCTGCTACTCTGTCCTTTCAGCTGGAGTGCCCAGAGTACGCTCTGGGCGCTCCGAGAGTGTGACGCTCTGAATAAACGAACGATAATTCCATCCACACTCTGAATTTACGAACGGTTAAAAAAGTTTCAGAGTGCGCTCGGAGCGCTCGGAGTGCAATTTACGAACGCACCCATAATGTAGATATGGTTACTAAGGTGTAGCTAGGGTAAACATGGTGGTTGCATAATTTACAGAGAGTTGATAGTGTGAAGGTAGACAGTTTAAAGATGAATGATTCCAGTTCTAACTTAACTAATGATTTCTATTCATGTTAAAATGTTGAATAGTTAACTTAGCTAATGATTTCTAGCAGTTACGCTAAAAATGCTAATAATGTTAGCAAATTTAGCATTGTTAGCATAGTTAGCATTTTTAGCATTGCTGCTAGAAATCATCGGTTAAGTTAGCTAATCAACCTGGTTAGCATTGTTAATAAAGTTAACATTGCTAACAATGCTAAATTTGCTAACAATGCTAACCAGGTTGATTAGCTAACTTATTTGATGATTTTTTACAGTTATGTTAAAAATGCTAACTATGCTAACCATGCTAACTAGCTAACTTGCCAGTGAGGACTTTTATTTTGAAACATTTGTTGCTAGGGTATCCATGGTGGCCACTATCAGGAAACAAGAAGTTACTGCAGTATAATCATGTTGGTTACTATGGAAACGGTCATAAACGCTTAATTTTAATGGTTGCTATGTTGGTTGCTAGGTACATGGAGGTTTCATGTAGTTGACTGGAGGCATAGTGGATGATAACTGACAGTTGGAATGGTTGAACAGTTCAATAGTTGAGTAGTTTCAATGGTTAAATGATTTAATAGTGTATTATTGCAGTGAGGACTTTTATTTTGAAACAGTCGTGGACAGAGGAAACAGTTAACAGGATATGTAGTCTTCTGAGAGACTGTATGCTTAAAGCCAGAGAAACTGACAGTTGGTGCCCAGGTGGCCGGCCACCTGGCCTAAGATTCTAATTGCTGCCGTGATGTCATAATGAGCAATGTTAAGTCTATGGGGGAAATTGTAATAGTTTTTAACTAATAGTTTAAAAAGTATAAAAGTTACAAAGTTGAAAAATACAAAGCAGGCATGGCATAAGCAAGACCTACGCAACAACGTTTGAATGAAGTTTCTACGTTAAACGGTTGAAGCTGAATTGGGTGCGTTAGAAGAAGAAGTTTAATAACTAGAAATGCAATTCCAAGGAATTACCAGTGCATGAAAATGCAAAAAAATTTATAGATAGATAATGTAGATATGGTTACTAAGGTGTAGCTAAGGTAAACATGGTGGTTGCATAGTTTAAAGAGAGTTGATAGTGTTAAGGTAGACATTTTAAAGCTTAAACATTCCTGTTCTAACTTAACTAATGATTTCTAACAGTTATTGTAAAAATGATAGCTATGTTAACAATGCTAACCAGGTTGATAAGCTAACTTAGCTGATGATTTCTAACAATAATGCTAAAAATGTTAACAATGCTAACTATGCTAACAATGCTAACCAAGTTGATTAGCTAACTTAGCTAATGATTTCTATCAGTTATGCTAAAAATGCTAACTATGCTAACAATGCTAACTATGGTAACAATGCTAACCAGGTTGATAAGCTAACTTAGCTAATCATTTTTAGCAGTTATGCTAAAAATGCTAACTATGCTAACAATGCTAACTATGTTAACAATGCTAACTAGGTTGATTAGCTAACTTAGCTAATCATTTCTAGCAGCTATGCTAAAAATGCTAACTATGCTAACTAGCTAACTTGCTACTGAGGACTTCTATTTTGAAACATTTGTTGATAGGGTATCCATGGCTGCCACTATCAGGAATAAAGAAGTTACTATAGTAAAATCATGTTGGTTGCTATGGAAACGGTCATAAACGCTTAATTTTAATGGTTGCTATGTTGGTTGCAGGTACATGGAGGTCTCATGTAGTTGACTGGAGGCATAGTTGAAGATAACTGACAGTTGGAATGGTTGAACAGTTAGATAGTTGAGTAGTTTCAATGGTTAAATGATTTAATAGTGTATTATTGCAGTGAGGACTTTTATTTTGAAACAGTTGTGGAAAGAGAGTTTAACAGGATATGTAGTCTTCACAGAGATTGTATGCTGCCTGAGAGAGAGAGGGCTGCTGCAGGTGGGGCTGGCCACCTGGCATAAGATTCTAATTGCTTAATGATCCGATTGTGATGTCATAGAGGCCAATGTTAAGTCTATGGGGAAATTTTGAATAGTTTTTAATTTATAGTTTAAAAAGTATAAAAGTTACAAAGTTGAAAAATACTTAGCAGCATTCCCCTATTTAAGACCTACGTTGTGACGTTTGAATGAAGTTTCTAAGTTAAACGGTTCAAGCTGAATAGAAAAAATGAATTTGGTAAGCGGAATAATAATAACTAGAAATGCAATTCCAAGGAATTACCAGTGCATGAAAATGCAAAAAAATTTATAGATAGATAATGTAGATATGGTTACTAAGGTGTAGCTAGGGTAAACATGGTGGTTGCATAGTTTAAAGAGAGTTGATAGTGTTAAGGTAGACATTTTAAAGCTTAAACATTCCTGTTCTAACTTAACTAATGATTTCTAACAGTTATTGTAAAAATGATAGCTATGTTAACAATGCTAACCAGGTTGATAAGCTAACTTAGCTGATGATTTCTAACAATAATGCTAAAAATGTTAACAATGCTAACTATGCTAACAATGCTAACCAAGTTGATTAGCTAACTTAGCTAATGATTTCTATCAGTTATGCTAAAAATGCTAACTATGCTAACAATGCTAACTATGGTAACAATGCTAACCAGGTTGATAAGCTAACTTAGCTAATCATTTTTAGCAGTTATGCTAAAAATGCTAACTATGCTAACAATGCTAACTATGTTAACAATGCTAACTAGGTTGATTAGCTAACTTAGCTAATCATTTCTAGCAGCTATGCTAAAAATGCTAACTATGCTAACTAGCTAACTTGCTACTGAGGACTTCTATTTTGAAACATTTGTTGATAGGGTATCCATGGCTGCCACTATCAGGAATAAAGAAGTTACTATAGTAAAATCATGTTGGTTGCTATGGAAACGGTCATAAACGCTTAATTTTAATGGTTGCTATGTTGGTTGCAGGTACATGGAGGTCTCATGTAGTTGACTGGAGGCATAGTTGAAGATAACTGACAGTTGGAATGGTTGAACAGTTAGATAGTTGAGTAGTTTCAATGGTTAAATGATTTAATAGTGTATTATTGCAGTGAGGACTTTTATTTTGAAACAGTTGTGGAAAGAGAGTTTAACAGGATATGTAGTCTTCACAGAGATTGTATGCTGCCTGAGAGAGAGAGGGCTGCTGCAGGTGGGGCTGGCCACCTGGCATAAGATTCTAATTGCTTAATGATCCGATTGTGATGTCATAGAGGCCAATGTTAAGTCTATGGGGAAATTTTGAATAGTTTTTAATTTATAGTTTAAAAAGTATAAAAGTTACAAAGTTGAAAAATACTTAGCAGCATTCCCCTATTTAAGACCTACGTTGTGACGTTTGAATGAAGTTTCTAAGTTAAACGGTTCAAGCTGAATAGAAAAAATGAATTTGGTAAGCGGAATAATAAGAAGAAGAAGAAGAAGCCTAGGAAGAACAGTACAGTGCATTTGCATGCACTGTAATAAGAAGAAGAAGAAGCCTAGGAAGAACAGTACAGTGCATTTGCATGCACTGTAATAAGAAGACTTGGAATAACAGTATAGTGCATTTTCATGCACTATAATAATAAGAAGTTGAAGTAGAAGACTAGGAAGAACAGTACAGTGCATTTTCATGCACTGTAATTATGTGGTAGCCATACTACGATACCAGTTATGTGATACATTTGTAAAACTAGGCTTTCAGCTCAGGTCTGTGCACGTTCTCGGTATTGGGATGATGTTGGTCATTGTTGGTCAATTACTTATTTAAAAAAAAAAAAAAAAAAAAAAACGATTAGGCTACGATATTTATGAGCAATAGCGTAGCCTAATCTAGGGTGGTCATTTTTAGTGTCTTTATAACATAAAAAAAAAAAATCGATGGTCACCAGATTGTATTCTATGGTATTCACGTCCATAGTGGCATATATTTGCACGCCCAAAATGTTTGGAGAGGCAGAGCTCTTATAATATGATGACAGAATCTTACACGTCATAACTTTGTTTTTCAAGATAATTGTTTGGTCAGTAGCCTATAGGCGGTAGATTTACACGTTGAGCTATAACTAGCACACATAACCAGCTCCCGTGCAGTTTGGTTGGCAGCATGATGACACTAGAATCTAGTGACTAGATGACAGAGCTAGGACACGTGCTTTTGTTGATAAGCGATTTCTGCAGGAGGAGTTCTCACGTCTTGGGCAAACTCGGACTGCCTGCGTTGCGTGTGAAATGTAGGCTATAGCTATTCCAGGTAGCCTAGCCCATAGCATGCATTTCAGCATATCATCATATGAATATAATTTCATGGGTTTTATTTTTTTTTTTTTTTTCAAACGCCAAAAGATCACGTAGCTCATGTTTATAAGGCATCAACTGTCTATTCAACGCTCGCACAGAATTTGAGGAAGTGGTGGGGGAAATGTGCCCTATATGCCGTAAAGCAGTCGAATTTTATAGTTCTTTGGTTCGTACCGGTTCGTACCCGAACCCCAAAAGGTTGAAAAACTCCATGGTGTTGCTTTAAGAACACACGTCTAAGTTTACTTACATTTAAGATATTTTGTTTTCTATTTAGGGAAAAGAAAATGCAGTGTGTCTTCGTAGTTTTGCAGTGTAGTCCTGCCATAGTTCAGAAGTCAAAGGAAACTGGAACCCTGTAACTGAGTATAAAATGAACAATGTATGCCTAACATGTTTTGTTTTTCTCATTTCTGTGGAAGAGTGCAATCGTCAATGCTTGAAGTAACAAAGGTGAATTCCAACAGCATAACAGACCATTTTGGCACATTTTTCGTTGGCACTACTTACACGTTTGCTTGTGCTGCTCATTCCATGATTGCCCTATGCTTACAAGCTATACCTCATTGTAAAGGTGATAAATCAACGTTAAAAATGATATGAAACACTTTACTGGTTGGTATTACTAAAGGGGAGATATAATGGGGCAAAGTCAAGTTTCCTTACTTTTTGTGAGCAATTTAAATCGACTAAACATAAACCAATACAGTTCCACTATAAGTACTTGCAAAACAAAATGTGAAAAAAATATTTATGAAAATTCATTAAAATGGTGGATATAGCGTTTTGGAACCAAACTCTTCATGTATCCTTCTACCCTTACAAAGAATACTTTCATTTCTTGATGGAAATAATTACAGATGAATGAGCACATCTTTTTGGAAGAAAACTTGTTTTTGCCAAGAATCTCCCCCCCCCCCCCCCCCCCCCCCCAAAAAAAAAAAAAAAAAACAGTACAGCTTTAATTAGTTATCCACGATGGGGCTATCTATGCATCATTTCTTATAATCTGCAGTATCGGTGCTTCTCAGTTGAGCCTGACCTCCTGAATTGAAGTCACTGGGTTTGTAAGGGAGGCTTTCATATCTAGCTATTTTGGTTTGGACCTTTGGACTTTTCAGTTTGGTCCGAATCAAAATTGCACTGTATACGGTTTACTATGTCGTTCTCTTTGGATTTATACTTACAGTATTTTTGCCTTTACAGATTAGCATATTGGTTGCTGTTGGAGGGCCAAACCCTAAAAAAGTAACATGGAACATTTTGGCGAAAATATTCACAGACAGTACTGCAAAGCAAATAAATTGGAAGGGAGTCCATGGGAAAAAAGCATTTAAAGACATGATGCAGACCCGAAGTTTGCTGATCAGTAAGTATCTATCTATTAATGCAAGAAACGTCTGTCTGTGTCACACTGTCTGTCTGCATAACTCTCGAACCACTCATCCGACTGACCTAAAATTTGACACAGGTCTTGCTAATGGCATGCGTGAGTGCAGTGCAAAGTTTGGTCGTTTTTGGACAAAAAATGACAGATATCGTTAAATTTAGCAAAATACAATTCTACCGCTCTAGCCACTCTAACTGTAACCACTCCACCCATTTTGCTGACAAGCTCGGAAATTACGATGTCTCACTTAAACAACGGACCGTTTCAAGATTGTTCATCTTGGATAAACATGCTGAGTCCGACACACATGCACCCATGTTGGTAAGCAGGCTGTTAAAGTAACGTAACGTTGCATAGGCTACTCCTGATCAGCTTGCTGATCTTGCAACAATATGCTGACACACACACGTCAGTAGCATTCTGTTAAAATCTGCATTTCAAACAACCGCTCTTGACTATCTGGACATCCGTTATGTGCATAACATTCATTCAAACATCACATCCGAGTTCATAGCACTGGCATGGCCATGGTCATGCGGTTAGCTTTAGGCTATTTCCCAACAACAGCAAAAACGCAAAAGGTATGTAATGTGTCTAATATTGCCATTAGCTGCAACTCAAACGCTCTTCCCCTTTACTTTTTTACTTTGCAAAGTGAGTAAAAAGCTCTACTAACTGCACAGGCCTGACTCTACATCATCGCCAATCTAACATGATCAACGTAATTGCCAACAAGTTTCTTGGAAAACATTGTTTCTACGGGCACTGCACTAGTGGTATAATAAAGCTATCTTGCAGGGATTTTGTAAAAAAATAAGGTGAAAAGACATCTAATGTATTAGTATTTAGCATAATTCCTTTGTCGTAACTGTATTACAATTTACATATTAATTTGATACTTACAATATACACTTTGTGAGGATGCAGCCCATTTGAAAATCACTCAAAACCCAGCAACCAATTGCAACAGCTTATCCAGTATGGCCTGATCTTTATTCACATCAATACTCGGCTTCACTGACTTCAACTTCTTCTATAGTGTGTACCGGGGCAAGCTCTGTAGTGGTTGATCATCGACAAATACTGTCTGTATGTCTTATTTGATGTGTTATATAATATAATATATTATAGAATAATGTATTATTTGATGGTAATTATCGAAAAAAATAAGTCCCGACAGGGTGAACAGAACCCCCTGATGGGACTTGTTTTCCAATAATTACCGGCGGATAATAAATTATACCGCTTATCACGTGGCTACTTGCCAAAACGAGAAAAACTTGCCATGATGGGTCTTCAACAATGTTTTTACTACCATTTTGTGGCTTCCGCTGATAAAAATAAGTAGTTCGCCACACAGATAGAACAGACAGTTTCAGGTGTTGACTTTCACTTTCAATGAGATTCCATTGCAATAAGCAAACAGACCTGTTGAGGATTGATATGAAAGACGTGAATGAGAAACGCATAACCCGTTGCCATTGACAGTAGTCATTATATACTTTGTGCAGCGGTAATTATATAGGTTTAACAGACCTCAAAATGTTGAAGGCCCATTCATCTGAATGGACATTTCTGCAGCGCTCTGAAGAGCTGTGTGATAATGCTGAAAAATACCAGGGGGTCAATTTTTGAGTTATACTTCAGTGCTTTTCTCAAATCAACACAACTGCATCTCAATGTAAATTGCCATTTTGTCAACAAGGGGCTTAATAGTTATGCAATGTCATGTATGCTGATCAAGTATTGATTGTTCTGTCTAAACAGGAGCTGTAAGGAAGAACCACGCTGGTGGCGGAGCTGCCGACACGGATATCGACAGCTTCGCCATCAGGTGGTTTAACCTAGCCACTGACAGGGGGGGCGGACGGAAGGAGAGGGAACAAAGGACCAGGCAAGAGGCAGCAACCTAGTTTTGGTATAAGGTGCAAATAAATCTAGCTGGCTCAGCCAAAGTTTATCAGATGGCGGCTTAGTTTGGCTTGCAAAATTATTGGCTGGCTGTGGCTGAAGTGGCGGCAGCTTCGGTGTCTAGATCTAGATCAAATGTAGAATCGGATAGAATGTGATCTTATTTCAGAATCCCTCTTTTGCTTTTGAAAAACCCATTTCCAAGATGTGATCCATTATCCAAAATCCCACTAGATTACTTTTGAAAACCGGGCCCACCATCAATGACCCCTACCCGTCTACAGAATTTGTTAATGATAACTGCCGTTTTGCTGTTCGGTCCTCGTACCAAATTTTCTTGTTCCAAGACTTTTACATTTCCAATCTAGTGGAGGCATTACACACTGCATCACAAATCAAATCATTAACGAACTAAGCAAAGAAAGGGAAAGTATGCTGTTAAAAAAATATCTTTAAAACAAAACTTTACAAGTAAATGTAAGAGAAAAATGCTCAGAATGTTTTTTTCTAGAACACTATACTTTCCCCTTCCTGTCAAAAAAGATTCGGTCAAAGCTATTTTATTACACAAGTGCAATAGCCAAGGATTGTCATGTGTGCTGATTGCCTATTTTGTCTCCACAGGGGCTGAAAGGACAGGAACCACCCACCACTTCATCTTTACACACACACACACACACACACACACACACACACACACACACACACACACACACACACACACACACACACACACACACACACACACACACACACACACACACACACACACACACAAGTTGTCTCAGTTTTTGTTTGGTTAATTTTTTACTTATGCAATTTGAATAAAGGAAGTGATGTCTGATGGAGGTTTAGGGTAACTGGATTCCACTCAAAAGATCTGACAAGACGACTTTAGCCCTATTCGCACAGGATTAGTATTACCTGTGGACCTTTGGTGATTTGTGATAATTGCGGAGAATGCCTGAGATCTTAGTCCCGTGCGAATGTTCCATGTCTGTAATTTGTAAAGTAAAAATCCGCCGCAAATTACCTACTGTATTTCGCCAAACACAGACGTCCGGTGACAGTGGCGGAACAACTGCATGCAGGGCCCTGGGGCAGAAATGGATAATGGGCCCCACACACCCACGCACAAACACATGCATGCTTCCTATGCCAGTGATAAGAGTAGTGCCACTGTAGATCTATACACTCAACATCAGCATTTTCTTCCTCATAAAGGTACAAATAAATTCTTATTATTCTGCTTTACATCTGACGCCAACCCTCCCCATTAATCCGGGCTTGGGACCGGCACTTCATTCAGCTGGCTTGCCTTCTTAAGTGGCTGGGTTAGGCTAAACTATGTACATATATTACAAATATGCAGCAAACATTGAACAGAACTAGTTTCAACTGTTTTTTTTTTTTTTTCCAAGGGTTTTTGTGTGCATATAACAGCATATTACATTCATATTTTTGGTGTATTAAACCTGTTAAACTGGCCGTTTTTGATTGGTGTATGGTGTGGTGTGATCTAGTGTATATTTTGAAATTACAATCAGACCTACAATTGAATTATAATAACAATAATAATAAAAATGTCAAAATGCAATTTTTGTAAATATAACTTAAAATACAGTAATCATAAGACCCACCCTCGTGCAATCATTATCACGAGTTCAAAAGCATTTTCCCGCCACGGCCTAATTAAATGGCATTCGACGCGCCTTGCGCTCAGCGAAGTCATCGACAATTTGAGAGATGTTAAGCTTTCTTGCTCGCGAATTTTCAATGGACAGTATAGCCAATCCACAAAGTCTTTCCTGAGCCATTGTACTCCGGAGATAGGTTTTAATCAGCTTTAATTTCAAGAAGGAGCGCTCTGCTGTTGCGACTGAGACGGGGATAGTGAGAAATAACAAGAACGCAGAGCACACCTCGCTAAATGCTGAAGATACTGCGGGATTATCAACTATCAGCAGCTTGGCCAGGCCTATGACGGACGTGTGTCTTGATATCTGCTCCTTAAAACATGTCCTAAATGACAAGCTGACCCGCAAAGCTGCTGTCAATATCTCTACGGTAGTGGTCACTTAACCGACGGGCCGCTTCATACAGTTCCTCGTCTTTTGCATGCTGGAGTGTGTTTGGGTGAATAGCCTCAAAGAGTTGAGCAGTCCTGTTTAAGCTGACAAACCTATGGGAGAGCTGCTGGATGATAACATCAAGACAACCATAGAACACGTTAACCCTGAAGTAATGCTCTCCGTCTGAAAGCCGACTGTCTTCACAGAGGTCATGAAAGTGGCGCTTCACTTTTTTCAGTCTGGTGGCTTCAAATTGTGTTTGACTGCCCCATTTCATAGCCAATGCCAGCGTGAAAGACTTTGCCTCATCAAACTTTGTCCTGTACTCTTGGAGAGTTCTTATGGCATTCTGCAATAATGCAGACGCTTTGAGGGGGTCCATACTTTTCTCCTGCATTAATTTTGAGACCGCATTGGTGCATTCTAAAATTTTTGTCTGAAGACTGATCAAAAATATGAATTAGAATTTAGTAATGTTTTTTTTTGGAGCGCATCTGCCTCATCTCTTTCAGCCTTTTTGTCGCTTGTGAGTGACAGTTTGTCAAGAGCTTTAATGACGTCTCCATATCTGTATTTTAATGCAACAAGCGCATCGTAGCGGGAGGACCAGCGGGTTGGGCAGAGTCGTTTTAAAGTTATGTCCCTGCTCTCTGGGCTCAGAAGATCACCAAGTAGTGCCCACCTCTTTATACTGTGGCCAAAAAAGTTGTACAGCGATTCAACCACATCATAAAACTGTCTCACCTCTTGGACGTTTTTAACAGAATCGTTGATCACTAAATTCAGATTGTGGGCCGCACAGTGGACATACAAAGCAAGAGGCTCCCACTCCGCTATTCTTGCTTGAACACCAGAATAAATTCCGCTCATGTTCGCAGCGCCGTCATATCCCTGTCCACGGCACCTGGAGAGCTCTAAACCAAGACCTTCAACGCAACTCACAATTTTGCTCTCCAGTTCAGAAGAAGATGAGTTTACAGTGAGCTCAAATCCAAGAAAAGCCTCAACTATTCTGATATCTGTAGCAACACCAACTTCATCCCTGTCAATTGTAACATACCTGAAGACCTGGCTCAGATGGTCCCGCTTTGTTACGTCTTGAGTGGTGTCCATAATAATGGAGTAAAACGGGGACGAATTGATTTCATTGACTATGTTGCTCTTGACTCTCTGAGATAAAATGTAAATTCTCGTCCTGAATGGCATGGCTCAAGTATTTAACTGATCCCTCTGGCCGACTAATGAGCTCTTTTAAGACAGGGTCGTAGTGGGCCAACAGTTCGATGACAGACAGAAAGTTCCCTGCATTTCCATCCCCAATGCATTCTCGGTGACCCCTAAATGCCACATTACATGACGCTAATGTTAGTGTAACGTTTACAATGCGTTCTAACACTTGCCTCCAGAAGTTAGCCGCATTACGCACGTCCCTCTCCATATCAGCGTCAATTGTGCCATTGAGTTTCCACTGCTCATATACCACGCACGCACCGAGATGAGTCTGGGTGGATTCATGGACCGCGATTTTGGAGGAGATATGTTTCCAATCTCTGACTCCGTTTACCCAGGCATTGTTGTACGCGGGGGCTTGTCGATTGGCAAAAAGCCAGCAAGGCTCGCAATATGCGCAGTCAAGTTTGGGCAAGTAACATAACCAGCTGCGGGGCAATTTAATGCCAGCTTTGGTGGTGGACATATAATAATGCGTGGAAAAGCTTCGATTGCCTGCATCAGGAAAGGGGCCATTTGGCTTACACGGACCAGTTTGAAGGATGTACCTTTTCAGATTAACATCGACAATGTTTTCTGGAAAATGACCTCGATCTGTTGGGAAAACTTTAATTTTGGTTTATGCATGTCAAATCCAGGCTGTGAGAGTGAACAGTAGTGTTTTGTGTCTCCCCTTGTTCACCACCCTCCTCTATCTGACTTTGGCTAGCCTCAGAGTCAGCCTGTATACCCTCCTCTATCTGACTTTGGCTAGCGCTGCTGCTGCTAGGCGGCCCCACACTAACGCTACAACAGGGCAAAGCATGGTCATCATCATGAGAAGTTTCCTCACCACCAAGTTGAGAGGTAGGAGCAACAAAAAACGAGTCCAACTTTGTTAGTTTAGATTTAATCTCCTCTTTATTTCTCTTTTCTTTCCTCTTTTGCGCCCCACTCTTACTTTTAAACATTGTGAAATGCACGTTCACCACCAGTACAATTCGTTCTTCTCACCACGTACACTAGGCTACTAGTCTCTGCCGTCGCAATTTGATGATGACATTCAAAGCCGCCAGATAATCGTACCCATGATGCACGGTTCTCGGAAAATTACTTAAACTTAATCTTTTTAAAGAAATACAAACAACAACATAGTTTAGCTACAAAACTATGCTAATTAGTACATTATAATACTGCTTAAGGTATTTTACAGATATTTTCCCTGAAGTAATGACTCACCGTGATAAAATAGTACACGTTAAATGACGGATATAAATAACAACGTAACCATTAATGTTCAATAGGTAATAGCTTTGCAACGACATTAGCGCTGTTAAACTTATGTGTTCAGTAAAAAGTGTTGTAACGTAATGTCACCACAAGAGGAAGGTGGGGGGCCCCCTAACGTGCCTGGGGGGCCCGGGCCCAGGGGCAGCTGCCCCGCCTGCCCCGCCTATAGTACCGCCCCTGTCCGGTGATAATACTAATCCTGTGCGAATCTGCATCTCAGTGATTGCTATTGCAATTGCATATCTTTTCTACTTTCTGCGTTGTTTTCGGACGTTAGCATACGACATATCCGGGTGTAATGTCAGTGAAAATAGAGTAATTTACAGACTTTTCTTATCCCTTGCGAATGCGCTGCAAGTAACACAGAGGTGGGGGCGATAATTTGAAAATGACCAGAGGTCCACAGGTAATACTAATCCCGTGCGAATAGGGCTTTTGATTCCTTTTGCCTTTTTTTTTTCTCCTTTTATTAAAGTTCAGAGCACAAATCCATTGGTTGCAGTGGCATATTAGGAATAAGAAAGTGTCGTCACAGCCGTGAGCTGAGCTCCTCCAAACGGAGCTCCTCCCCTGGTTGGAAGGATGGTCCTGGATGGCGGCAAAGCGTAATTGTTTAAAGTCGTGTGTTATTAACCCGGTAGGTTCTAATTCCGCACAACTTGACAATGATTGGAAATCACTGCTGTGTGAAGAACTGCCCCCGTACCTCTTCTTTGTTTTCCCACTTAAAGGGATATTCCGCCATTTTTGGAAATACGCTCATTTTCCACCTTCCCTCGAGCAAAACAATCGATATTTACCTTGTTCCCGTTCATCCAGCCATTCTGCACTGCAAAAAATGCCCCTCTTGAAACAAGAAAAATATCCCTAAAACGAGGCTAAAATCATGCATTTTAAGCCAAAAAATCTGCCAATGGGGTAAGCATTTTTTTCTTGGTAAGAATTCTCAAAGTTAGTCTGAAATTCTTGCCACCTGTATTCTTAAAAATAGGCTAACCTTTAACTCAAAATAAGGCCATATAACTCATATTCAGTTACTGGAAATAAGGTAAATTTGCTTATAGTAGACAATAAGTCTTGAATCAAAAAACTGTAAATAAGTCTATTTTACTTCATATTACCCTGTAAAAATAGCTTATGATGCTTATATTGAGAAATTCCCTCTTGTATTGAGAAAATAAAAAACTGTAAATAAGTATGTTTTGCTTAATATTAGCCTGTAAAAATAGCTTATGATGCTTATATTGAGAAATTCCATCTTGTATTGAGAAAATAGAAAAACTGTAAATAAGTATGTTTTGCTTAATATTAGAATGTAAAAATAGCTTACGATGCTTATATTGAGAAATTTCCTCTTGTATTGAGAAGAACATAATAAGTAAATCTATCTTGAAATCAGACAATACCGGCTACCATGAATGCAGTTCAGAAACTTTTATTGCTGAATTTTAGCTGTTTTACCTCTAATCAGTCACAGTCACAAGCCAACAAAAGAATATTCCCATTGGGCAAACATACCACAAAAAGCAACCTTTCACTATGGTCACCAGTACATCAATTATCACTTTTAACATGTGAACAGCTTGGCACAGGCATACACTCTGTGTAAACTCTCACCACAACATGAACACTGCCCCCAAAAATAAACTAAAATAAATATTAATAATAAAAAAACACAATAAAACAATTTCCATTATTCTTAATTAGGCTGGGGGGGGCTCAGAGAGGGAGGGGAAGAAAATAGAGAAAAAGAGGGAGAGATGGGGAAAGAGATGAGGGAGAAGAGAAAGAGGAAGGGGACAGATAGAAAGAGATAGAGTGAAAAGGTGAAAGATAGAGAAAGAGGGAGAGTGAACGGAGATGGAGAGAGAAAGAGGGAAAGTGAGAGTTGAGAGGGGGCCGAGAGACAAAAAGAGAAAGGGAGAGAGAAGATTGGGGGGTGGGAAGAGAGAGACTAGGGGGACAAAGAGGGATGAGAGAAAGAGGGGGAGAGAGATGAAAGAGAAAAAGGGAAAGAACAGAGAAAGAGAGAAAGTGGAAAGAGAGGGAAAGGAAGATAGCGAGGAAGGGTACATGAAAAAGAGCGTCAGTTGAACACCTGTTCATTCTAAGAAGGCCTTCCACTCTCCAATGGCCTTCCTGTAGGAAGGGGTGACATCGCCATCATGGAGTGTGTCCCCGACCACTTCAGTCTGTATCACCGAGAGGAGTGTGCAGATTGTCTTTGGGTAATGTAGGTGGAAAACATAGTAACAGCCCATGAGGTAAAGCAGCGTTTCATGAAATTTCTCACGTGGAAACGTGCACAATGTTGATGCTCCAATGGCGAGAAGGCAGTTTTCTTCTCCCAACAGGACAACTGGGTATGCTTGTGTGTGCAGGAAAGCGTCCGGATTCTCCGAGGGCTGCAAAGACAAAGTGGACTAAATCAAACATGACTGCTGTTTCGCTCATGTTTGTTTTACATGCAATTAATATGTTAGCCTCTGTCAGTTTGTAAGCATGTTTGTATGTGTGTACACCTGCCCTTACAAAGGAAACATGAATTATGTTAGACTCACCGTTAAAACATGGGAAATTGCCTAAATTTGGCTGCGTGCCTTCGAGTTTGATGGAAAGAGCTGCGGTAAAGCGGTGATGACAGCGATGGCATGTTCAACTAAATCAAAAGAAAACAAAAATCAGATATGCTAAATAAGCACTGAACTCAGTATTCCCATCACTAAACCCACCATACCATATAACTCACCACTGTCCATGGTCAGGGGGGCATTCATTACATGCTTAACCACTCCATAGTATTGGACCTTAACAAATCCCATCTTTCTCTACAAGTCTTTCAAGACGTCAATGTTGTCCTTTTCAACAACTCGACGAAACTCATCCATGATCTGAAATGGAAAAGAAACACAACAGAGAAAACAAATTACTGTTTTAATAGTAATAACTGAAAACTCCAGGTTAAGAACATCAGTAAAGATATTCAAACATTAACATATTCAGCAATAAATGAATACCAAAGATATTGTTGGCTAAAATAAACTCATTGACTGATTAACAGTGTTACAGTTACTGTAGTGCTTCTTACTTGGTCCTCCACGTGGATTTTGAGCCAAACATCTTTTCGTCGAAGAAAGTGCTCTGGACCAGGAGAGAGATCCCTAATGTCATCTCTTGACAGTGTGCGCAGGATATCCTCAGTGATATTAGCTGCTGTTGAGTATAGAGCACAGACACCTCAATATCTACATTTAGTCATTTAGCAGGCAATTTTGTCCAAAACGATTTACAAGGGATGATAATATTCCAGCTACGTTGCAACAGAGACATTAGTGTACAGTAAATAGGCTAGTTTGTGATACCTAGCCATGCTAACTAGCGCCATAGCATGAACTTGATGAACTAGCTAGTTATAGCTTATATTTCATGTTGAAATGCAATTTGAAAAAAACAATACATACCTCTGAGCGTGGCAAGTGGTACTTCGTCGAAATCTTCCATGTCCAATAAATTATGTGGCACTGGCAACACTTAAATTCCTCTTCTCGGTCACTTAACTTTTCTCATCAAACGCAATGCAATTTGCAAACGTTAGAAGTACGCGCCCAAAGCTGGCTCGCTCAAACCAAACAGGTGGAATGTACCAAGTGCTTTCCCACCGAAAGGGGGAGGGTGGGTAGCCTAATCCAAAGAAATGTAAAATGTACTTTGCATTCCTCTTCGATATTGATCCAATTTGTATTGAATTGACACTGTACTTTCAAGTATTTTAGATAAATGCACTTATGTATTAGTATATGGACAATAACATTCATTTTGACAACACATTTGTTTGGACTCGTCCATTCTTCCGCTTGCTTTAAAAAAATCTTCATTTGAATTTTGAAAGCATATCAACACTTGAGAAGATGTTGCAGCAAAGTGATCATTAGAATCTATGTAGGCTAGGTTAAATGCTCATTTTTTCACACTGCAAAAACTGTTTATCTAATACAATCCAACAAGTGTTATTAACTTATATCAAGATCAACGAAATCTATGGGCCTTGTTTTCAGCAGGCTAGGCTACATTTGACTTAAGGGTTTGACTTATTTTAAGATGTCTCATCTTGAAAACAAGCAAATTTGTCCGGCAGTGCGTTAAGAAAATTTGCCCTAAAACAAGCAAATTTGTCTGTGCACCTACATTTGTCTGCGGCATAGACTTCTTAAAATAAGTCAAAGTCTTCTTAAATTAAGTCAAAATGATCTTTCGAGAGAACATCATAGGCCTAGCCTACTTAAAATAAGATTTTTGTTCTTAATATAAGATGTCTCATATTGAAAACAAGCAAATTTGTCCGGCAGTGCGTTAAGCAAATTTGCCCTAAAACAAGCAAATTTGTCTGCCAGTGCACCTCCATTTGTCTGCGGCTTAGACTTCTTAAAATAAGTCAAAATTATCTTTCGAGAGAACATCATAAGCATACTTAAAATAAGATTTTTGTTCTTAATATAAGATGAATAATATTTGGTTAGATTTTATTTTTTGCAATAATGATGTTTCTTTGACATTGCTCACTGTGTTCTTGATTTAAGAAAATATCATTCTTAAATCAAGAATATATATGTCTTAAAATAAGGAGACAACCTGGTTGCTCAGATGCTGAACAAAAGTTGATCTCATTTCTAGATAATTTGAACTCAAAATAAGCTGCAAATTCTTGCTTAGAAAAAGTAAGACATATATTCTAAAAACAAGCTTGACTTTTGGCCGATAACAAGATATTTTTTCTATCAGTGCTTAAAACAAGAAAAAAACCCAGATTAATTTCCCCAAAATAAGTCAATTCTCCTTTCTTGAAAATCACTTTTTGCAGTGTGTGAGTCTGGCGATACAACTTTTAGCTTCAGCCTAGCATAGATCATTGAATCGGATTAGACCATTAGCTTCTCGCCTGCTAGCTTCATGTTTAAAAGTGACTAAGATTTCTGGTAATTTTCCCATTTAAAACGTGTCTCCTCTCAAGTTAGAAAGTGCAATAAGACCAACTGAAAATGAAACCTGGCGTTTTCCTAGGCTGATTTGACATGGAACTACACTCTCATCTGGCGTAATAATCAAGGCAACTTGCAGCTACTGGCACTACTACTGCTTGTTGTCTATGGGGACTATTTTCAGATGCTGCGTATGATATCACTGCGCCTATGGTACGTTTGCAAGTTGCCTTGATTATTACGCCAGATGAGAGTGTAGTTCCATGTCAAATCAGCCTAGAAAAACGCCAGGTTTCATTTTCAGTTGGTCTTATTGCACTTTCTAACTTGAGAGGAGACACTTTTTAAAATGGGAAAATTACCAGAAATCTTAGTCACTTTTAAACATGAAGCTAGCAGGCGAGAAGCTAATGGTCTAATCCGATTCAATGATCTATGCTAGGCTGAAGCTAAAAGTTGTATCGCCAGACTCACAGAATGGCTGGATGAACGGGAACAAGGTAAATATCGATTGTTTAGCTCGAGGGGAGGTGGAAAATGAGCGTATTTCCAAAAATGGCGGAATATCCCTTTAAGAACTTAGATAAGAATGCCCTGCACCATTCGTAGGCTACACTAAACGCGATCATACGGTAGAGTTTTGTTTACAAGTGGCAACAGTTGCTAAGAGGAAAAGTCATGCCTTCAGGCACTCCCGGTTATCTTAACTTTGAAACGCTTTCTTTCTTGGAATTTGCCGTTTTTACTAAACTAGGGCAGTGCCCGTGCAAACATGTTTTCCAAGAAACATGTTACCCAATGACGTTGATGCAGGCAGATCATGTTAGATTGGTGATGATGTAGAATCAGGCCCGTGCAGTTAGAGCTTTTTACTGTCTTTGCAAAGTAAAAAAGTGAAGGGGAAAGGCGTTTGAGTTGCAGCTAATAGCAATATTAGACACATGTTACATATCCGTGCGTTTTTGCTGTTGTTGGTAAATTATAGTCTAAAGTTAACCGCATGACCATGGCCATATGCCAGTGCTATGAACTCGGAGTGATGTTTGAATGAATGTTATGCCTGTAGCCAATGTCCAGATAGAGTGAAGAGCCGCTGTTTTAAATGCAAATTTTAACAGAATGCTACCGACGTGTGTGTCGGCCTGATCAGGCAACAGAAGCGCTAGGCAACCGCGGTTGTTGAGTAGCCTAAGCCAAAGCCATCGATATCTCAAAGTTGCGACACTACCGTTGACTCCCGTGAACAAACAATGGCGGCACTTCCGGGAACTATTCCATTGAGAATTAATGAATATAATACGACTTTTCTACATGACTTATAGTCGTGTGCATAATAATGCATTTTCATTGAGTAATGTATATGTATGTGGAAATGCAGTTTATAGTCATTTTCATCGAGTATTCACCGTAAATATTAATGCGATCGCTGCTGTCAATCCCGTAGTAAACCAGGGACCGAGGGAACTACTGAGTCTACCCACTAACCACGTGACCGCTCTAATCTGGCTTTAACATGGAAGTCCGCGGCTGTCGCAACTTTGAGATATCGATGGCTTTGGCCTAAGCTATGCAACGTTACGTGACTGTAACAGCCTGGTGCATGTGACTGTAACAGCCGGGTGCATGTGTGTCAGACTCAGCATGTTAATCCAACATGAACAATCTTGAAACGGTCCGTTGTTTACGTGAGACATAGTAATTTCCATGATTGGCAACGTGAGTGTCAGCGAAATGGGCTTTTTTGTTTCTATGCTGGAGTAAGTGAGAGTGAGGGGGAGTGGCTAGTGCGAGAGCGGTAGAATTGTGGGATTGCGGTAGAGTTGTATTTCGCTTAATTTAACGATATCTTTGTCATTTGTTGTCCAACAACGACCAAACTTCGCACTGCACTCACGCATGGCATAAGCAATACCCGTCTCAAATTGTAGGTCAGTCGGATGAGCGGTTGGAGAGTTCTGCGTGGGACAGACAGACAGACAGACAGACAGAGTGACACACAGACAGACGTTCCTTGCTTTAATAGATAGATACTGCCATTTCCATGGACTTTAGATATTTAAGAAATGAAACGTGTTCTACTCTGACGTCGACGTGCGCCGAATGCTGGCACGAACCCTTCGGTCTATGCGAGTTTTCAGACAGAGGACTGAGCTACCGAAAACAATAGCAGCAAGCTAAAATTAGCAATAAATGTTTGGCTCATATATCGTGAGTACACATAATAAAGGTTGATATTTCAAGCTGTCTAAAACTGGTAGATGTGTTTATATTTATGACTATAAGAGGCCCGACTTAAAAACGTTACAGTGTAAAGACAGGTGCGGGGTTGTCTTAAAGTTGCGAGGAAAATTAAGAGTACATTAAGATCTTTGTTTTCAAGAATACCATTTGTTCTTAAGTGTTTTCTTAGGAAACATCTTAAAGGTAGGGTATGGAATGAGCTTTGTTGGCCATTTTTGCAAAATCACTTGAAATCCTATTCCTAACCCACTTATAGCCACTAAGTTGGAAGCACTGAAATGGAAATTAAACACGTCAATCATCTGCGGAACGGGCAGGGCTCGAAAAACTCCAGCCAATAGAATTCCTCACCCCATACCATCATTTCACAGCTCGTTCGTCAATCTAACGTCTTACTCCTCTTCCTGCTCCCCCTCCCCACCGCGCGCGACCCTTTCGAAAGCTGGTGACCGCGAGTCAGTGCTGAAACAAAACCAACTGCCTGCTGCTGCACGTCAATGTTCCCCTCTTGTTGTATGTGTCACTTCATTTCTATACTAACTAACTAAGGCAGCGGATACCTAAGGAAACTCAATCACCCACGCAATAAATAAGCTATGTAGCAAAAATTACATTTTACCGTGACACGAAGAGTGCTGTAAACATGAAATCGAAACTTAACAGCTTGGAGCTACGGTGGAATAGGCGAACCAACGGGCCAGCACTAAACTCGGATATTTCAGGAGATAATCGCCCTGGTAAGAACAAACCAGATTCTGTTCAAATATACACACCTATGGCTACTGAACCATATGTACTACAACCCTTTGGAGGTGAATAAAGAATGTAATTGGGGAAGTTGATGTGAGTGATTGTATGGAGACTAGAGCTCATAGTGCTGTAGACGCCAGGCGGGCATTTCATTTAGCCTGGCTCGCTCTCGCGCTGCGCATTTGAATTGTCGCTCGTGCATGGAGGGCGGGACTTGAGGTTGTATATGTTCAAACTCTGCCGTCCGTTTTGCTAATTCCGTACCCAACCTTTAAGAAGAAAACATAAGAACTTTATTCATGAATATCAAATCTTCTTAAATTTGCTCTTAAGACAAAAGATAAGAAGAAAGCACCAGGAAGTATTTTTGTCTTAAGAATGCTTCGTGAATCCGGCCCGGCTTGTAGATGGCCAAATCCTGCACCCAACCACAGCAGAAAGTCTCATAACTTTCTAACGACTTGTGGCTTTTGAACTCTTGCATACTGTAGTAACTTTGGATGCTGGAGAGCTTCTCCAAATATCGCTGCTTTGCGCTTGGTATAAGCTTGTCCTTGTACGGTCCTTGTAGACTAGAATCTAGACTACGGTTTTGATGAGTCTCTAAACGCACTCTTCAGAAGGCGTTGCCCCTGGCAACCAATGATACATCCTTCCAAGATGGACGATAGGCTCAGCCCATAGACAGTAAAAGATATGGACAGAGCTATCACGTAGACGGCAGCAGAGACCGAGGAAGCAAATTTCAACGTTTTTTTTAGGTCTTCTTATTCCGTCATAGGTCTCCTGCGCAGGCTCAGTTGTCGTACATGTGACGTAGGCACGTAGTCTGACCGAGTCTGACCTATGGCGACGCTTTACTCTCGCTGGACGCATGCGCCTTTAACACTTTAGCATTGACTTCGGAAAAACGTTAATTACTCAGCCGATAAGACAGTTACGAGATTATTATGTCAATTTCACAATGTAGTATGTACCCCGACAATAGAAAATGTTCATATAAAGGCTTAAAACGCTTCAGCTCTAACGTAATTTGATGTCAAAGTGGCACTTACGCCCCATAGGATTCAATGGAATGGCCAGCTAGCCACGGTCTTCTCGTTAGCATGGCGGCCGCCATACTGTCTACACTCTCAGAACGTTCGCTGCCCCCTTGGCTCAGCCCCCTCCCAAATCGTCACGTGGTTGCTCATTCCTAATAGCAGTAGCAAGTAGGCGTGGCTCAGTCCTTTTAGCTTTAAAAGTTTAACAGCAGCAGATCAAATAGCAGGTCAATTAGCAGGTCGATTAGGTGAAAAACCTTCAATATAATTTGAATATGTGCAAAATGCAAAGCTCTTGTGCAAAATGCATGTGCAAATATGCTGTGTGCAAATACGCATGTGCAAATAGCCTTTACATACAAAATTACTGCAGTTAATAAATATACCTACAAATGCAATTACATTATAAACCAGTTTAAATTTAAATAGGACTGTAAATATGAAGGATTCCAAGCACACATTAATTTAGAAACTTAACAATCCAAGAAGAGAATATAGCTACACAAATAACTTGCACTCATTGGCAATATATAGTTTTAGACAGCCCACATGACTCACTGCAACTACTACCAAATGCAAGTGTTAACAACAGAATGAATTGAAAGCAATTTGTGCTCAGGCCTATACTTCGAAGTTACTTAACAGCAATGACGAGAAACTTTCCCCGTCACATTTGCTAAACTAAAGCAATATCAATTTACACCCAACTCCACGGGTACTCACGAAACTGTAGCCAAACAATAGACTACAACAGGTCAAACGCTAATTCGTAGCTCACTGCTAACACAGCAAACAAAGAAACACAAATGCTCACCGGCTGCCTCTCCAGTATTTCAGATCACGTTTGCACAGTAATCCAAACGTTTCTCAAGTCTCAATTCATGGGTTTCATCAGGTCCCTTTCCACAGGTGTACTAATCAAGCACCATGCAGGCTGCATTCATAATCAAGGTGCTTGATTGTATACACCTGTGGAAAGGGACCGGATGAAACCCATGAATACAGCAGTACTTCGCTTGTAACATGTTACCTGCTCACTCACGGCTTGGTCTAATTAACCACACTCTGCTTTCCGGTTACCGCGCGCACCCAACGTCACGTTCAGCTGGTGCAAATCAATCAGTGATTGCTAATCAGATGATTCCCCGTGCTCATACTTCTTCTCCCGTGTTTTTTTTAATTAAAATTAACTAAAAAGCTATAAGCTAGTTTGACAATACACACACACACACACACACACACACACACACACACACACACACACACACACACACACACACACACATACATACAGCATGAGAGAACAGTCTGTGAACTCTAGCAGCTTGCACACTGCCCAAACAAGTGCCAACAAACACCAACATTCTAAAGTCTGCAACTGTTGGCAAAAGTCTTTAGAATGTTCAAATGCTCAGGTGTGCATTCTACACTGCCCAAACATCAACTGACATAACTGTCAAGGTCAAAGGTGGCTGCTATCTAGACTACTAATTACTTTCCTAGGCTACTTATAGTTTTATAATGGATACGCCTACTTTGATTAATGTAATGAAAGTGGTGTTGGTCTGGCTGGCTTATAGAGCTACTAGGCGTATACAGGATCGCCAACAAACACGAAGATTCAGGAGGAGAATGTGGTGTAAACCATGGCTTTTACGACATCAAAACCAGGGGGCTTACCCAAACTTGTGCAGGGAGCTGAGGTCCGAAGACACTCCAGCCTTTGCGAACTTTTCACGCTTTGCGCCCCAGGCTTTTGAGCAATTACGTATAATGGTAACACCCCTGATAAATAGGAAAAATACGAATTTCAGAGACTGCATCTCTCCTGGTGAGCGTCTGATGGTCACCTTGCGATTTTTGGCAACAGGTAAGGTCCAATTCCAATTCATTCATAGTTTGCTTAAAAGAGTAAGCATGGCTGTATAAAGTGTGTATAACCTTTTTGTTTAACAGGTGAAACATTCCAAAGTCTGTCATACCAGTTTCGGATTGGTTGCTCAACCATCCGAGCAATCATCCCTGAGACTTGTGCTGCCATATATCAAGTCCTCTCTGAGAAATATCTTAAGGTAAGCACCACACTTCTCCATGCGCTCCTCACACTCACAACACTTCACACACACACACACACACACACACGACAAATACACTTCCATGTATCCTTGTATCCTAGACAGTATTAACCATAGCAAATTACGAAGATGACAAAGCATGATTACATTTGAATTTGTATTTAATAAATAGAATAAATAATAATACAAATATTTTTCTGTTCTGTTATACAAACATTTCCTTGTTTTTACCATTTAATATGATACATTACATTATCATATTATAATATCTCACATATAGTTGAATATGCACAATAAATAGAATAAATAATATTTTCCTTGTTTTTAGTTGTATATAGCCTACTTAATGTTGTATATGTATGTTGTATAATAGGCCTATGTTGTATTATGATTGATATATATATGTAGTGTGTGTGTGTGTGTGTGGGGGGGGGGGGGGGGGGGGTGTAATAATTATATTTTGTATTGTATTATTACTTTTTAATTATATAGGCAGCATCTAACAACATCTAAAGCAACTGAATCAATTATATCCAAAGGAGTCATTGTGAGAATTTGGTCTGTTGTAGATAAATTGATTAATTTGGCATTGAACGAAACGAAAGTAATGTGGGTCTGCAGACTCGATCTGTCGGAACTCATTCTCTAAATATTGACAGTATGTTGTGATATGGTCACGTGGTCTCACAGCCGCGCTCTCACTGAGAGAGCGCAGTGTGGCATTTACCGCTTCCAGCATCTGCATGTCCTTTTCTTGGGCAGGATCTTGGGCTGACCTCTTTCTCGGCTTAGGTCGAGGAGTAGTTGAGTTTGAGGGTGGAGGGTTTAGATGGTTTGAAGGGTCTTCCTCTTCAATGTCTTCTGTTGTGACTGTTGTTGGGTCATTGAAGCTGTTACCCTCATCAGCAGTTTCATCAGCATTGTCTTCTGGAAGATCAGATGAACTCTCCTGTTGAAATAATAACATTAGCAATTTAATATTTCTTATTTCAGTGCCCCAATACAACAACAGAGTGGCTGAAGGTTGCCGAAGGATTTCAGAAGAGCTGGCAGTTTCCCCACTGTCTGGGCGCTCTGGATGGGAAACATGTTGCCATCAGGCCTCCACCAAACAGTGGTTCACTGTATTATAACTACAAACATTTTAATTCGATTGTTCTTATGGCCCTTGTAGACAGTGACTACAAATTTCTGTACGTCGACATAGGATGCAACGGTAGAGTATCAGATGGAGGTGTATTCAGGGGCTGCACACTTGAAGAGTCAATCCAAGAACACACTGCCAACATCCCCCCACCTTCTCCTCTACCAGGCTCAGACAAAATTATACCATACTACCTAGTAGCGGATGAAGCATTCCCACTGAAGGCATACATCATGAAGCCATACGCGAGAAGAGGCCTCACCGAGGAACAACAGCTATTTAACTATAGACTGTCCAGAGCTCGAAGGGTAGTAGAGAATGCCTTTGGCATACTAGCCAACCGGTGGCGGGTGTTTTTCACCACGATCAACCAAAAGCCAGAGGTAGTCGAAAGCATTGTGCTGGCATGCTGTGCAATGCACAACTTCCTTCGAGAGGAACACAGCAATGTCTATGAAGTCCCTGAGACACCTGATAGCTGGAGTCAGGATCCTGTATTACAACAAGCTAGTCTGCCAGGCAGTACAAATCCCACTCAGCAGGCTGAAAAGGTTAGGGATATTCTAACAGAATATCTTCATTCCAACTAACCTCAATGATTCCACAAGGAACTAGCCTAGTAAGCATGATTAATTAAATAATTTGTTACCAAAATAAAATTCTTACATTTGGCGATATATTTGATTGCGATGGTCTTTTTTTCATATGGGCTTCTAGAAATTTCATCCTTTGCAGCATCCAGGTCTGTCTCGGTGTGATGGATCCATCGCTGCCTGATGGCTTCTCTTTCAAATAGCGCCTGTACTGTGTCCTCAGGGTTTCCATCTTTGCTTTGACTGCTGCTTCTGCATAACAAGTAGATTTACATAAACATTATGAACGATATAGGCCTACTTCAGTCTACTTTAACATATCACAGACCACCTACCCCGTGCACTACCTGATGAGGTTCAAGCTTACGTGAAGACCTACTGTATACTGCTGGCTCATGCACATGTTCATTGGCATAAATCTCTCTCTCTCTCTCTCTCTCTCTCTCTCATATCAATTTACATAATCTCTACATAATTTGCTGGTAGGTTTACAAACTTCAGCATTGACTAATTTAAAAATGCACCAAGATGGGCAGAAACAAAGTGTAGGCTAGCCTAAACCTACAGGGATAATAACAATAAACAAAACCTCTCTGGTCTTCATTTGTGAATCATATTAGTGTCTCTGGTTAAACTAAAACACACAGGGTTTTTTTCGTAAGGAAGCTAGATACATTTTGGGCAACTTGGCTAGCTTGCCTGACAGCTGGAGTCCTCAAGGGGGGGGGGGGGGGAATCAGACTAGATAACAATACTGCTTTGATTTTCATAGCTTGGTGGTGGTATACTTCGTGGTTTGTTGGCAGTGAACAAATGTAGCAGCTAAGGCTTGTCTGTAATTTTACCAACGAAGCTAAGCTAGCTATAGACAGGTCACTTACCAGTTATATTCAGGCTCTCGGCGATCTGTCTCATTGCTCTTGCTTTCGTATCTCTGTTCGAATATAGTTGGCTCTTCACGTCGTATAGCATAGGCCAGGGCTATTCAATTAGTTTGTAATAGGGGCCAGTTCATGAAAAGTATCACAACTGAGGGGCCGGAGAAATACCGCTTGAAATATGTGTAATCACGTACACATGTAGATACTAAAAACAGCACCAATATGGGTGTTAAAATGGTGGTTATTTGTGTTTTGGGAATATTTCTGCCACAGGCCCAGACTACCACAGTGGTAGGCCAACATTGGGAAGGTGACACTGGATCTATATTGCTAATATGTTGCATTTTGTAAAAGCATAATATCGTTTTTTTGGTGGTTATTTTGCTTGTGTTTTGGGAATATTTATGCCACAGGCCCAGACTCCCACAGTGGCAGGCAAACATTGGGAAGGTGACACTGGATCTGTAATGCTAATATGTTGCATTTTGTAAAAGCTTAATATATTTTTTGGTGGTTATTTTGTTTGTGTTTTGGGAATATTTCTGCCACAGGCCCAGACTACCACAGTGGTAGGCATCGGGATGGTGTGACACTGGATCTACATTGCTAACATGGCTAATATGAAATCTGTGATAACATTAACAGCTGACTGAGCTGAGTTGTATATAACAATCTGAGCTTTGCGCAGTAACTGCTAGGTCCATACAATTTCCAATGGGTACAAACAGGTTTCAAACAGTGTTCAAATGAATCAAATGTGCGTAATCGGTCGCATAATTAACTCCTCTCAACATACTTGTAGGCTACATTTAACGTTCCCACCATTTAAATTGGATGAACGTGTTCACAAATCAATGTTACTTACAGTGGACTTGACATCAAGGCGATGGATGTGTATTAGTTTCACACTGAAACTATTTGCGTGGTGCAACCCATCAAAATGTTAGTAGCTTATATACTCCAACATAGTGGCAATTTACGTTGAAACTAAGATGGAACTTATGTTCAACTCGTTCTAAACGTTACCTGCAATTGGCTGAGGTGCAGTGGCTGCAGGACTTCAGAGCGAGTGAGAGCATGCAACATAACTAATGCCACCAAAGTTAAACTTTTAAACCGACTATTTGCTCCAATAGCTACATTACGAGTGACGAATGTTTTTGCGAGGATCTGCTTGGACTGGAGAGGCACACTACCGGTGAAATGTCATGCACCAAAAATGCTTCATGCTTTGAGGAAAGCAACTTGGATTTGGCGCACGTCAACATGTTGGTGACTCTGCGTAAAAACGAAGCAAGGCACAAGTAACGTCTTTGCATAATAACACAGTAGCCTACAACGGCAACGCACCACACATAACATTATTTATAAGCGCTACTCGCAGTGTAGCCTATCGCTGTACCTCCAATATCGTGTTTTCCACCAGCTATTTACGTCTCTACCGAATATAAGGATTTGCTCATATAACATCAGCCAACACTTCAAGGGCCACTACAAAGTATCTCGGGGGCCGTATCCGGCCCGCGGGCCGCTAATTGAAGAGCCCTGGCATAGGCCTTTCCTCCCACAGCTCGATGAGTCGATCTTCATTTTCAACCGTCCAAAAACCAGCCATTTCAATCGCTATTACAGTATGTACGAGTCAGGAGATGAGTGAAAGGCTAAAAGTAACATTGAAGTATCCGCTCGCGGATGTTAGGCACGCGAGCTGAGCCTAGTTGTCATGCCAACAAGGGGTCAGGGGCCGGTTGCACCAACTGCAGCCGGTTGCACCAGCTGAACGTAAGTTCCATCTTAGCTAAGTTCGAACGTAAACTGGCGCTACGTTGAGGTTTACGACCTACTAAAATAGAACGGGTTGCACCAAGCAGATAGTTTCAACGTAGGCACTAAGTTATGACTTAAATGACACACTAACTTACACCACCCTTCCCCTAGGTGTAAGTCCCGTCGTAACTATTTTGTTAACATGTTTTTTTCATTTAAACGGTGGAAATGTTACATTTAACAAAGTATAAGCCGAGAAGAGTTACATACGCGACCCTTACACACATTTAATTTTCTTCGGCAGTGTTTGAATCATGTTATTCTGGAAATCGTAGGCCTAATGGACCTAGCGGTACAACTACCAAAGCTATCCACTCAAAGCACACATTTCCTTGCTGTTTATTGAGCTGTTATCAGAGATTTCATTCTAGCAGCTAGTCATATTAGAAAGATTTACCGTTACCTTAGCTATCCACTGCGGTAGGCTAACTTAGGTTACGTTAGGTGAACAGTGGTTGCTGAAATATTCCCAAAGCACATACAACAAAATAAAGTCTTATTTAAAAATGCAGTGTTATTTTATTCCATAGGCCTATAACAAAATAATTGTGGAGGAAGTCAAACTTCAACGTGGCTTTATCATACAAGCGAACGTTACGTTGCCAACGCAAGGATCTGTGACGCCTCCGTTCTAATTAATATTGATTGGTTGTCAACGGTAAAAACGTCATTCTATGCGACAATATTTTGATTTAGTAGCTACTAACTACGTTGTAGCTTTAGTAGCGATGGTGCAACAGAAAAAGAATGCAGCGCTAGTTTGAAACTAGTTAGTTTCAACGTAAGGTTAAGACGCAACTTACACCTTAACTTACGATCGACCTTACGTTCGACTGGTGCAACCGGCTGCTGGTCTTTACTAAGTCTGGTCCTAACTGCTAAGTTGGTCTTTGTTAGGACCAGTCTTTAGAATTCAACTAAAGTCGGTTGCACCAGCAGAACTTACGCCTGGTCTTAAATACGCCCGGTCTTAGCGATGCGCGTCCATGTGAATGCCTACGGAACAATGACAACTTGCTTGTTTTAAAGATTCTCTGTCAATCACGTCCCCCGTTCGGAGGAAACAGCGGTTAAAGTGAATGACATGTAGCCTAATGCGTGGAAGTGGCACCTATTTAAATAGCTAAATAAATAACTTAACAATTACTGTAGCCTAGTTCCTTCTCATTATGTCTTGATATAGAATAAGCAAAGGAGACGCATTATAGCATTATCTTTTCAGAGATTAAGGCTACCAATAGGCTGTGGCAGAACAACACTAACTGGTAGAAGCGTTATCTGCACTGTAAAATGCAGGTAAAAAGTTTGCATGTTATGTAAAGAGCTAGACCCATTGGAATACGGAATAACGTCAGCCAACCAGCCACGTTGTGCTAGGAATGCCGTAACAGGCAATTATCTAACAAATGTAACGTTAGCTTACACGGTTTATTTTTATGCACTAAACGTAATTGTAGGGCGGGCTAATATGCATCTTTGAAATGTTTCCAAGTGTATGGTTATGCTATTAGGAATGTACAAAGCTGTTAATAAAGGTTTTTAATTCGTGAATGATACCGAAAGCCCCTGAATGATTGCCAGGCTGGCGTAGTGCAGTGTCAACCTAAAACGAGTGCTAGCTGGCCAACAAGCGAGCATGGGATTAATAACAATGTAGCCTAGTTTGCGCTTTAGAAACGACTGTGAGAAGTGCTAAAATGTTGGTCTTAAGAACTTACGCCTACTACTGAGTAGGCGTAAGATTTACGCCCGGTCTTAGCGAAAAGAAGGCCTAAGCCTTGATGGTGCAACTGGCGTATCTATCAGGTTGGACTTAGAACGCTGAGTTAGGACCGGCGTAGTTTAAGACCGGGCGTAAACATGTTGGTGCAACCGGCCCCAGATTGTTGAAGTTTGTTGGAAAAGTGTCTACACTGCACGAACATTCTAAAACTTTACCGGACCGGACTCGACATGTCGAACTCATTCGGACTCTGTCAGACAGTGACAAACAAACGCGGACTGACCGTCCACACTGACCAAACTGTTCGTGTTCGTTTGTGTTTGTTTGTGTTTGTTGGCGTTTGTTCGAGCAGTGTGCAAGCACCTTAAATATCACATCAAAAGCATTTGTTTGGTTCTGAGAAGTTGGTGCTGTGCATCATGTGGCACTATTGGTTATTTACAGGCCATTTCTCTATAGGGGACTACTATTTTGTTGAGTTCATTTGTATACAGATCCATTCAGTTCATGAACATTTAACTTTTATTCACTTACATAAACTGAATGGATCTGTCGTGCTGTACAGTTAGTTTAATATTATACACACACACACTTCATCCTTACCAGACCTGTGCCATCTGCACTGATAAACACACACACACACACACACACACACACACACACACACACACACACACACACACACACCACATGCTATGTTTGTGTAATATACAGCATGAGAACAGCCTGTGAACTCTAAATATCACATCAAAAGCATTTGTTTGGTTCTGAGAAGTTGGTGCATGTGCATCATGTGGCACTATTGGTTATTTACAGGCCATTTCTTTATAGGGGACTACTATTTTGAGTTAATTTGTATACAGGTCCATTCAGTTCATGAACATTTAACTTTTATTCACTTGCATAAACTGAATGGATCTGTCGTGCGGTACACACACACACACACTTCATCCTTACCAGACCTGTGCCATCTGCACTGACACACACACGCACACACACCACATGCTACATGTGTTTGTGTAATAAATTGAGAGGGAAAGTGTTTGTGATAAATACAATTAAATAATACAATTTAATTGGTGTTTAAGGTTTATTCTGCTCAGTTGGCTGTGTGTAACATGTAAACAAAAAAGAAATTCTTGAGAAGCTATACAGAAAATAATGCAGTTTCTGTGGGCATTGTACACCTGTTCTAAAATGATTCTCACACACACCCCGCATGCTACATATGTTTGTGTAATAAATTGAGAGGTAAAGTGTTTGTGATAAATACAATTAAATAAAATCAGTAAAATCCAGAATTTGTGCTTCTTTTCTGAAATACATTTAAGAGTATAAGGTTTTGATTTTTAGATAAATTATCAGTACATCTTGGAAAAAATTGGCACCCAATATCAAACTACTGACTGAGTTCAACTAGGGGTATTGGATGTTATTTGCTGTTTAAAAAGCTTTATTAGTAATCCTTGATTTATTAGTTGAGTAGTACACATGGGTGCCAGACGTAAAATGAGCTGGCCGGGGAAAGAGCTGGTCCACATTTGGGCCAAATAAGGGGCGGAATCGCCACTATCGAATACTCATTTGGGCTGGATCTGGCCCAGATCATTGCGATAATTTGTACATTTGGCCCAAATATGGTCCAGATCCGCCTCTTAAAAAACACATCCAGTTCAGAGCCGTTCCAGAGCTGGGCCAGGTCATGAAAACGGATCCGGAACGGTATTGGCCCGTTGTGCCAAAAAGACACCGGCCCAGATCCGCCTCATAAAAGACACATCCGGTTCAGAGCCGTTCCAGAGCTGGGCCAGATCATAAAAACGGATCCGGAACGGTATTGGCCCGTTGTGCCAAAAGACACCGGCCCAGATCTGTTTTGCGGATCCGGCCCAGATCGTAAGGTGGATCGGGGCCGGATCCGGACCAAATACATCTTGCTATCTGGGGAGGGAAGGTTACGCATCCTGCTACTTGAAAACAAGAAGATGATTCGTTTAGCGTTATCCTATTGCGGGGAGGGAATTTGAAAGACAACTGTTTATCCCACCCCTCCGATTGAGCACTGTCTATGGTGAGTGTCCAGACCCTACATCTTGATGTGGGTCTGGCTCGTCAGGCTATCTGCTTCAGTGAATATGATCAAAACCATCTTGCCTATGGCATTTATAAAGTAATAGTTTCAAAATAATGGCACAGTAACTCAAAATGATGATAATCTCATCTATACCATGTCATTGCCGCTTCATGTCCATAAAGACGCCTTTAACTTAATTTTTCAAGATGCAGGGCAGTCTTTTGGGCTTTCATGGAACTCTTAGCGTCTAAATATCGTATTAAAGGGCTAGTTCATTAAAATGTGTAAATATCAGTTCTCACACCATGAGGTTTTAAGAGTCTCCTAACAAAGACTGCTCTGTTCAGTAGTGCCCATGGTGATAGAGGTGTTGTTATGATCCTCCAACTCTCCTAATAGACCTTTCACTCAACAACCGGAAATACGCAATCGTAGGGAATTCGTACTTCCTGTCAAATGTCAACAAAGCAGAAAGCCGGACAATTTAAAAATGGAGAGAGTCTTCTCAACTTCCCTCACGGGTTTGCCAAAGCTGTCATGTTTTGCCGACGTGACTAAAGTGGTGGAGGAAAACTCTGCCACCAAGAAGAAGAAACTGGATAAAGGGTACAAGTTTTTCCACGAAGAGTTTGTACATAACTATCAAGGTAGCCTAATGTCTGAGATCAAGCAGGCTAACTTTTACTGAACTGATAACGTTTACTGGAATAATAAATCATTAGCGAGGGATATGGATAGTACAGAGGACATACTACTTTATTTAAGTAAATCAATGTAACAGTCACAGTCGTGATGTTACAACCAATATGACCCTCACTGTCTGCCTATGGTCCAAGTGAACGTCTTGTGTGTAGCAACTAGCTTAATGTTAACGTTAGCCGAATGCTGTCATCACACGTTAACATCTTTTCTCCGGCTATGTCTGTGTTTATGTTTGTGTGCTTGCTTGTCAAAGTCTCAAATGTAGTTGACGGGCAGGTTTTCGTGAGGGCTAGATGCTACCCATCTCAAAGGAAAAATGAGGAGCCTCACAAACTAGAAGTAGGCCTAACGTTACTGTTCACTCGCTGCTGTTGCAGCTCTTTCTGCTGAGTTTCTGCACAGCAAGCTACAGAATGGACAGAGGTGTAGAAAGTATAGAAACGTTATAAACACTTTCTTTATGTAGCCTTGCTGGCCACAGGAGTGCTGTGTCATATTATTTTGATTAGAGAAACAGAAGGTGATTTCCAATGTAAGTCTGGAAATCTACCTTAATTATCATCTCATTCCATAAGTTATAAATGTCTATCACTATTTCAGCTCTTTCCTTACACTGTTACTTCCATTTACTGTTAACAGTGATGTACTGTTATGAACGATGACGTAATGTAAGCCATGCTTACTAGTATTTCCCTGTTTTGGTGGATAGATATCACTTGCTGCTGACAACGGGCGTCTGATGGCCTTTTCCTGCAGCTGTGTCGCAGGTAAAGGTTTCTGTAACCACATTGAAGCTCTACTATACCAGACGGCGCATTATTTGCAGCTTGGCCATAAGACTGTTCCTCCATCTCTGGCCTGCACAAGCGATTTGCAGCGATGGCATAGGCCAAGAACACAGGTGGGTGTAAGACAGTGTTGTATATTTAGCCTACTCTTTTTTTATTCTGATTCTGATTTAAATACACACACACACATACACACACACGCCTGCCTGGTTGTAATGATACCCCTCCACTTCATTTGATATGTGCAAGCTTTGAAGGAAAGAAGGCTTTGAAAATCAAGTGAAAATGTTGGTGGTCTGAGCCAGGCTATACACACACATACACACAGAGCATTTATGTTTTATCTTGAATTTTAGGGAATCCATCCAGAACCGGTCAATCGTGTCGTGGTGCAAAAGCCAAGAACAGAAAGCAAGAGTGGTGTCCGGTCCACATTGTACCAGGCATACTCAGGTCAGATGAAAATTTATGTCCATTTTACTTTTTGTGTGAAATCAGAATTGTAACTCTTTCTCCCCTCCCTCTCTCTCCTTGCTTCTCTCTCTCATGTTGTTTAATTACAACATTGAATTTAATTGAAAATGTGGATTTATTGAAATGTAGGAAACTTTCTTTCTTCAGGACCATTTCCAGACCCAGATTTGATGGCTGCTGGAGCTAAGCTGTGCGAGGTGCAACCTCAACCCCTTATCGGCCTGGTGTTAGATGGCCTGTGTGAGTTAGCGGTGACTCCATCTAAATTTGGCCCTGTTCCGCGTGGATCCCCTCTGTCGTACCATATTGTCCGCCTGAAACATCAAGTGACATTACCCTGCATCACCTGGCCCCCGAATTCCCTGCTCTTCCTCTCCCTTTTGACCAGCGTATTAACTCTATCCTGAGCTTTGTGCCAACGCTACACCAGCAACTGCACCTACAGTCTTTGGAAGTGTCTCCAGAAATGGCCAGCGAGATTGAGAAGGGAACCAGGCAGCAGTCCAAATGTCCTGCATGGGCGCAACTACGTCAACCACGTTTAACTGCCAGCCGCTTTCGGGAGGCCTGTGCTTCTTGGGGGGGGAAATTTGGATCCAGAGGCTGCAGCAAAGGCCCTTGCTGGCCAAATGATAAGAGGCTCCAAAAGGCAAACTCCTGCGATGGTACGAGGTCTGCAAATGGAGTCTGAAGTCCTGTCAAATTATGCTAAACTGAAGCATGTTAATGTTATGCCTGTTGGGTTCGTCATTCCCCCCGGAGCACCACATCTTGGGGCTAGCCCAGATGGTAGGGTCTATGACCCCTCAGTGTCACCACCATTTGGACTTGTGGAAGTCAAAAGCACCACAAAGCATGATGCTTCACAGGTTGCACACCTCAAAATTGAGAATGGTTCTGTAAGCCTCAGGCAGTCACACAGATACTATTGGCAGGTTCAGGGTCAGTTGGCAGTAACTGGCCTGGAGTGGTGTGACTTTGTCACAGACACTCAGGCAAATGTGTATGTTGAGAGAATTAGGCGAGATGATGAGTTCATACTTAAAGGGTCACTGCACCCTAAAATAGTTTTTTTTGAGCTGTTGATTGATTGAAAATACTCATAAGTGGTGAACTGTACTATTACCAGGGTTAATATTGACAAAAATCGTGTTTCTCGACAAAAGTAACATTTCGTCTGATTTTGTATTGGAGATATTGCTCTCTCGCGCATACTACAGTTTGAAAACATGCCATGGCATGTTGGTCCAAAATACTATTGGAATGCTGACGTTGTCCTGCACTTCTAGTCCGACACTACGTCACCGGGTCGTTACAAATTAGGACTGAAACGCCCCAACACCTGCTGCCCTGATTAGCCTACCTGTGATAATCCATGTCTGCAGCACTCATTCCCAGATTGACACGAAATCACCATGGTTGATTGGTTGCAGCAGTGCTGCACTCTCTCTCCAAATTTCAGAACGTCTTGCCCATTTTGAAAGCCGTTTTCAGAAATGTGAAGTGGGTGGAGTTATGGGGTGAAGTGACTCTTTAAAATGAAGAACAAGTTGGATCTTTTCTATTTCAACACATACATGAATGTGTATTTGGAAGGAGCTGCCACTAGTTAAATACTTCATTAACTGATTAATACATTATCACACAGCCTTAGTGTGAGTTGTAAAGTGATTTAAAGTGAGTTGTAATAAATCTGTTGTCAATTCAATTCATGCCTTTGTAGCAGGACTAGGTTCATGCCCCTTTTAGTTAGCTTGGCAGTGCCCTTCTGAGTGGCTCTGGGCAATTGGAGGTGAGCCAATCAGTACGTGGGAGCGGCTATAAAGTCTTAGCTTTTATTTTGAAGGCCGACGTCGTAGCTCCATCGTATGCCTGACTCCAGCCTTCACCGCTCCCCGTATTGGCTTCACCGCTGGCCGGTTCCGTGTGTCCGCCGACTTCTCGGTAGGTGATTGAAGTATTGTGTTTGATGTTGGCTACGTTTGTATCATTCAGTGGGCTAACTCAAACATTGGGCTTTAGGAGTGCAGCTAGTCGCTGAACATGGGCCTTATGACTGACCACAGCAGAGCGGTAGGTCACGTTAAACGTTTTTAAAGTAATATGTAAACTTGTGTGGGTTTAATCGTATGTTCTTTGTGTAGCAGATCTCGGGCGTAACAGGGAGCGGCAACATCAAGGCGTCTTGGTCCCAGTTCCGACGAACGCTGCTGTTTTGTCTTGTCTTGTGTCTTGTTTTGTTTCATTCCATTTGTGAGTCGGCTGTGTTTAGCCGCCACGAAGTTGATTATCTGAAGTGACGACAGTCACCTCTACTGACTTTAGCGAACTCACTCTGGAGAGTACTACTGCTGTTAGCGAATCCACACTGGAGAGTACTACTGCTGTTAGCGAACCCACACTGGAGAGTAATACTGACTTGAGCGAACCCACACTGGAGAGAACTCATTCATGTTTTTAATGTAAATAAATAAGAGTTTATTTTTGGAACACATGCCTCTCTGGTTTTCTGTGACCCCGAACCTGTGTTGCCGTTAGCTTAACCCATTTTCAAGTCTCGTAGAACTCATATTCTGAGGGGAAGGGCCTCAGATGGCGTAGTCGTCATGTCAATTTAGCAAACCATCCACTTTGCCACACCTTTAATGTCAGTAAATTCAGTTCGATTGTTCCTGTGGGAATGACAGTTACAACACAGTAACAAAAATTATACTGTTTTGGGCCTGTACATTCAAAGTACTCTTGTTACTTGTAACTGTCATTCCCACTTGGCTTACAGTAGACATGCCATTAAGGGGAGACCACACAAGATAAATGATTAACAAAATATAATATTTATTAAAATATTTACATAAGTCAGCAAATGTAAGACAAAGCAAAGGAGTCATGCAAATCAGTATTGTCATGTAGTGCAAAGAAGGGATTGGGGAAATGGGTAAAAGAAAAGGGCTGCAGCCAGCCAAGACAAAACGGGCAAACAAACATCTGCCTGGTCCTTCAACTGATTTAAGTAAGTTTTTCTGAAGAAAAAAAAATAAGTTAAAGTGGAAGTATGAATGTGGATGCAGCCAGGGTGCGCACACACACACACACACACACACACACCTGACTAAACAAACAGAAAGACAGAATAGTTAAACAAGCCAGACTTAGAGTGGTACGCCACCATTTCAGCCAATTTAGCAAATACACCCTCAAAATCTCAGTCTTCTTCATAAGAGAAAGGTCCTTGAAAATTCACCAAGACACAACAGTTGTGCCAGATTTGACTGACAGTGCCCATCAGTGTGAGAGGTACAGGTGAGTCCCAGATGTGGTTGGCCTTAATTCGGCCTATTACCCTTTCCACCACTATCCTAAGACGTCCTATGGCAGGGCTATTCAATTAGTTTGTAATAGGGGCCAGTTCATGACAGGTATCACAACTGAGGGGCCGGAGAAATATCGATTGAAATATGAGTAATCACGTACAAATGTAGATAATAAACTACAACAGCACCAATATGTGTGTTCAAATGTTGCATTTTGCAAATGCATAATATCTTTTTTTTTTGTGGTTATTTTGTTGTATTTGTGTTTTGGGAATATTTCTGCCACGGGCCCAGACTACCACAGTGGTAGGCCAGCATTGGGAAGGTGACACTGGATCTATATTGCTAATATGTTGCATTTTGTAAAAGCATAATATTGTTTTTTGGTGGTTATTTTGTTGTATTTGTGTTTTGGGAATATTTCTGCCACAGGCCCAGACTACCACAGTAGTAGACCAACATTGGGAAGGTGACACTGGATCTATATTGCTAATATGTTGCATTTTGTAAAAACATAACATCGTTTTTTGGTGGTTATTTTGCTGTATTTGTGTTTTGGGAATATTTCTACCACAGACCCAGACTACCACAGTGGTAGGCATTGGGAAGGTGACACTGAGTCTACATTGCTAATATGGCTAATATGAAATCTGTGATAACATTAACAGCAATGGAAGCAGAGCTTTGCGAAGTAACTGATAGGTCCATACAATTTCCAATGGGTACAAACAGGTTTCAAAACAGTGTTCAAATGAATTTAATGTGCGTTATCGGTCGCATATTTAACTCTTATCAACATACTTGTACATTTAACGTCCCCACATTTAAATTGGACGAACGTGTTCACAAATCAATGTTACAGTACTTACAGTAGACTTGACATCAAGGCGATGGATGTGTAGGCCTATTAGTTTCACACTGAAACTATTTGCGTGGTGCAACCCGTTAAAATGTTACTAGCTCATATACTCCAACATAGTGGCAATTTACGTTGAAATTAAGCTAATATGTTTCACTCGTTCTAAACGTTATGTGCAATTGGCTGAGGTGCAATGGCTGCAAGGCTTCAGAGCGAGTGAGAGCATGCAACAGAAATGATGCCACCAAAGTTACTCCTATTTGCTCCAATAGCTACATTACGAGTGGCGAATGTTTTCGCAAGGATCTGCTTGGAGAGGACTTGGAGAGCACTACCGGTGAAATTTCATGCACTAAAAATGCTTCATGCTTTGAGGGAAACAACTTGGATTTGGCGCACGTCAACATGTTGGTGACGCTGCGTAAAAGCGAAGCAAGACACAAGTTAGTAATGTCTTTGCATGATACACAGTAACACAGTAGCCTACAACGGCAACGCACCGAACATTATTTTTAGGCGCTACTCGCAGTGTAGCCTATCGCTGTACCTCCATTATCGTGTTTTCCACCAGTTATTTACGCCTCTACCGAATATAAGGATTTGCTCATATAACATCATCAGCCAACACTTCAAGGGCCAGTACAAAGTATCTCGGGGGCCGGATCCGGCCCGCGGGCCGCTAATTGAAGAGCCCTGTCCTATGGCTTGTGTCTTCTCTGTGTCCTCTCTTGAGAATTGGGCAAAACGCTTAAAGGGTGGGATGATTAGCTTTGCTCCAACACCAGAGAGGAGGTCATCAATGACAAATCCTTTGTCAGCCATCACTTCATCACCAGGCTCAAGTAAGGGAAGGATTCCACTGACCTTTGTGATTTCTTTGTCGGAGATGCTTCCAGTATACAGTGGTGAGAAGAATGTCACCAGACCATTGGGCGCAACTCCGATCAGTCCTTTCAAGGTTGTCCTGTTCTTGTAATGGGAGAACGTTTCTGATTGCAGGGTGACGAAGACGGTGCTGCCACAGCAACCTCAGTGCAGTCCAGTATCACACGGACATCGGGACAGTACTTTTGGAATTTCCCAGGTAATGGTTACACGGCTGACAGTAGTAACGCTAACCTGGAACATATCAGCGATGACCTGCTCCTTCATGCCAACAGCTACTCTCATACAGTACATCAGAAACTCATCAATTAATGGCATGGTGCGAGGGGGACTGGGAGTGCTTTCGCTGTTGCCTTCACTTGCCCTCTTAGCTTTGCTCCAGTAGACCAGTCGAGAGGCAGATGGTGCAATGGATTCCCAGAAGATCTTAAACACACGCTCAGATGGAAATTTTGTGTAAAATCTGATCTGGTCATCTGAACCACAATAACGGCTGAAGAGGACCGGGGTTGGTAAGGCAGTCTCTAGCTGGGCTTCCAAGTCTTGGATGCAATTCATGCTATCCTCCAGCATACCTGTGGTGATTAAAGACAGTTTAGTCCTTCATTCAATTTAGTCAAATTATACATTATCTCTCATGATAAATTGTCAATTTCTATTTTAAGTTTTAACGTTTAAAGTTGATTAAACTACATACATGTTGGGACAGTCTTGCCATGGGTTTCATGAAATAAATATCTTTATGGTGAATATTATTGTAACTAGCATTAATAGGCTACAACACAACAACATAGCCAAGGAATTAAGCCAGCGATATGAGGTAAGGATTGTTGTTTAAGCCTTTAACTTAGCTGTGGCAAAATACTGACAAGCAGACATTTAAGAAGACACACCACACAAACACCACTCTACCATGAAGACATAACGTTAATGGTTAAATAAGGTGGGATTTCTTACCTACGGGCGGCGGCGTAGCATAATCATGGTCCAGTTTCAAAGCTTTCTTTGCTATTTCTTTCATCTCCACTCCCACCGAAGTTAAATACTGTCGTTTGTGGTACCGCTCATACACAGACTCCCTTGTTTCTTTAGAGCGGTAATCATTCCAGGGAAAAAGGCTTGGGACAGACTCTGGTTTCAAGCGGCGAACAGTGATCCCCAATACATAATCTTCAGGAACGAAGTGTCTGCTGCAAATGTACGTACTCCCCTTCTTAATGGTGAAATTTGGTCCTTCGTCCCGCCGAATAGCCTGAACCCATTTTTGTTTAGCTTCACCTTAACAGGGAAGGGGTGATACGACAGGTAGGCTAAGGCTGTTTTTGGGCATTACAAGAACAGCTGGGAACGCTACAAGAACTTTTTGTCGAAGCTTGTGCCATCTTTGTTGTTTATCCTGTTGCCGGCTTGCCGGTGAGGAAGTACGTTTACACTACGATTGCGTATTTCCGTTGCCAAATACGGAAGTTGTGTGAAAGGTCTATGGGCCTGGCCTGGTGCACTGGCCTCTCTATGATGCCAGCAACAGGCACCTGAACCTGGGTCTGCAGCAGAGTGAGGGGCACGACCTGAAGAAGGAGTGCAGTTCTTCAAGAAGCTCGCTGCATAACTGCAAGAGAAATAGTTATGACAGTAGAAGACAGCAGCAGTCCTAGATGCAGTCTGTGTACACACACACACACACACACACACACACACACACACACACACACACACACAATTTCATCATCCCCCTCCCACACACCCATTATTGTGTATGTGTAACAGCCTACCAACAAATTTTCCAAACTCACAAAATACCCCCCCCCACACACACACCATTTCCTCATCCCCCTCCCACACACCCATTTACCCAGGGCTGATACACACACAGACACTATATACCTCTTTAATTGCTACATTTAAGAGTTAAGAGTACTAGTTATGACAGTAGAAGACAGCGGCAGTCCTAGATGCAGTCTGTACACACACACACACACACACACACACACACACACACACACACACACACACACCATTTCATCATCCCCCTCCCACACACCCATTATTGTCTACAGATGGTACGGGTCGAGAATGCTCCTTTCTTTGCCGCACATCGGGAATCCCGAAGGTTCGGGACTTTGTAATTAAAACTGCAACCGCAAGGGGGCAACATAAGACCGCCCTAATAACATGAAGGTTCGGGTCATGCCGGAAAACACGGAAAAACCCAAAGACATCGCGCTGGTGACAAGCGGAGAAAAGACGCTCGGCATGTCAGATTGCAGTTGCTGAGTTCTCGAATGTTTTACAGCCTACCTCACAGCTCTCTCACGCGACGTAGCCTATAACTCAGTCAGTCCAGCAGAGATGCCAGAGCCAAAGTTTTGGTCAATGGAGAGGGAGAGAAATGCTCCACATATCCGTCTCATTTAATCCGTCTCATTTCATCCGTCTCATTTAATCATTAAAATGAAGGTGATGACTGGCGAAATTAATCAAACAACGTTTCAATAAACCATTGTTGAAATTAATGAAAATGGTTTTAGAAAATCGCCTATAGGCCTATCAGAAGGAAATAGCCGTCAATTCAACCTGAAAGACTCGATAGGCAACCTTGGATTAATTCATTAATTCATTACGGTTACAAGATCGCATTTCCGTGAGCTATTATTGTCAAGGCGAAGACGAAAGAGATGGACAAGATGGACATTTAGGCTACATTTATATGCTATAGGAATACTTAGAAATGTATAGGCTATTTTAAAACGGAGGCATGTTCATTTTAACCGGCGACGCTGGGTACATGTACCCAGCACTTGTTAACACAGATTTTGTCCCCACCACTTTTGACAACAGAAGGTACAACTGAAGGTACAACTACATATAGGTAGGCTAGTGAACTGGTTATAGACGAGTGTGGGGGAGGGGGAATGATCGCACAAGACAATTGCTCACCATGAAATGGATAGTCTCACAGACGGCTGTCGATTTTTAAATAGCCTACTACATCACTTGTGAAATCGGATTTAATATATAGCAAGTCCATAGACTTTGTTCATCCTATATTATATGCTTTTAAAATGAAATGTGCTGCGGGGAAGCATTGGGGAAGTCAGTGTAGGTTGTCCTGTAACAATTTGCCTCTTATTATAATCAAGAGTATACTGCCACTACGCACATAATAGCCTATAAGGTTACGGGCGGATGCGAGCAACCCCATGCAAAAGAAGGCCTTAAGTTAACAGACAGAAGGCCTGTTTACATGTCAAACATGCATTAAATCTAAGAAACGAAAAACACAAATATATATCACACTGTATTGTGTCGTAAACAGCTAATGAGTTTGTGGCCACTAGTGCGCAACTGCATTGCGCAGTGAGTTGAAGGAGGACCAACACTTATTAACACAAAGCTTTGTAAAGCATTAACAACCACCCCTCAAAATTCATTGTCCACAAGTCCAAACAATAAGTATAAAAATCCGACAATCCTAAACGAGATCTCCCAGAAACGAAAAACAAGTTTGTTGAGTATAGCCTAGTCCTTCCAACAATCTCAGCTTTTGCGTTTGTTAGATAAAAGGATCCTGTGCTGTATTCCAATAAGAAAAAATCATCCACAAGGTAGTTAATGCAGCATGCAGGAATCTATATATATATATACATATATATATATTTAACGCACAAAACGTTGTTAAGCCAGCTCCATACATAACAACAGCTGCCGCGCCATCTCCCCGGCCTCCATTTAAACTAAGGGCAAACCCATTCATTCGTTTTGGGCACGAATGAATGGGTTGGGAGCGTCGCCTGGCTGTGTCATCAGACTGCAATACAGTCGGTCTCGATGGGTTAAATGGCGCGCGTTACTTGAATTTTAATCTGAAGAAGACCACACGGTCGAATCGTCATTCCTTTGTGCTAAAGAAAAGAAAATAAAATAAAGAAAGAAGGATTTCAAGTGTGCAAACCTTTTTCCATTTTCTATGATTTACTCTTGTTCTGCACCGTGACCGGGGATGTGCACAAACTTTTTTACTACACTTGAATTTTAAACCAGCTCTTCTCTTACCAGTAGCCTTTATCCTATAGCCATACTTTAATAATCAGATGTTATGCTCATTTTTGTAGGTTACACCTCACCGGCAAGCACGCACGCTAATGCTGGTTTTGCACATCTACAATATAGGCTAATTGGCCAGGCTATACAGTATATAATAGCTTAGGACTGTATTTTGCCTTCGTGCAACTTTAGTTGTGCTCAATCTAAATTATTGTCAGTAAGGATAGGTCTATTACCAAATGGCGAACCTCGAACAATATTTAGGATATAGAGCCGTGTCCATTACGCACTACAGTTATTTTTTAGGCTATTGTTTTATTTGAGTGTTTTTGTCTACCATTTGCCTGATGAGCCAGACCCACATCAAGATGTAGGGTCTGGACACTCACCGTAGACAGGGCTCAATCGGAGGGGTGGGATAAACAGTTGTCTTTCAAATTCCCTCCCCGCAATAGGATAACGCTAAACGAATCATCTTCTTGTTTTCAAGTAGCAGGATGCGTTACTGTCGCAACTTCTGGTCGCATGTCAGTCACCATTATGTTAAGCCCACCCACTGACTCTATACACGCTGTGATTGGCCCGCTTTTATTTTCCATTTCTCAGCTCCTTAGCTCTACAGAGCGTTGCTAGACTGCCCCGCCAGCCAAATTACATTTGCTGCCGCTAGGGGCGTCTAGATTTCTAGGCTAGTCTACCATGGCAAACATAGTTGAAACGTTCGCTCTAAACGTATGTATTTCCAATCGGCTTTCACAATCAGCTACAGCTGCGCCGATGATCACCAGGAAAACTTGCAATGTCTATACAGAACTGCTGTCACTTCCCCGAGTCGCCAACGCAACATGCACAACAATATACCGATATTTAGCAAACACATGTATTTCCAGCTCTGAAAACCGATGAAGTCCAGATCTCAGTGGCCTCATAGCTGCCTGCAGCCATGCATAGTAAGCCTAATGATAGCCTAATAGTTATGACATTAATAGCCTATTAATGACCTCATGTCAGAATGTCACGTTGTTTAAAAAAAAAAAAGTTAAATACCGTCTAGTGGGGATATATCGGAATGAACAGCGGATACCAGCTGGGTTGTAAAACATTCGAAAACTCTGCAACTGCAATCTGACATGCCGAGCGTCTGTTCAATACAGAAGAAGACTTTAACTTATATTACTTAGCCTATATATTTCTTATAACGAAACGTGAAGAAAAAATACGAGGACTCACCATCTCGTTTCTCCGTGTTTCCCCCAATACCATGGCGACAAAGATAAATAAATATGATTTGACATTTAAGCTGATTGTTGTCAAATTTGATGATTAAATGAGATTAAAGAGTCGACTATTGACGGATATGCAGTCTTCATCATTAAATGCAGCTGAAATGCGGGTTGAAACTTTCTGCCACCTGGTGGTTGTTTGGGTACATTGCCTTAGCCTTAGGGAAAAGGTGCATTCTCAACCCATACCCACTGTATGTGTAACAGCCTACCAACAAATTTCCAAACTCACAAAATACCCCTAACTTTCTTTAATCAATATGGTGTAGGCTATGTGTAATAACATTAATTTAAAATCGCATAAATGCAAGCAAGCAAGCAGGCACACACACACACACACACACAGGCATGCATGCACTTGGCTTTTGTATTCATATTCATCGAGTTTTGCTTTCATGTTGTAACTTCAATAACACCCCATGTGAACCTGAGTGGATGAGCCGATCTATATTTCATGTAAGCACACAACACTCTAAAAATGGTGGGAAAGCAGGCTGGTCCACAAGATAGCACCGAGGTTCTAAGAATTCTGGAGCTGGTTCAATAAGGTGTTTTCTGTTGGACGCCCTGGGTGGATATTTCATCATCAGTAATCCGCATGACTGTGCTGCCCCAATATTTTGTGTCTCTACAGACAGGTGCACACTAACTTACGTTGATGAATCTGCAATAGCAGACAAAGATACTGTAAGTATGTGTGTCTGTGTCCACAGAGCACTCCCAAATGTACAGATGTGTCTCTTATATTGTGGAAAGATCAATATTTCACATAAGTTGTTTATTACACATAAACTATAATGTTTCAAGCATCTTTTTCCCCTCAATTTTGGCCTGGCCTATACTGTGCCAACATGCAGTAGATAGAAGGTCAACCCAATCCAAACACAAAGACATACCAAATCAGAGTCCACATTTGGCATCTACATGCAAATCTTATTGGTGTTGTTGGCATAAAGTGGAGCTGGAAGTGGTTTGCTGGTTAAGTTGGTAAAGTAGTATGGTGGTTAAGATGGATGAAATTAAATGATACAAGTATGAATGGGCCCATACAGTCAGGGGCAAATTATGGTCAAACCGCCCTTTTATTGCCAATAAATTGCATAAGTAAGGATTGTTCTTCTTGGGCATTGTGTGGTTTTTCCATGAAACATGGAAATGCCCTCAAAGAACCACTGTGGGCGGTTCACAAAGGCCCCATGACCAGTCCTGGAAGGAGAATGTGTGGATGTGTGTTGATGTTCTTTTCAACATGATCTTCATCACCTGAATTCTGAATTCTGAAATCCTTGCTTACTCACCCTTGATCCTAAAACGACACAATTTGGCACTTAAGTGGGAAACATGTCTGCGTACATTATTTGTGTATGGTGCACAGGATGCAAACATCATCGGCATAGTCGGCAACATTGTGTACTTAATTGCGTGCATTGACTTGTGCCGGTGAGTCTGCAACAGCAGGAAACAATATACTTTGGAGAACTTGTGTGCATGTCCACGTTTGCATTGGATAAATCAGTGTCCACAGAAGTGTACCTCCTGCCTTAGTCTCCTTGCTGATGACTGATGAAGTATGCAAAGGCACTCCCTGACTGTTGGAGGAGTTTTAGGAGTGAGCAGTTTTAATGAGGCATTAAACAAATGGATGCAAATAGATACTGGGGAAAGCCAGGCACACATGACGCATATATGTAACTCCCACAGGGAGTCCTGAAAGCCCTTAGTTAGCAGCTCTTCAGTGCAGGGACAATGCAGCTGGGTATCCTCTCCATCTTTCTCTTCTCTTTCTCCAACCTTCATCTTTTGGAGTACTTTTGCGAGGCATCTGAGTTCAACCTTGATGGAGACTACCTGATCGGAGGCCTCTTCCCTGTTCACTATACATCAGACCTAACTAAGTCAAGACGGCCTGAAGCTGTGACAAGCTGCCTCAAGTAAGTATAAGTGGATTCACAGGATAAATGTGAAGTGTGACACTTAGAATGGAGGTCATCTTAGTATAGCCTTGATTCTCCCTGGGCTCTATTATCTTATAAAAACATTAGCATAAAACATTCATATGTCAACCAGTGTGTTCACCTCTATCACCATGGGCAAATTCATGTTACAAAAATACTTTCTCCTACTCCTTCTCACCTCTTTTCAACAGAAAGCCCATGAACTTGCGAGGCTATCGAGGGCTTCAGGTGATGAGGTTTGCTATTGAGGAGATCAACAACTCCAGCACCCTCCTGCCTAACGTAACCCTTGGTTACCATATCATTGATCACTGCACCGATGCTCAGAATTTCCCTGACATCCTCCATTTCTTTTCTGTTAATGGCTCTGTGGAAGTCATTCAGACTTATAACCACTACTACTCTCAAGTGATCAGTTTCATTGGTGCCTTCAGTAGCACTGAAACTATAAGTCTGGCTCCAATGTTCATGGCGGACCTGATTCCAATGGTAAAGATTTAAAACATGTTTAAAGTTATGCTCTCTGCCTGTGGAATATTAAGGTATTACATTTTGGCTGTTCTATTGTGTGATAATTGTAGTGAGCACTGCATTGCTCAGTGGAAACACCAGACTTTCCATAGAAAATGTAACTGCCCTCTCCTGCTAAATGTTTTAGATATTTAATGTTTCGTAATTGAAGCACTACGCCTTCATGTAGGTCTATCTTTTCCAGACTGCCATGCTCCAAAGTTACAAATGTGTTGTCACTGAGAAATATTCAATATACACTATATTGCCAAAAGCATTGGGTCACCTGCCTTGACCCCCATATGAACTTCAGTCACACCCTATTCTTAATCCATAAGGCCAAAGCCATCGAAGTTGCGTCAGCTGATGACTTCAATGTTAGAGCCAGATTAGAGCGGTCACGTGGTTAGTGGTAGTCTCAGTAGTTCCTTTGGTCCCTGGTTTACTACGGGACTGACAGCAGCGATCACATTTTTATTTACTGTAAATACTCAATGAAAATTACTATAAACTGCATTGCCACATACATATATTACTCACTGAAAATGCATTATTATGCACACGACCATAAGTCATGTAGAGAAGTCTTATTATAACACCTGAGATATTCATTCATTCCCCCATTGAAAGGAACTACTGAACGACCATGACATACCAGATGTGCCTCCATTTTTTGGACACGGGAGTGAATGGTTGTGTCGCAACTTTGAGATATCGATGGCTTTGCATAGGGCTTAATATGACATTGGTCCACCCTTTGCAGCTATAACAGCTTCAACTCTTCTAGGAAGTCTTTCCACAAGGTTTAGGAGTGTGTTTATGGAAATGTTTGACCATTCTGTCAGAAGTGCATTTGTGAAGTCACACACTGATGTTGGACGAGGAGACTGGCTCTCAGGTGTTCTATTGGATTGAGGTCAGGACTCTGTGCAGGCCAGTCAAGTTCTTCCACACCAAACTCTGTCATCCATGTCTTTATGGACCTTGCTTGGTGCAGTCAGTCATGTTGGAACAGGAAGTGCCCATTCTCAAACTGTTCCCATAAAGTTGGAAGCATGGTATTGTCCAAAATCCCATTCAGAGTTCCTTTCACTGGAATTAAGAGGCCAAGCCCAGTTCGGGGAAACATTATTTTGTCAGTAGATATAGCTCTTTAGAGATTTTTTGCTATTTATAATAGTAATATATATCATGACTCTATAGGGAGATCTACAGTAGCCAAAATGACCTAAACCTGCATAGTGTGCCTTTAAACATTTTTTATTACTATAATATTTTGGTTACACTTTACCTCAAGGTATCTACTGTACATACAGTAAGAGTGACATGACACTGTCATGAATGTGTCATAAACGTTATAAACAAGTCATAAACGTTTATGAAACAGTATTTTAACATTTTAAAATTAAAAGCATCATTTGGTTTTAAGTTAGGGACAGTGTCATGTCAATCTTATGTAGATACCTTCAAGAAATGTTACCAATCTTTTATGCATTATCTTCAGCCTGGCTCTGCCGACTGTTGTGCATCTGAGTGTGCACGTGCTCCTGTTATCACAGGGAGATTCTATCAAACTTGGGCCCTAGATGTTACTCTAAGGGTGAACTAAAACTAAGGTTGCCTTCAGTTCTGTTTGACTCGAGTGTGATTATTCCCCCTATAGCCCTGCCCTATCTGGTCTCTCTTCATATTATATTTTTGTTTGTGCATCCGGGTCTGTTTATGTCGGTTCTGTAGACTGTGTTATCAAAATTAACCGAACCAGCAGTCCAAAGGAACTTAGGTGTGGTTCAAAGGGTCTTGTGTGAATGTGCCCTAAAGTCTAATCTTTTTGTTTTCCTTGAAGGTTAGTTATGGAGCCAGCAGTTCCACTCTCAGTGATAAACTGACGTATCCATCCTTCATAAGAACCACGCCTAGCAACAAAAATCAGATTGAACTCATCATTCACATCATCAAGCACTTTGGTTGGAACTGGGTGGCATTCATTGGCTCTAAATCTGAGTACAGCGCGAATGGCTTTCAGATGTTTGTTGACATGATTAAAAACACAGGCATCTGCCTGGGTTACCAAGAGATACTCGCAGACATATCAGAGTTGAACTCAACATTTTACAGGATAGACACACTCAAGATTAATGTCATTATCCTTTTCATTGAGGAACTCCTTGCTGTGAAAGTTGTCACCTCCTCAGTACAACTAAATGTCCACAATAAAGTCTGGATTGCCAGTGATTCCTGGTCCTTGAGCAACCACTTGCTCAGACTTCAGGGAATAAATACAATCGGCAGTATTATTGGTGTGACACCAATAGTTGTGCCCCTACCTGGCTTTAATGAGTTCATTTACCAGTCACAAGACAGAGCTGATTCTGTCCACAGTGCTGAAGGCTTCTGCAACCAGGCCTGTGATAACTGTTCCTCCGTCACCCCAGAGGATCTCATCAATGAAAATCCCAGCTACAATTTCCCTGTTTATTCGGCTGTGTACACCATAGCAATGGCTTTACACAAAGTTCTACAGTGTAACCACTCAGGATGCAACAAGACCCGCACAGTATATCCCTACATGGTGAGAAGTATCATCATGTTCTATATTTTTTTCTGTATGGTTTATTATGAAGTGATGCATAGTAGGCCTATTATATCTGTTGAGAAGAATCAATGTAGAACGTTTGATGGCACTTCACATCTCACTTTTCAAACTTAGAACATCTGACTTTCTGCCAATCATTTCACATTATATTAATTACAACACCAATTCTGAAAAAAGATGGGATACTGTGTAAAATGCACACAAAAACTAAATATGATAACCTGCTAATCTCATAAACCATTATAGCTGCAATAATGACATAGACAACAGAGGCTGTCTCTCAGAGGTAAATGCAGAGGCAAAAAGGCCCCAAAATACATTCTCTCCTCCTCCTCTTCTACTGTATGTCTTACCCATCTTGTTTTGACTTGCTTTCCATTTCCAAGGCTGGTCTTAAGAAAAAAATATTCCTTTCTGACCCTGGTGTGTTCAAAGTTAGCAAACAGAGGCACAAACATTCATTTAAATATGAAGAGCTCTGTTCCAAAATGCTATATCCACCATTTTAATGCATTTCATTTAATATAATTTCAGCGGAACTGTAATTGGATTGTTATTTGATTGATATTTACTCAATCAAAACAACACAACCGCACTTGTATTATTACCCGAAATACACAATTAAATAACATGACTCATTAATGTAATCAAAAATGGATTTATAGCATTTTGGAAAGAGCTCTAGGCACTGGAAACATCTCTTTAGAGCATTTGCATTTTACGTGCAAACTTTGGTGACACACAAAAAACTTTTTGCAACCGTTTATGATTATGTGCCTTTGGATGCTGATTTCAATGCCCCTGTGGGTTCTGTACAATGTCTCTTTCCATACATAACTTGCACCACTTAAATAAAGTTGAGCTGAATTTTGACTTCCATTCTAGCTTCTGCAGGAAATCAAACGATTGCGGTTCCATCTGATTGACTTCTGGATATCTTTCGACAAAAATTTGGATCCACCTGCACGCTACTCACTTGTGTTCTGGGACACCAGTAATCACTCTGTTGAGATTAATCAGATTGGCACATTTAGCAACTATCCTGTGTCAAATCTGACTATTTTCGACACACAACTACACTGGCATGGCAGTGGACTGGTGAGTTTAACCCTGCGTTTTAGTACAGCAGTTTGGTACACATTCTTTCACTGCACCGTTTACATCTATAGTGTGGTTGCTCACTAGAGTGCATTCCCAAATGAAAAAAACACAGCAAGAAACCAGCTAATGCTGGAAGCTGGTTCTAGCTGGTCTTTGCAGGTTTTCTTCCAGCTATTGCTGGTCTTTGCTGGTGTAGCTGGTTAGGCTACCAGGTGGACATGCTGGTGTGACCATCTGAGGAAGCTGGTCATGCTGGTGTGACCAGCCTGTCACGTGCAATACAGCTGGTGTAAGATGGTCATGCTGGTGACCAGCCTGTCAAGCTTGACATTGTTGGTGTATGATGGTAATGCTAGTGTTCTAGAATGACCAACATAAGCTGGCATGGCCAGCAAAAAACAGTAATGTGGACCAGCAACACCAAAACGACTAGCTTGAGGTGGCACGGCAAGCGAAACCACCTGAATTACCATCGTAAACCAGCTGAGAGTATGTTTTCGCAAAAGTTTTGCTGGTCTAGCTGCGGTCAACCATCATGGGGCGGTCAACCATCATGGGGTGGTCAAACAAGCTGGTCAACCAGGAAACCACTGTAAGCTGATCAGGCTGTTTTTTTCAGCAGGGTTATGTAATCTTTAGGCAGTCTTTTCTAAACGTTGAATCTTTAGCAATAATGGCTAGCCTTCTCCAATTGTTTAATTTCTCAAACTCTGTAAAATAAATAAATAAATAATGATGATAATAGTAATACTAACAATAATAATGGTGACAATTAGGGCAATCATACATGTCGGCTGCACAGAAAAGATGTTCAGCAAGTATGAGATGTTTAACAGTGCAATTAATGTGTTTTGAAGGTGCCATTCTCCAACTGCTCTGTTGAGTGTAAGCCAGGACATGTGCGGCAGAAGTCTGGTCTTCATGAGTGCTGTTTCACTTGTGTGGAATGCCCCAGGAACCAATATTCCAACCATACAGGTAGAGCAAAATCACCCTCTCAGACATACAGTAAAAGACGCGGATGCTATTTGCACACAGGTGTAAATACCCATTCATGCTAATTGTACCCAGCAGGATTTGTCTACAGTATGTGGCTATTCATCACACCTGGGTGTAGATAGCATGGCATAGCAGAAACATACACCCAGGTACTCATTGCCAACAGTGCTATTTACACCCATAACGGTGTACGTAATGGTAGCCAGCAGCTGGTAGGCTACATGGCTGGGTCTTGAATTCTTGGGTCTTGACATCTTGAATTCCTTCAATCAGAAAGTTAGCATGATGACACTGTAGTTTACTGGTTTAGCTTCCTTTCTTTCTTGCAAAAGTGAGTTGTATCACTGTAGCTTGTCTCTGATTGGAGGAGTTTAACATGTTACAACTGTCTCCTGTTACAACTGCCCCTGATCTCCACTGCGTTGTGTAAACCTCCTTCCCAGTGCCTTGAAAGTTGTACTTGTTGTGAGAGAGCTAGCAGCCTGAACTTCAAGCTGAATTGCCAACAAGCTCAACTCTTAATCCGAGGTGCTGTTGTGTGAGGCCTCAAGTCCTGGCGAGTGCTGGGCTGAGCTTTGAGGTCAACACAACGCAGGTTACGGCGGACATGCAGACATACAGGACATTCTTGCATATTTATGCACACCAGGCTTGTGCGAAATTCAGAATTGAATTGAGAATGACTCCTAAATTCCAATTCAATTCTTGAGTTTGAATTGAATTTGAATTGAGGTCAAAAATAGGATGCAGAATTACAATTCGAATTTTAATAAAAGGAAGTAGAATTGAAATTGAATGAAATTCAAAGAAATTCATATACATAATTTAAGAGTAGTGTTTAACAATGAAGTTTCACAAAATATGTCAGATATGATCGCAACAAACACACAACTTAATTAAAAACAGTCATTAATTACATTTGCAAAGTAACCCTCCCTAAAGTGAATGTACTGTATGTGAGATTCAACTCATTCTTCCTGTTATGTGACTGTGAAATTATTTTGAATTGCCATGAATTGAATTCCACTTCCTGTCATTCCAATTCAAATTCAAATTCAACTTCCTGTGGGGTCAGGCCAATTCAATTCAAATTCCAATTCATGAATTGAATGGAGGCCAATTCTAAAATTCGGAATTGTGCACAATCCTGATGCACACTATGTATGTGCAAATCTATCAATCAATTTGACTCTTATTCTGGTGGGATCATTGAAGGTACATTCTCATACTCATTCATTGTTGGCCTGTTTTCCAAAACACGAGGACCTAATCTGAAAATGCTCTTAGTTTTGATGACTGCTTGCTGTTTTTTTCCTAACCTTTTTTCCTTCCTTTAGCTAACCTGTACTCATGTCTGAAGTGTGGCAAGTATGAGTGGTCCGATGCTGGAAGCACATCATGCCGGACACGTTCCATGGAATACCTCCGTTTCTCCGATGGCTACTCCATTGTCCTCATGGTCCTTGCATCCGCCCTCATGCTCCTGTGTGGGGGGGTGGCCGTGCTGTTTGCTGTGCACCGCTCCACGCCGGTAGTGCGGTCAGCAGGGGGCAGTATGTGCTTCCTGATGCTGGGCTGCCTCGCCGCTGCCGCCACCAGCGTCTTCTTCTACTTCAGTGAGCTGTCAACCTTCAGCTGCATATTTAGAGACTTCGTATATTGCTTTTTCTACACCGTGTGCTTGTCCTGCCTTTTAGTCCGCTCCTTCCAGATCATCTGCATCTTCAAGATGGCTGCCCTCTTGCCCAAAGCGCACACATGGTGGGTGAAGCACAACGGCCAGTGGTTGGTGGTGGCTGCCCTCTCTCTCCTCCAGCTCCTGCTCTGTGCCGTCTGGATGACCGTCAGTCCCCCTTTGCCAAAAGAGGACACGTCATTCAAAGACCAGATTGTCCTGCAGTGTAGTGCCAATGATATTGTCCTCTCATATCTCTCTATCATGTTCATGCTTATCCTCAGTGGCCTCTGTTTCTGCTTCTCCTACTTGGGAACAGACCTGCCCAAGAACTACAATGAAGCCAAAGCCATCACTTTTAGCATGTTGCTGTTTTGGCTGAGCTGGGCCATTTTCATCACAGCTGACCTGTTGGCCAAGACCAAGTACGTGCAGGTGGTGAAGATTGTGGTTGAGCTGAGCTGTTTGTATGGTATCATGTTCAGTTACTTCATCCCAAAGTCCTTCATTATTGTCTTTCAGACTGCAAGGAACACACAGGAGTATTTCCAAGCCAGTATTCAGAGTTACACACAAACCATAAGTAGAATGTAGGTCATTTGCTTGTTGCATATTTTATAATGGTGAAATGGCCTCTTTGAAATTGTTAGTGGTTTTTGTACTGAGTAGTAGCTGTCAAATATCAGATATTCTAGTGATATTCTTCATTTTTACTTGTTTTCCAAGTCTAATGACTACTGCAGGACTATCCAACATTCCACGAAAGCCTACAGGAAACAACAAAGCAAAGCAAACTGTAATTTTCCAACTATTATCCACGGCTTATACATTGATTTTGCAAAATTTCTTTAGCTATGAGGTTACAGTTATACACAGGGGGAGTTAATATGGTATTACAGTTACATGTTTTTTTTAACTTGCAGAAAACACTGTCCTGCGGCTTATACTGTACATAATGTGGCTAATACACAGGAAACTGCTGTAGAGCTTGCTAAAATGTTAGACATAATGTAACAACTTCTCAAATGTTGTGTGTTTTCTCTCTGATACCAATAAATATATTTAAATCTCTTACTGTTTGATCTATGTGCATGTCACACTCACAACATTGACAGGGTAAGTATTTTGATTGATTAGCTCAAATGAAATACAAACGAATATCAGGAGGTCAGATGGCAAGACTGTATGGCAAGATTGTTACTTTGCCACACAAGACTATTCACCTCTAGGGAATGGGTTGATATGCAGCGGTGCCCGTATCGTATGGAGATATATTTTAAAGACGGACTGGCCATTCTCAGCACAGTAGCTTCTATGTCAGTACATCCTTGTCATAATGTATTCTCTTAGATATTGTAATATACAGTATTGTTATGAAGTGCTTTCTTTATTTTTACTCAAAAGCTAATGTCATCATTATCTGATTATTTAAAAATGTATTTGTCTAAGACGTTAAAACCAAGGAACTTCCTGTGGGGCCATGTTGCGTTGGTTGGTTGGTTGGTTGGGTTGGTTGCAACCAGAAACTTCCTAACTCACAAATCCTATATTTGTTTGTTTAGACATGCAATGTAGCTTGTACATATTTTGAAACTACGGAGCAGTTATCTGAATTAATCAAGGGTGCAAATAATCACTCCGATTAATCAAATGAAAAGAAACAACAACAGTAGGTGTGTATAGAATTTTGCATATTATGCAATGTGGAACTGATTTGTTTATTTAGTGGTGCCATGGAAAACCGGCAGCCAAACACAGGAAACAAATGGCACTAGACCATTACTGGTCGACAGAAAAAAACATATGTTTATTCTAAACCCAGAGTTCAGTCAATAAGTTATAAGTATTGGTTATTGTAATATGTAGAAAGAACAGACCATGGTATTGCTATCAGATGGAATATACAGTGGGGAGAACATGTATTTGATACCATGCTAAAGTTGCCTAAAAAGAGGAACATAAAATCATCATCTGACAATTGATCTTAATGCCTTAATTCAAAAAATGAGTAAAAATCAAACCGCTAAGGTAAAAAATTTATCCTGGATCCATGAAATACCTGGCCTTTAAAAATAAAAATCTGCCTGCCCATATCTGAACCCTATGTCTTAAATTCCCAAATTACATAGGGAGTCAAATACTTCCTTCCCCCTAGCATTTAAGGAAGAACATTTATTTATTTTGCTATAGATTCTTTAATCACACGGAAAATTGGTGTAGGCTACTTAGCGGTTTGATTTTTACTTTTGAATTAAGGCATTAAGATCAATTGTCAAATGATGATTTTATATTCCTCTTTTTAGGCAACTTTAGCATGGCATGGTATCAAATACATGTTCTCCGTACTGTACATTATTCAGGAGATTGACTCTCGCCACTGAATCAATTGACTCAATGCAAACAAGCCACATTCTTGGTGAACCGCCTCATCAGGTAGAGCAGTATCAGGTTTGTAAACAAAACAAACACCAACCTCAGCCAGTCTTAAAACGTGATTTGGCCATTTGGCCTTTACTGTCCGCTGAAGTAGCCTATGCAAATGCCTCTGTCTGGCTTTTGTTTTTAGTAACTGATTAATGAAGCATCAAACAGACAGATGCAAATGGTGATGCGAGATGGCACACACAGAGCTTGTGTCTAAATCTCCTCCGATCATTCAAGCAACTCTTTAATGGAAGCGCAGTAACAATGCAGCCTCAGCGAGTTGTCCTCTCTATCTTTCTCCTCTGGCTTCACAATCCTCACTCGGGCCAGGCATCTGAGCTCAACCTTGATGGAGACTACCTGATTGGAGGCCTGCTCCCTCTTTGCTCCATACATACAACTCAGACAAGAAGACCTGAAGCTGTAAACTGTTGCGAGTGAGTATGTTTAATGTTCCTGTTCCGTGCTTAAATATCTGTAAGTTGTTTGAATGTTTGTGTCAACTTGTTTTGTCAACTTGAATTCACCATTTAAAGGTCCGTTTACTGTGCTGATGTACGTCTCTCTTTGCCCAAAATATAGATTCATTGAACATTACAGTACATTCTCCCATCAAAACTTTACAGTAGATCTTCAAGTTCATCTGTACGGTAATTACTGACTTGAGACTTGTACGTTTTCACAATTTCTCCTCTTTTGAACAGAAAGCTGTTCTTGCATCAGGGGCTCCAGGTGATGAGGTTTGCATTTGAGGAGATCAACAACTCTACCACCCTCCTACCTAACATAACTCTTGGTTACCAGCTCATTGATTATTGTTCAGATGCTCACAACTTCCCTGCCATTCTCCAGTTCCTCTCAGTCAAAGGCTATGTTAAACCCAGGAAGATCTACAATTTCTTGCCCAAAGTCATTGGTCTCATCGGGGCCTTCAATAGCCATGAAAGTAAAGCCCTAGCTCCACTGGTGATGATGGACCTAATTCCAATGGTAAATATATTGTTAGAGCTTTTATAACTTAGATATATTTAAGCAATAAGCCCCGAGAGGCCGTGGGTTATACTGTATAATCGAACAGCTAAGGGGCGTTGTTAGGCACGACGCGAAGCGGAGTGCCTAAAACCCCCTTAGCTGTTCGATTATACAGTAGCCTATAACCCACGAACTCGAGTGGCTTATTGCTTTTCTAAAACGGTTACTACGTCGATCTAGCAAGATTTCATGAAACGAAGGTACAGCAACGACAATGTAACGATGTATTCATAGATAATCTTTCTTCCGCCAAGAAATATATTCCCTCTTTATGAATGGTTGCCATGCAACAAGAAGACGCAGCCACTGCTAGTTTTGTGCTAGCGCATTACTATAGAACGAAATGCGGTCAAGGTGTGAGTTTATCATGATATTTACAACGGCATCGAACGCGATTCAGCCAATCACAATCAAGGACCGGAACTATCCGTTTTAGAATTGTAGATTTGATTAAGTGGTCTTAGTGTGTTACACTCTAGGCTAAAGGTGTGAGACTCTAAAAGTATACCTTACTGAAGTTGTTTACTTTTCTAGGCCTCAATGTATAATCAACAGAAATTGTACGTAGCTACTAATGTTTCGAAAAACATTTAAAAAACCTTGATGTCAACCTTAAGGTACAACTAGTGAATGGCGTGGCATTGAGAATGTTTGGAAACCAGACCCAGAACTGACAAGAAAATAACAGAAACATTCAACTGTGCCATCCCTTGCTGAAGGGTCCTTGACTTTGAAAATGGTCACACTTTACGTATGTAAAGCTAGACCTTACTGTGTTATGTAATAGGTGCTATATTACTATAACGTGGCTGTTGCATCACTTTTATTTTCCTGCACAGGTCAGTTACTCAGCGAGAAGCTCCGCCCTCAATAACAAACGGGTGTACCCTTCCTTTGTGAGGACCATACCAAGTAACACACATCAGATTGAACTCATCATTCACATCATAGAACATTTTAACTGGAACTGGGTGGCATTCATTGGCTCCAAATCTGCTAACAGTCAAGATGGCTTACAACTTTTTAAGGAAATGATTCACGACAAAGACATCAGCTTAGCTTACCATGAGCTACTGTCTGCCAAGTCACAGTTAAACACAACATTTGAAAATATAGACAAGCTTAAGATCAATGCCATTGTCCTTTTCATTGAGCCACATTTTGGCGAGAGCATCCTGTCCTCAGCTATAGAGCTCAATTTCCACGGTAAAGTCTGGATCACCAGTGATGCCTGGTCCATGAACCAGTTGTCCAAACGCCATGGAACGGGTTCAATCAGCACTATCATTGGTGTGACACCTACAGCTGTGCCCTTTCCTGGCTTTAATGAGTTCATTTATCATTCAAAACACAGAGCTGAATCTGTCCATAGCCCTGAAGGCTTCTGCAACCAGGCCTGTGATAACTGTTCCTCAGTCAGCTCAGAAGATGTCATCAATGAAAACCCCACCTACTCTTTCCCCATTTATTCTGCTGTGTACACCATGGCGATGGCTTTACACAATGTTCTGCAATGTAATCACTCAGGATGCAACAAGACCCACACAGTATATCCGTACATGGTAAGGACTAGAGATGCACGGTGATATCATTATCTGTATCTACGTATATTTGGGTCAACAAAAAGTCAGTTTGGACTTGGAAATAAAATAAATTGTTTCTTTCATAGACCCCTCAGATTTATTTTTTTAACATTACAATGTCTTAATGTATGGGTTCAGTTAATAAACAACTTTTTGCAATTAGCCCTAAGGACCCTCATGTTTGGATGTATTTTGTTTGCATTTGCTTACATTTAGTTTTGTGTACTCTCATTCTAGCTCCTCGAAGAGATAAAGCGTTTGCAGTTCCTCTTGAACAAAGTGCCCGTGTCTTTTGACAAGAATTTGGACGCACCAGCCCATTACTCCATCCTGTTCTGGGACACCAGTTATAACCCAGTGAAGATTCGTCAGATCGGCACATACACTAACTATCCAGTTTCAAATCTGACTATTTTCAACACACTTCTTCAATGGCCTGGGAGTGGCCTGGTGAGTTTAGGCATGTCGATCACCATGATCGATCAATAGATAGACCGTTAGATTGATCGATAGGTCTAATCTTGCTAGGTTGTTATGTTGGTTGAGAGCATCTCACATAGCTCTAGCTAGTGAAAGATGCAAAGCATGTTTTCAGTGTCTGTGAAGATCATGGTTGATGGTAAGAATGTGTGGAACTAGCCTGGGGAACTGACTTTGCAGGGAGTCTGGCCTGGATCCATTGGCAAACGTTTATTTCCTGGTTGGTGAACGCTTGTCTGAAGTTTGAAATCATTGGAGTTCAATCACTTACATTTGAAGTATGTTAACCATGGGGGACACAACGATAACGACAGGCTTGCCATTTAAATATAATCACTCTCAAGAATGCCCTCTGTTCGTTTGTTGGTTGTTGCCGGAGTAAACGAGGGTGGATCAAATTATTCCAGACGGAGTACAGTAGGGGGAAAAAATTGAGCGGAAGTACGTAGACGGGCGGAGTCAGGCTTGCGTGGAACATGTTTTGCTTCAAATGCCCATAGATGGTTTGGAGCTGTCCACTGGATAGTGTACCTCACTGCTAGCCTGGCACGCCCTCCCAGTGACGTAACACCTTCGCCGTTGCTGTCGCTGGTCTGGTCAACTGCTAATCGGGAAGGATTTCTGAATTCCCCAAATCTGCGGAACTGCCCCCTTTGGTCGAGAACCAATCAACTTTGAGCAGCTCCAACGGCTCTGGGTAGAGGCGTGTTCAAGGCAGAGGAAAGAGTGTTGTTATTGGTTTAAACTCGGCAAACCGCTTTCTGACATCGACCAGTAGCAAATCGAGGCACTTAAAGGAGGCGAGTCAACCAAGCACTAGGAGAAACCGTGTAGCACAGGCTCTTGGTCAGACTAAAGTCTCGCAGAGCCTTTCAAGTCGATGGCAATCAGGCTACCTCACTGCTGCAAAGGAAAAGGGAAAGGGAATGCTTCCCTGGGTCAAGAGAGTTTTTTAGTCTCTGTAAAAGTTCAAGGTGCTTATCAGAAAAAAGTCTCCAAATACTTAAAGAAAAAAGAAAAAGAATATTGGCACAATGATAATGCCTTTACTAGACACTCGCTACAACTTGCTACTACTGTTAATGTATTTATGATTTGAAGGTGCCATTCTCCAACTGCTCTGCTGAGTGTAAGCCAGGATATGTTCGGCAACAGGAAGGCCAACATCAATGCTGTTTCACTTGTCTGGAATGCCCCAGTAACCAGTATGCCAACCACACAGGTAGAGAGCAACATCACCCACTCAAAAAATCCTGTAAAATCCTCTAGGCTACCGGTACTGTACCTGTCCGTTGAATTGGTTGTTTTGTTGTTCTCAATAACGTCACTTACAGCAGTGAACCCGAGTTGAACAGCAGTAAACCTGAAAGGGAAGAACGAAATTACGGTAACTTAGTTTTGTTTCCCGTCCCTCTTTCTCCTTTAGCTAACCTGTACTCATGTCTGAAGTGTGGCAAGTATGAGTGGTCCGATGCTGGAAGCACATCATGCCGGACACGTTCCATGGAATACCTCCGTTTCTCCGATGGCTACTCCATTGTCCTCATGGTCCTTGCATCCGCCCTGATGCTCCTGTGTGTTGGGGTGGCCATGCTGTTTGCTGTGCACCGCTCCACGCCGGTAGTGCGGTCAGCAGGGGGCAGTATGTGCTTCCTGATGCTGGGCTGCCTCGCCGCTGCTGCCACCAGCGTCTTCTTCTACTTTGACAAGCCGACACCTACCAACTGCATGGTCAGGAACATAGTATATGCCTTTTTCTACACAGTCTGTGTGTCCTGCCTTTTAGTCCGCTCCTTCCAGATCATCTGCATCTTCAAGATGGCTGCCCTCTTGCCCAAAGTGCACGCGTGGTGGGTGAAGCACAACGGCCAGTGGTTGGTGGTGGCTGCCCCCTCTCTCCTCCAGCTCCTGCTCTGTGCCGTCTGGATGACCACCACTCCCCCTTTACCAGTGGAAGAGAAGTACTCATTCAAAGATCAAGTTGTCCTGATCTGTCTTGTAAGCAATATTTTCACAGCTTGCCTGTGCAATGGACTCATGTGGATCCTCAGTGGCCTCTGTTTCTGGTTTTCCTACATGGGAACAGACCTGCCCAAGAACTACAATGAGGGCAAAGCCATCACGTTTAGCATGGTGATGTTTTGTCTTAGCTGGGCTTCTTACATCACAGCCTATCTGTCATCCCACTGCAAATACATACAGGTGGTGAAGATTGTGGTAGAGCTGAGCTGTTTGTATGGAATCCTGTTTTGTTACTTCATCCCAAAGTCCTTCATTATTGTCTTTCAACCTCAAAAGAACACACAGGAGTATTTCCAAAACGCAATTCAGAGTTACACAAAAACCATCAGCAGGACCTAATTTGGTTCATGGCTGAGTCATGCAGTTATTTATAGTAAACTGTCTGTAAGCAAAGATTCCTCCATCCGTTTCTGACAGTGTGAGTGAGGCCTACTAAAATATATCAATCTCACAGTTATCTCACATAATGTTACTATGATATTGATACTCTGCGAGATATGTGAAATTCAGACTGGTGATGTGCTAAGCACATTTCAAGCTCATAATCACCAATTACTATTTTAACGCCACTAAAAATGACAACTGGCCAAGAAAAACATGATCTGAAGTGAAATGTCAGTCCTTTTTTCCATTTCAAATATCAGATGGATTAAAGGACACAGAGAATTCTAGAGGCCTTTATCTCTATCTCTCATGTCAAAATGAACAACCCATATACAGTAGCTGATTATGGACTGCTCAGAACTCAGCAGAGACTGTTCATGTTGACTAAATATAGGGAACACATCACTTTCACTTTTACAAAGTGATCTGTCACCTGAATGTGTCAGTGACTTAGGCCTACTAACCTAAGTCCTGCTAGTCCCCTCAGATCCTCCAACCTGGGTCTTTTGGCTATTCCATAGTGTAGATTAAAGACTAAGGGTGACTGATTTTTTGCTGATTTTGTCTGAGAAAGTCTCCCTTAAATTAAATCTGCTCCATCATTGTCAGCTTTTAAATCTCTCCTTAAGACACACTTTTATGAAATAGCATTTCCATTAGCCATAATAAATTAGGGGTTCATACAGGTATTTATTTTATTAATAGTATTAGTAATTTATTATTATTTAATGTATTGTATTTTTACTCTCCTTTTCTGTCCCTCTTCATTTATTTAACTGACTGTTTCCCTCTTTATACAACTCTGTGCTATGTTGGAAAAGAGCTAGTATAGGCCTATAAATCAACTTTTGAATTATTTTTTAACTTATCATTTTACTTATTATTTTGAAATATTATCATTGTTGTTGTTATTATTGTTGTTGTTGTTGTTATGGCACTTCTATTATTACTATGTAGTATGAGTACTACTACTACTATTATTATTCTTTTGACAGGTGTATAGCAGAAACATTAGCCTCATGTTCTGTATTTTGATCTATCAAACACTGTGGCTTTCCCATTTATATCAATTCTGATGATGGTTCACATTTTAATACACTGTACTGTTTATCTGGAACTGTGGGTAAGTCGGCTGTAGATGAATAATCTTCACTTTTCTTTATCATGTTGTGCTTTGTGTCCCAGTTTGAATAAATGTATTGTTGATCACATCTAGATGGCTGTGAAATTGTGATTCTTCCAGTAGATGGAGTGAGTGAATGGCTGGACTGAAACAAATAAAGCGGTCTTAAATATTTTTGCATGATATGAAAGAGCGGAAACCAAATCATAGTGGTTGATTGCTGTTGGACAAGTGCAATTTGCACACAGGAAAGGTAATATCAAGGCAATGTCAAGCACCCAAATTGACCTGTTGGTCAGACCATCACACATCCTTCCACGACATGTAATGTGTGGTCTCATCTCACTTACCAAAGGAAGTATTTAATTCTGTGGTTTATGGTTCATCAATACAGTGAGGTTGACTGTAAATTACGTAACTCTGAGTTTTTTTTTTTTATTTTTTTTTTTTTTTATGAAACTGACATTACATCTTCCAAATCTGGTTCCAAAACACTATATCCTCAATTTTAATATATTTTTCAATAAACCATTTTTCCAGGCAATGTCAGTGAAACTGTAGTTGGGTTGGTGTTATTTTGTTTATCTTTACTCAATCAAAATACTGAAATACACAAAAAACAACATGACTTAATAATGTTTTTTTTAATGGAGATATAGCTTTTTGGGACCAAACTCTTCATATATCATTCAACATTAATTGTAACTTTCTAGCACTAATGCACCCCCATATCCTCATGGATGCTGGCTTTTGAACTGCACAAAGTTATATATGGTCCCTCTCCTCTTTAGCACAGCGGATGTATAGTCTGCCAATCACCATGTAAGCTAAATCTTTTAAGATTCAACATTATGGGGAGGCTGCGTTTTGTTTCTACTGCACAAGAGGAGTCATCAATGGGCATCGTTCAACGCTTCAATCGTACACTTGGATAGTCTTTCAACCAATGAGACCAATGATGGTGCATCTTTTGAATAAGATAGTTTAGTTTCTGATTGGAGCCAAAGGTTCTTGCAGGGAGATAGATTTCCAGCCTGATCTGCCAGGCAAAATCCAAATTTGCCGGAAGTTCAGGCAGGATTCACCCAGCCTACAGCGGATGTGGAGTGAGTCCATGATTTCCAAAATGAATATCAAATTGTGATTGGTCTGATCCCAGGACAGTTTTCCTCCTGACCTTCGCCTTGATTTTAAATTAGCTCATCCCTGGATTATGATATATAATAGTGGTGGGGAAAAAAAATAATTCTGTTTAGTATTGTGATATTTTGTGCATGCAATTATATTGATACAGTATCTTAAAGTATCACAATACGAATACGAATAGCAAGGACCTTGACATGCACCACTCCATGACAAAGTGAGTTGAACGATGTTATTTTTTTCCTTCATTTTTGTAATGCCTTGGTATACGGGAGATGTGAATAGCAATATATCGCATAATCAAATCACAATACTTATTGTATCGCAATATATTAAGAATAGCAATAAAATCGTATCATGGTCCAAATATCGCAATGGCATCCAATCGTCACTTTTTTTGCCAATTCCCACAGCTGCATACACTTTATTCTTTTTGTTCTTCTGAGTTGCAGCATTTGTGAAGTTATAGCCTACCGTAGCCATACTTAAATTCTATTCACTGAAGCATTTGGGACATGATTAAGGGGTGGGGAACAATTATTATGACAAATTAGTATTAGGGTTCAGGTTAAGGCTAGAATTGGGGTTGGGATTAGGGTTAGAGGTTAGGGTTAGGGTTAGGGTAAGGGTTCATGTGTCATGACAGTGTCATGTCACTCTTATGATACCTCAAGTAGAGTGTTACCAAATAATCACATGATTTGTCATCTTTCTCACCTCCAGCAAAAATATGCAAAAGCACCCAGACTGTATATTGGAGATAGTTTAATGATGCGTTAAATGCAAATAGAATCAGTGCATAAGCCAGGTACACATGAGGTTTGCATCTCAGTGAATGGCAGTGAATCTGCTTATCCATGTTCATCTCATCCATCCTGGGGCACAGCGACAATGCATCTGGATTTCCTCAGCATCTTCGTTATCTATCTTCATAACGCTTGTTTCTGGGAGTGCTCCTGTCGAGCGTCTGACTTCAACCTTGATGGTGACTATCTGATCGGAGGTCTGTTTCCTGTGCACTATGCAGGACACTCAGGCCAGCAAAGAAGACCTGTTGCTATCAACTGTGATGAGTGAGTGCCTTATATTCACATTCATGTTTATAAACTCTGACCGTTTGAGTTTCATCCATGTAGCTCACCTGACAGGGCTCATCAAGGAGCATATAAACCATGAATGGGCATATCTGTACTTCGCTGTAGTGTACTGTAGGGCATCTCAGCTGCTTGCTTCATTAATTAATGAATCCAAGGTTTTGCCAGTGGATGGTTCCGTTCAACATACATTTTTGGTCTGAGAGAGAGAGACTCGACTCTGATGAAGACGTTTGTAACGTCGAAACGTTAGTCAATGTTTTGCACCTTTTAAATAAATACTGAAGAAGACATCTGCGTTGCACCGGCACTCCTCTTCCTTTCATCTGTCATCCTTTCTTCCTTTCATCTGTCCTGGCCTGGTTGCACCAGATTGTTGCACAACTGCAGATGCGCGGGGAACTTTCCTTTGTTTGCATATTACTTCCTTTATCCATCTCTCTTCTTTATGTTTACTATATAGAATACTGAAATATGATCTGTGTCAATTCATTGTTATGACAAACTATGCAAACTACGCAAAGCGGTACACAATATGACCGCCGCTCAGTCCTGCACATAAATCACTCTTTTGTTTCCGTCGTCTACTCCATCCCCTACTGCAACTTTTATGTGTGTAAATGAATGTGTGCATGTGTGCGCTTGCTTTTGTGTATGAGTGCTTCTCTGTCTATGAGTTTTTGCTGTGAGTGTGTGTGGTGGATTATGGTGTGTGTGTGTGTGAGAGTGCGCGCATGCGTGTGTGCATGTGTCTGCTTGCCTGCTTGTGTTTTTTGTGTCTCTATGTGTATACTTGTGAGTGTGTGTATGTGTGTGGGTAATGGTGTGTGTTTGTGTGTGTGTGTGCGTGTGGGCATGGTTATGCATGTGTTTGTGTGTTGGTGCGTGTGTATGCCTGCCTGTCTACAGTTGTGTAGGTACAGTATGTGTGTGTGTGTATGTGTGTGTGTGTGTGTGTGTGTGTGTGTGTGTGTGTGTGTGTGTGTGTGTGTGTGTTTGTGTGTGTGTGTGTGTGCTTGTGTGTGTGTGTGTGTGTGTGTGTGTGTGTGTGTGTGTGTGTGTGTGTGTGTGTGTGTGTGTGCATGTATTCCTGTGTGTGTGTGTGTGTGTTTGTGTGTGACAGTAGCATGGAGCAACCCTTCGCTTACTAGCACCCTCTGCAGGGCGATGGGTGTTGTCACTAAATGTACACATAAATACCTTTATAGCCCCCCATGGATGAAATTCCACAAAACTTGGCGTAGTCCCAGAGGATGTCAGGTTAATAATACACATGAAATTCGGATTAGGATTCTGATAGGAGCAATTAATGCAATATTGCATTGCATTTAATTTTTTTATCGTGGGGGTGCAAATCACAAATGACTGGTTATAAGCCAAGTTGATGCAGGCTGTTGAGACCAACATACCATAAACATTAATTTAGTCATCCTCAGTGCCACGGTTCAGGTAGTTATTTAGGAAAAACTGTAAGTTTTAATTTAATTTGATTTCATTCCTTCTCTTTCTCCCTATCTCTCTCTCTGTCTGCCAATCTCCCTTGCTGCTGTGACAGAAAGCCATTCTTCCTGACTGGCTATCATTTGCTTCAGGTCATGAGGTTTGCGGTTGAGGAGATCAACAACTTGACTTCCCTCTTGCCAAACGTCTCCCTTGGTTACCAGCTCTTTGATCACTGCTCCAGCACCTACAACGTCCCCTCCAGCCTACAGTTCTTCTCCTCCCACAAAGACTCCATCAAAGTCTGGGAGGACTACAACTGCTACCTGCCTAAAGTCATCGGCTTCACCGGCCCCTTATCCAGCTCGCAGAGTGAATCCCTTGCTCCAATCTTCATGATGGACCTCATCCCAATGGTGAAGCATCCAGTCTTTGCTTTCTCTTACTCCAGCAATATCTTACTCTTTCAGCATCTACATGTATGTACATGCTTATGTAGTAGGGGTTTTTTTTTGCTTAGAGAAGTACTTTCTCTGTCTCATCTTTTCACTTATATAACCTGAAATATGGAAAGGTTAGCGTCTGATTGATGTCTGAAACCTTTTGTTTACAGTCTTGTGACAACAGTTCTGTTTTTAGTATTGTGAAATGTACAGTTTTGTCTTCACTGTCTTTGTATTTTTTGTTTTTGTAGATCAGTTATGGAGCCTCCAGTAGCATTTTCAGTGACAAAAAACTGTATCCTTCATTCCTACGGACTGTACCAAGTAACAAAGATCAAATTGAACTTATCATTCGGATCATAAAGCATTTTGGCTGGAACTGGGTGGCTTTCATTGGCATGACATCCACTTACAGCCAGGATGGTTTTCAGCTATTTTATGACCTGATTCAAAATGCAGGCATCTGTCTGGCTTACAACGAGCTTCTGACTGACACATCACAATTAAGCACAACATTTAAAACTATAGATATGCTCAACATTAAAGTCATAGTCCTTTTTGTTGGTGAGCTAAAGGCCATGGAGGTCATCCGTTTGGCAATACAACATCAATTTCGAAACAAAGTCTGGATCGCTGGAGAGGCCTGGTCCATGTACCAGCCTCTGACCAAACAGAAGGGGATTGAGACCATTGGCACGATCATTGGAGTGACACCGCGTGTTGCTAACCTCCCCGGCTTCAGCAACTTCATCCATCGTTCGAGAATGGGAGGCAACTGCACGTCTTGCCACAGTGGGGCAGACCTATCAGATGAAGCTGTTTGCAATCAGGACTGTGAGGCTTGTTCTTCACCGAGTGCTGAGGACATTATCAATGAGGGCAATGCTTACTCCTTCTCAGTGTATTCAGCTGTATACGTCATGGCGATGGCTTTACACAATGCTCTACAGTGCAACCACTCAGGATGCAACACAAGTCGCACAGTCTATCCCTACACGGTAACTACCATTCTCTGTCCCTAATATGCTAGAGCATTTGTAGTTCCAGCTATGCATATTATGATGGAGGTCATTGTTGAAAGTGTGTGGAACATTTGAAGGAAACGGCAGAGAACTGAAAGCTGGCACTGATGGTGATCTGTATCCTCGTCCGTTCTGATTCTAGATTCTTCGTGAGATCAGATGCTTACCTATGTTCTCCTTGAACCAAATGAATGTGCACTTTGATGAGAATGGCGACCCGCCAGCACATTACTCAGTCCTCTTCTGGAACACTGCTGACCACCCAGTAAAGATCCAGCCGATTGGCACATATGACAACCAACCGGTGAACCTCTCTATTGATGACAGGCTGGTCCACTGGCATGGGGATGGCTTGGTGAGTCTGTTCATAAGTGTGCACCACTCATTCTGTTTTATCAATGACATGAAATCCGGGGACATTTCCAGTTGGGCTTTCAACATGATTATATATGACAAAACTGGTTTTCATGTATTTGAGGCCACCAAAAATGGACTGTCCCTGGAAAACGGGGACATCAGCTCACTTGCTAATGAACGGTCAAGCACAGGAAGCTTGTAGTAGTATGTAGTCACATCACATTAATTTCTCACATGTCATTCATCTATAATTGTTGTGTTTGTACTAGGCCAATAGAGTTTTCTGTTGCAGTGATGCTACTGCTGTTAATGTATTTATGATCTGAAGGTGCCATTCTCCAACTGCTCTGCTGAGTGTAAGCCAGGATATGTTCGGCAGCAGGAAGGCCAACATCAATGCTGTTTCACTTGTCTGGAATGCCCCAGTAACCAGTATGCCAACCACACAGGTAGAGCAAAATTACCCTCTAATCATGGCTGCTCAATCAACAGTTTCTCTCTTCTCTCTTACTGGCTGCTCAGGTTTAATTGTACAGTTAGCACAAAAAAATGCTAATCCTCTTTTGTTTTAACCTTAGCTTATTCTTTTTTTATTTTATTGTTTTATTTAGTTTGTGAAAAGGATGAATGCTAAAGATAAACTGAACAGGATGGCCCTGAAAGGAATAGTTTATTATTTCTGGAGTTCTAAAGTAAATTCCTTTGAAAATAAAATATCAGAAAGCCTTAGGCTACTAGCCTGACTCTCGCCAGACCCTTGTAGTTCCGCCATGCTCCACCAGAGGCGTTTCGCTGAGCTCCACACAAGGGTCTGGACGCGAGGGCAATCCAAACCCCTGTGCCAGTGATCAAAAAATGAGCAACCAATCAGGAGCGCCGAAGCGAGTGTTTGATTCAAATAACAATGGCGGCACGCAGCGAGGAGTCTTGTGCTGACATTGATTCTGCTATTTCAACCGTTTTGTCGAATCTATCGAGTATTCATTCTTTAAAAGATTAACAGAGAATAGGTTTGAAGACATTTATTGGTGGCAAGGATGTTTTTACTCTTCTTGCGACCGGGTTTGGCAAGAGCTTGAAGAAACCTAGCACGTCATTCAAGATAACAGGCAAGTGGTTTATCAAATCACATGCGAGGATGTTTTACAAGGACCCGCCTTCAGAAATACATCTCCTATCGAGAAGTCCCAGATCCTTGTGTGAAGCAGACAGCGAACTACAGGATCTGGCGAAAGTCAGGTTATTAGGCTACATGGAATGGTTATGAACTTGATGAGCACTGTATGGGTAGTCTATCTAAAGGAACATGTCCACATTTTGGGGATATAGCCCCGGAATTAGACAAGAGAATACATAGCCTTCTTATTTCTGATAACTTCTCCACTCCCAATGAATGATGCTAAGCTAGGCTAACGGTGTTAGAGTGGGTTATTGTAAGCACAAAGAAGAGAAGGGAGTTTCCTTCCAAATGTCATCTGAATGTGCACTCTGAGAGTTCCCCACCCCCCCCTTCCCCCTTCAGCTGACCTCTACTCCTGTCTGACCTGTGGAACGTATGAGTGGTCCGATGCTGGAAGCACGTCTTGCCAGAAACGTTCCGTGGAATTCCTCTACTTCTCCGACGTCACCTCCATTCTGATCCTGCTCTCCACATCGTTCCTCATGCTCCTGTGTGTGGGGGTGGCCGTGCTGTTTGCCGTGCACCGCTCCACGCCTGTAGTGCGGTCAGCAGGGGGCAGTATGTGCTTCCTGATGCTGGGCTGCCTGGCCGCCGCCTCCATCAGCATCTTCTTCTACTTCGGCGAGCCCTCAGCTTTTACCTGTGTGTTCAGAAACACACCCTTTAACTTCTTCTACACCGTGTGCTTGTCCTGCCTGTTCGTCCGCTCCTTACAGATCATCGTCATCTTCAAAATGGCCTCCCACCTGCCCAAAGCGCACGCACTGTGGGTGAAATACAGTGGGCATTGGCTGTCGGTGGCTGGGGTGTCGTTTGTCCAGCTCATCCTGTGTGGAATCACAATTGCAGTCGCTGGTCCCATACCAGAGTATGACATACTGTCCTTCAAAGATCAGGTGGTGCTTATATGCTCCTCGAAAAGTTTTGTTCCTCTAGGTTTTGCTGTAGCCCTCATGTGTAGTGTCAGTGGCGTATGTTTCCTCTTAGCCTACATGGGAAAAGACCTGCCGAAGAACTACAACGAGGCCAAAGCCATCAGTTTCTGCATACTGATGTCTTTTCTGAGCTGGACTGTCTTTGTCCAAGCTTTTATGTTGTCCCGCACAAAGTATGTACAGCTGATTAGAGCTGTAGTTGAGCTCAGCTGTTTGTATGGCATCATGTTCAGTTACTTCATCCCAAAAACCTTCATCATTGTTTTTCAGCCTGGAAAGAACACACAGGAGTATTTCCAAGCCAGCATTCAGAGTTACACACAAACTATTAGTAGAATGTAGATTTTTGTAGGATGTACTGTATAAAAATATATAAAATACACACATTTGTCAGGTGAGCACCATTTGAAATGACATACACAAATTTTTAAAGGGGTTGGCTACAGTACAACAGCCAATTTGTCCTTTTTCAAATTGTAGTTTTGTACATGTAGCCATATGGCTGAGTATGATGCAAATTGTTATTCAAAACAGGAACTTAATGCTCCAGTGATTTCAGCTCCACTTTGCATACATGAGCTCAGTATGTTGCTGACTGGATAACTTATGGGCCAGAGCCAGTCCAAACCAAGCACGGATCCTGTTATGGTCACATCCAATACCAATTCACTTCACCAATTGGTTGAATTGATGTACTTATATCCAATTGGTCGGATAAAGCAGTATTTTCATTCTGCTGACTTTAATTAGTGTCTAGGGCACCAAGTGCTGGAGCGGGCTCTGACATGTAGGAGTAGTTTTAATACAGACTGTTCATTCCTCCAAGCAAATATAGCACTCCTAAACTGCAAAAAGCTTCTTGTCATTCATTTGAATTGAAATATTCAAAAGACATTCTTTTGTAGTGTGCTTTGAAGGTTCACATCTCTTCCAGTGTGGTCCCAACAGCCAAATCTGTTGTTAAAAGGTAGCAGCATTGCTTTATACATGCACAATAGTAACAGTTCTGAATCATCTAAACGCTCTACTGTAGGTCCTTTTGTTTGTATTTACTTGTGTGTTGTTATTTACATAAAAGACTCACATTCATATTCACAGCCATATTTTCTGTTATTTGTGTGAGGTTGATGATCAACTGATCTTCATAAGAGTTGTTAGAGGTAATCTGAGTGCTCCTGTAACATTATGAATGCCTCCACAGATAAGTCTTCAGTAGGTGGTGGGGTGGGAGTGTACTATCCACATGCTTTACAAACAGGTAAATTAGGGAAGTCGTTAGTGGCGTAATGTGGACAGCACTCCATTGTTACCATCTGCTGGTCTAATTTTCACAACTAAAGGGATACAATTTTTCTGAAATGCTGTTTCTCCATTACGGATCATATCTTATTCCCCAAAAAATAATTTGTTGATTTTTTTAAAAATTGTATGACTAATGTTTCATTATTTACATGTTCAACTGAAACGTCAGAAATAATTTTCCATGAAGGTAAATCTAGTTCAGTCTTGAATTCATGCACATGATGATGTGGAACACTTGACACTTCTGACAACCCCTCTTCAATTTCACGGTTGATTCTAGCCTCAGGGAGCCGTGCCCACCAATGAGAATGGAGTGAAAATCTCTCCACCCTAAATGCCCACAAGGGGGCAGCCTAACATCATACCAGGCAACGGACACGGCCTCTGACCACTGTACCCTAGCCCAGAGCCATAGGGTGCCTCTCATGCAGCGTTTATACGTCCTCCCTCGCTCCTCGGGCCTCGATCCTCACTGATCTACATAAAGAAAGATAGAAGAAGGGATAGACTATCCCATTGTGGCCGCCCCATCATTCTTTATGTAGATCAGTGAGGATCGAGGCCCGAGGAGCGAGGGAGGATGTATAAACGCTGGATGAGAGGCACCTATAGAAAGAGAGAGTTGCGGCACTCTTTGATGTTGCCGCCACACGATCAAAAGTTCCAAAAAACCTGTGCTGAATGGCTGAATCACGGGATGTACTTCTGGATGCTGGAAGGTGTAATCAATTAACTCATTGACTAATGACCAAGAGATTGGCTGTAAATAGTTCCAAAAGTCCCATAACAAGGAAATAGCCTAGAAAAAGCGCTGGCATTTTTTCTCATGGAGGTCTATTGGAGTGTCACCACTGTTTTATCTACCGCTCTGCCCTAGCCTAAGTGCAGAGGTGGAAAGAGAGGCTTCAGAGAGTAAGGCTATGTACACACGTAGCCGGGTATTTTTAAAACCGAATATTTCCCCCCCTCCATTTATAAAGTAATTGTATCCACATTACCTTGTTTCTGAAAAAAAAACCTTCCACACATAACCGAACATCTGCGTTTTCAAGGCACTCAGATCCATGCTTCTGCACTGCAGTGAACAGGTCGCACGTTTGACGTCAGAGCAGATTTGTTGTTGTTTTGGCGCATATTCTGACGTTCGAAACCGCAGATCTCCGGTTATCTCTGGCTACATGGCAATTTATAAACGGCGAATTCGCAGATCTTCACTTTGCCCGGAGTTTTTTTAAACATTCGTTTCTATGTGTTGTCATGTGGATGACAGGTCCAAACGTAGACAAATACCTTCGTTTGAGCAGATACCCGGCTACGTACGGGGCCTAAAAGTCCAACCATGTATTGGTACCTGTGCACTTAACACAGGCGGAAGAGTTGGGCTAATTACAATTAGCTGGTTTAAATGAATGGTTGGCACAGACATGTGGTAGGACTTTGACTTTCTGAAGCTGGACTTTTCCACCTCTGCCTAGTGTTGTTGGTAGGTTTGACATGGTAGGTTTGGCACCTAATCACCACGTGCACCCTGAAGGTGTCAGCACTGAGATATGAACCTTGAACACAGTGAGAGTAAGGTCATCTGGTCCCCTCTGTTATCATGCACGTATGTCATGAGAGATGTAGATACAGTATGTTGACTTTGTGATTTTCATCAATGCATACAGTCACACATACCCACTGTTGACATACACACTATTTGTGTGTGTGTGTGTGTGTGTGTGTGTGTGTGTGTGTGTGCGTGTGCGTGCGTGTGTGTGCGTACGTGTGTGCGTATGTATGTGTGTGTGTGTGTGTGTGTGTGTGTTAGATAAAAATGTATTTGCTGGTGTTGGCCGAACCTCTGGTCTAATAATTCTGTGACAGTTTGATATGGGGAGTTTAAACAGGTCGAAGTCTGCACTGCCCAGCGGATCATTAAATGCCCATTAAAAGAAATTAAATAGTGAGAAAGCAAGAGCAGTACTTCAACCTCGACTTCAAGTGAAGCCATCTGTGTAAAAGTAGCATACATGGTCATGCACGTCAGTGTCAGTGTCACCTTTACCTGAAGCAAACATAATAAATGGCCTATAGCGCTATAGGTACTCTGTAAAGACATCTGTTGTGCGTGTGTGTGTTATGTTATGCGTGTGTTATCAGTTTGGTAGGAACACACCCAAGGAGACGGATGACTGTGTTTCCTTAAGCAGTCAATCACCTCGTGGCTGCTGAGCTGAAGTTAAGGAGCTCACCGCTGTGGCTCACAAACATGTGCGCCGTGCACTCCAAGTAGCCTGTTTCATCATGAGGGTGTGGCTTCGGCGTGTGTGTGTGTGTAAGCAAGCTATGTGTGTTTACACAGGCTAGCGCGGTGGATTTAGTTGAGTTGGCATTTCAACCTGCTGGAAGCAAGCTATCTCTCGGTGGCACCTCTCTTGTGCCAGTGTTTGTGGATGAGAGCCAGATCTTAGCCAGTCTGCCAGTATGGCTGCATAGAGCCCAGTCAAAGATCCTTTATTACTAACAAGATAGAGCAACTTAATGTGTCTATGGGAGGAAAACGGGACAGTTCTGGTCTGCTGGAGCGTACCTTTATGTCACTAAGCTTTGTTTCTTAACAAGAAATAAGAGCACAGAAACATAATTGTGTTTACAGTATTATTGTCTATATAATCATGTATGATACCGATGAATGACTCTCTGT